>NW_009954555.1:2083612-2093311 GCF_000747805.2 Chaetura pelagica
CCACCCGCGGACCGGGGCGGTGGCGAGCGCGCGCGGCCCGGCGGTAGCCCGGGGGGGCAGCTGGGAGCGCGCGCGGTGCTCCGGTAACCGGCGCTGCCGAACCCCCCGGGCACGGCCGGACCCCCGGAGAAACCCGTCACGGAACGGGCTGGGAATGACCTTTCGGATCACCCGGTCCGGCCGTTCCCCCAGCCCTGCCCCGTGTCCCTCAGCACCACAGCTACGCGGCTCTGAAACCCCTCCGGGGATGGGGACTCCACCCCTGCCCTGGGCAGCCTGGGCCAGGGCTTGGCCACCTTTTCCGTGAAGAAACTGTTCCCAAAATCCAATCTAAACCTCCCCTGGCACAACTTGAGGGCATTTCCCTTGTCCCTGGGAGAAGAGACTGACTCCCGCTGGTTCCAACCTCCTTTTAGGGAGTTGCCAAGGGCAAAAAGGTCTCCCCTCAGCCTCCTTGTCTCCAGGCTGGATACCCCTGTCCCCTCAGCTGCTCCTCCCTAATACTTGTGCTCCAGACCCTTCCCGTGCTCCATTGTCCTTCTCTGGACAAGATCCAGCCCCTTCCTGTCCTTCTTGTTGTGAGGGGCCCAAAACTGACCCCAGGATTTGAGGTGAGGCCTCCCTCACCAGGGCCAAATCCTGGCAGCTGAGTACGGAAGACGTCCAAAGCATTACATGGCTGCCACCACCCTGACATGGCTGACACAGTGAGTGCTTCGAGCAGGGACACGCTGCTGGTAACACCAGCTCTGTGACTTCCAGAGTGGAGGGACTATTGGACACAATGTTGAAGGTAGGCCCTAAATCTACATATATGTAAAACTGCTCACACAAAAGATCTAAAATGGTTCAGGGTTCCCCCCTTCCCTGGAAAGGCCTCCTATGACAACCCCAGTCAGGAGATTATTCTTTCTTCATCTGGAAAAGTTTTGTGCAACAGGGGTGAGAAAGACCTTAAATCCCAAAGGAGAGTCAAGTGATTTGGGGGAGGAGAAGAAACGCCTCAAAGGCAGGAAAGGAGCTGGGCACCACTGGGTTGGAACATGCCAGGTGCTTTGCTAGCACCTGCTCATCGAGGGAGAGAGGAACCAAGAGTAAACTTTTTGTGCTGGACACCAAGGACATACAGGCCTAACCACCCATTTTTCTTCTCCTCCAACCTGCTGTCCAGGTTCATTGGCTGCAGAGGAAATCCACTCAGGCAACAAATCATTGTGCAAGGGCCCATCCCACCAGAGCTCCAAGGTGCCTCAGACACCCCCGGGGCTGCTGTCACCCTCTGGCACAAGGATCTCTCCGACTTGTCACAGGAGATTAGTGGTTCCAAAACAGCAGCAGATGGGGATAAGAAATGTTTCCAGTGTTCAAAGAAAATCACTGTCCTGTCTCATTATTTTTTCATCAGCAATTAGGACCCAAAGACCATTTGCTCGTTTGAAAAATCTCTCTCTTTTCACACATCTCTCCTTGCATTCAAGAGGTGCCCACTGCAGTTTGGGTCACCAATAATAAGAGACTGTGAACCTGGATTTGTGCTTTAAATTACTTCACTTCCACACATGGAAACAGTATCTTGGTATAGGACACAACATTAGTGTGTTGCCCTGACCGGTCCTCCAATTTTACGACTCCCAGAGTCACCATTTTTCCTAAAGCTTCTGCTGCTGGAGACATGCGATTAAGGTATAAATTAATTCTTTTTCCATGTTATAATCCAAGAAAAGCTTATTATTCTTGCAGACCCACTGTTTTTTTCCCTGAACATTACTAGTTGGCAACACAGATATCTTGCCATCAGTACAAAATGTGACTGTTGAAACATTTGTTCTTCAGCTTCATTGGAATCTACTATCACGTCTTAATACGACCTTTTAAAGCTCAAACTGTCTATTTTAAATCATCGGCCATGACATGTGTTGAAGATATTTTTAACAGACTGTTTACAGGAATTCTGGTTTCTCTTCTGGTATTTTCTTTTCAACAGCTTTTCTACTCAACATCTCCATGTGTTTCATATAGGATTGTACCGAACACTTACAGGACATTTGCCCACATGGCCTGTGAGAAATTGGACAACAGAAACTGTAGGCTAAGGAAAAAGGAACTGAAAGTCAGAAAAAATAGATGCAACCTGCTAGATTAAAGATCCGAGACCTCCAGGAAGAACAGAAAAAAAGGTCAGTTAGTTGTTTTTTCCCTGTGTTACTGAGAGCAAAATAGTGCTACTAGGTTTGCAGAAAACACAGGTAAGAAGGGCTAGTGGCATCCACGTGGCATTATTTCAAATGCATCCAATATTAGGCATGTGGTTGGTATAAAGCCAAATCCAAAGTGTGATTTCCTTCTCATATTTTGGCTGAACCTCAATTAAAATGACTCCTCACACAAATACCTTCTTTTTATGTACCTCTTCTTCAAAGACTTTTTTGAGTCCTTAATCTTAATGCTCAGTCTTTCATAACTCCCACTCTTAACATTTATCCTCACTTTTTTTTTTCAGGTTGTTTCCTCTCTTCACTGCTCCAGGTACACCATTCTTGCACAACTGCTTACACAGCTGGGAACACGGGCTCTACAGCTCCTTCCAAGTCCCTCCTCTACACCAATTTGCCACATGAGAAATTTAGCCAACATTCATAGCGTAGGGGACATGGCTGGCCACCTTTTGGAGGAAAAAGCAACAGGAAAAAGACAACCAGCGAGTAATATAACCACAGTACCCTGGTATTTACAGGATTGCCTGGCAAGAACACTTCCAACTGCCAGCAGGGCACCTGGAGAGAAAACCACCATGCTCTCCTGGGTCTTCAGCCACTTAAATGTTGGCAATTTTACTAAACAGTAACATTTATGAAGCTGTATTCACCACTGCTACAGGCAAGGCTAGAAGTAGCTTCTCTTATCCTCCACTTACTGGGTTACAGGGTAAACAAATAAACAAATTAAAAACCCCACCAAACTCACCACATTTAATTGCACCACAAAGCAAACAGGAAGCCAGTGCAGTTTTAGGAGAGCTGAAACTATTTGCTCCATGTGGTTAACACTACCAAACAGGCGGGAAACCGCCGCTTCTGCTTCAGCTGTGCAGTTGGTCTGCAAACACGGCTGGTAACTTGATGTTATTCAAAAGTCAAAAGAGGTTTTTTCTGGCAACAAGATCTGAAATAGGATCGCAGCCGCGTGAAGTACATGACACTGATGCACACCAGCTACCACAGAGGTGAGCAGCAGAGCTCTGCTGTGTAAGTACAGCCCCAGGACACATCCTTGGCTGAGAAATGCGCATGGCCAAACCAAACAGTACTTCATGATTTGAAGATCATTGTTTCTTTTTGCATCTTACACCATCAAGGGTCTCTGTGCTATAGCATAATGCTACACTGCTACAGGCTTCTCACTTTGTCAGGATTTCTTCAGTGTATATATTTGGAGCCCCTAAGCTCTCTTGCAAACAACATGCACACTGAAGGGAAGTTAGGATATTAAGATAAACTGCACTAAGTATTTTAACTGCACCTTACAGACTCCAACTGCGGTACACATTCCTTTTCATATTTTGAACCTTCCCATTCTCCAAATAGCCAGAGCTGCCACAGCCTTACCAATTACTATGAACTTCATAAGCAGTTTAATATTGCTGTATTTACAGCTGTTTATTCAAGTAGAACAGAATGTAAAAGATGAGGAGTAAACTAAACCTTCATCACTTTGAAAATCAGTGCCAGTGCTCTAAGGAAAGCATTGACTAACCTAAATTACTGCAGATCCAAAACCTTCTAAGCCTTGTTGGGGAAATTCAGGTATGAATTCACCATTTTAATGTCAAGCCCCACATGACTATTCATACAGCAGTCAGCAATGTGGTAGGACATGCAGAAACTGCTCAACTAGCCAAAGTATTATCAAATCAAACACTCATCCCAGGGAAACCAAGCTCTGATTCAGCACTGGGAGTGCAACAGCACCAACGTCATTCAACACAAATTCCCATTTGATAGGAATATAGCACTGCCAATAATAATAGTAAATGTCAATATATTCAGGATACATACACTTACATTTATACTGCCTATAAAATTTAAATAGCACATGCCCATGCTTTTCTTCCTTTGTTCTTGACATGCAAAACAACAACAACCCAAGGCTTAGAAATGAACTGGCCAAAAGTTACACAGAGGGATGGCAGAAAACTCAGACTAGAGCTCTGGTGTCCTTGCTGAAGAACTTGTTTTATCAGGATAATGTAAATTTACTTGTAGAACATATATACATATATTCAGTGAGGAGAAGAAAAAATAATAAGAGGAGGAAAACTTAAAAAGTTAAAAAAACAATTAGGACAAGAATAATTTTAGTAGGTTGGGAGGTGACTGGGCAAAGGACAGCAAGTGCACTGGGACACAGATGGAGAGAAGAGACGATGGACAACTATGACCAAGGAAAGAGCTGAAAGGAAGACAATCCCACAGTTCCTATGATAATGCCAGCTCCTGCCTGGGCTGAAGAAGAGAAGGAAGAAGGAAGGAGGCTGTGAGAACACAAAAGATAATTTTTCTGGGCAGAGCAGCAGTCAGGAAACATGGAGCAAAACTACCACCTCTCTCAAGAGGTCACATATCTCAGGTTCTACCTTCCCCCAGGCTCGAGTCCCACAGAAAAGGCATGGCCCTTACTAAGGACAAGGCAGGGGGCAAGCACCAGGTGGGGATACTTAGGAGAACAAAAAACATAGGATCACAAGGACATTTACCAGCTTTACCCAATATGGGTTGCATTAACCAGCGGGGACCACAGACACAGGGACAAGAGCCTCACTGAACATCCAGCTCTGGGCTGACCACCTCCCAGCACAGCTAACTTGTCTGAAGCATAAATCCTTAACCAACTCTGAAACAGATGCTGTTGGTTTGGGTTTTTTTTACCTTCCCAGGAAAAGGATATTTCTCTGAAGAAAAATGCAGTGGTTAGTTCATAGCTTGGACTTTGGGACAGCTAAGCCCACAGCAGTTACAACATTAACTGTTTTTCTTTCAAGAACAAGGCCACAGTTTGCTTGTTGATACTGTCACAAGAGATATTTCAGAGAAGAAAACCATGACAAAGCCTCAGGACATTTTTCCTATTTGTTTGACAAACATGCATTCAAACAGAAAACTCACTAAGGGAAATCTCTCTGTGAACTGTATAGGAGCTGATGATGAGTTATTAGGGGTGGGATTCAAGGACCTGAGCAGCCTGTTTGTTTCAAGAGCCTCTGAAGTAGTGTCAAGTCTGGGACAGACAGAAGGGTGAATGATGACACCATTACGCAGCTCATCTTCTGAAGGCCAGAATGGTCTGTTTTGCTGTCCTTGCCCAGACAAAAATACTGTTTTATTTGTGTGACTACACGTTTACATGAAGGATATTGCAGACTTGAGAACAATGCATCCCCCCACGATTTCCACATAAATGTTTACAGAGGAAAAATCAGCTACAAGAACTGACCTGAGTTAGCTGCACCAAGCAGCAGAGATTCCTTGATCTTCAGCAACACCACACGACTTCTAAAGGAGCAAAATCCCTGGAGGCAGTTCTCCTTAGGAGGTTATCAAAATTAACCAGAAGACTTTGTTTGATACAGTTGTTTCTTCATCAGAATTTCAAAGCGACAACCTCTGCCTGTGCCCAAGTATTGTGTTAAGGAAAAAGAAAGCTCTCTTAATTTTTGGTGTTGCAATCAGCGCAACGTCCCAGAGAACAGAGTGGAAGATATTAGTCAAATCCTAGATGGGAGGAGATGCTCCTGACCCAGTTCTGCAAGATACGTGAGACTACAGCTCTGTTGGGGATACGGTTTGAGTTACCACCTGCAAAAACATAAGATACAATTGTTTGGGGAAAAAACACAAAACCAAACCAACACCAACAAAAATCCCCACCAAAATTACACACACTGCTCTGAAAACCCAAGACTTAAGGCTTCTAATGACATGACCTTAAATGCAGTAAAGCACTCATCTTCTACTCCTCAGCCTGGCACTGATGCCATGGCTTTTAAAAAAGTTGTTTCACCTCTATCTCTGCATGCAGAATACAGATAATATTACTTCCATGTTTGGCAGGGCATTTTGTGAAGCTCTGCTGTTTGTACAAGTCATTTAAGGTCTTTAACTGGTGCCACACAAATTCAAAGCATCGATGTCTCAACACAAAATATCGTTTACTTTATCACTCCAAAATATAATTGCATACATACACACAGTGATTCTCCCCCCCCCAAAACGCATGCTTCTCAAAAACTCACTTCTGTTGAAGATTTTTGATAAAAAATAAAGAATGCCAAACACCAATGAACAGAAGCTACACCTTAATTCTCACTTCAGGAGGGACAAACAACTTTCCTCTCATTTTTTTTGCAATACCACTTCTTGGGAGTATTTGTTTTTCCAGAGAGTGAGTGATCTCTAAACCCACAGATTTCCATTATGAGTTATAACTACCTGCTTAATTAAACCACGCTATGTAATCTTGAAATTACTGTTAGGGGATTCTGGATCCTTTTATTTGCTACCAGAAGGAAGGCAGCACCTGGTCTCCCCACACTCACAAGTACAGTTCAAGTTCAAGCAAGTGCCGAGTTCTCAAAAAAGAAAAGATTAGACCTCAGTGATAAAGTCAGATAACTAAAAAAGATCAAAACAACATAAAACAGGCCTTAATCCAGTTTCAGAATTTTGGGGGTCTTTATGAATTAGTTCCAGTAAGACCAGATCTTGCAAACTGTTGTGTGGGTGGCTGTCTGCACACCGCACTCAGACACAGGTGCCTGCCTGCACTAAATATTTTGCACAAACTCATCAGTTTGTTATATTTGGGTGGTTTGTGTTTGTTTAGTTTTATTTGCTATTTAACCTGTGAATTCCAAACTAAGCAACATTTAGATCTAACAAATACATTCTGCATAAAAACCAAAATACATATATCATGTTACAAAATAAGCAGATGCTAGTGACAAATGCTTTAAGAATTTTTAGCAGCCACCTGAAAAATCACTTAAGAGTCAGAAATAAGTAGCAAAGGCCATTGCATGAGTCATCAATGACAACAATGAGACGAGGAATGTGAAGGGATTTTTTTCTTATTTTTTTTCTAATATAAGAGATGGCTTTGGCTGAATGAAAATTATTATTTTTACTGTTACCAGAGTAAAATTTCCATTTGTGAACAGGGGAATTTCCACCTGTGACATATTGATGAATAACAATTTACATAGCTGGAGGTAAAACTGCAACTTTTACCCTGGGAACAGTTATGAAGGAAAAACTAGCTTTTTTCAGTAGCAGGAAAGTGCAAAAATTTTGTCCTCAAATTTTGGTCCAGAAATAGATAATGTTTGTTTTCATTAAGTCTTTAAAAATACTCACAAAGAAAAGAAGATGTATTTCACAGAAGCAAACATTCCAGCCAACCTAAACAAAACTGGGACTGGGAAAATGTACCAGACCAGTACTAACAACATTAAGCACTTGTGCTATATGCTACAAGGATGAGTGAGCCTCTCAAATAAAGTAAAAACCCTCATTGTTTATTATTACAGCATCATCTTTTAAAATGCAGACAGGATCCAAGTGAAGCTGGGTCTGCCCTCACATCAGCAGGATGCACTCCAGCAGCTAAATTCATTGCCTCAAAGGATTTTTGCAGGTCTCATTGTGCCCCTTTCCATGATACTGGCCATGTTACAAACTTGCTGTCTCAGTTTCCCTTTCAGGACCGTGGAAACAGCAACATTTACTATTGGATCACTTAAGAGGCAAGCTTTTTTTTTTTTTCCCTCCTGTCTTTACTGCTGGCTTTTCTGGTGTCCCCACAAAAAGCGGAAAAACAGAGAACCACAAACGAACAAGTGTTTAAAATCAGTCACCCAAACCCAGAGAGATGGGACTCTGGTAGGGAAAAGCCTTCAGGAAAGTTCTCCATCAGCCCAAATCCAAAAACATCTGCCCCAATGCAGAGATCTGCAGGAATTGACAGCCTGAGGGATAATTTCAGCCCCTGGCACCCCAGGTCCTCATCCCAGTGGCTGCCTTTCAGAGCCAAAGCACTGCACTCTTGGTAACTCACCTTCCCTTAACACCCATGAAAAAGGGAAATGAATTACTTATTTAAAATCCTTTTTTCCCTTCAAGTTTCCAGGAAAAATCACACTGCTCATTTGTCAGGGATTATTTCAAAGAAAATACTGGAATACTTAACTAAGAAGGGGAAAAAAAAGTCTTACTCATTTAACTGATGCTTTCTCCGAGTCTAGGACATTAAATAAGTCATCTACTCCTAAACAGACAATAAAACTGTCCATATTGGTAAACAACACTGGATAGTAATTCAATTATTAAATCAATTGAATGATGGTAATTTCCATGTGCAGTCTTAATTGGCTACTAGAACACTCTGTAGTTTATCTTCATATTTGTACATTTTACAGCCCGGACTAATGAGGCTTCACCTAAGTAATTTTTCCATTTTAACAGGAGGACAGCACAAATCACCCAAGTTACATGCCTTTGCCTGTATGACTGCTCAGCCACTCAGATGGAAAATTGTAAAGATCTTAGACCAAATTTGATATAACTTCAATTTCCCCTAGGTCCTCAATATTTAGTATGACAAGGACACAGCAACTCACCTCCCATTTCTTTTAAACAGGAAAAAATTCAGTCTTATCCAGACTGCCTGGAACTCCCTTTTCTAAACTGTCTCTGCTGCAAGCCTGTTCTGCACCATCACAAAGATCTTAAGTCCTGCTTTACCCTGACACTAAGAGGAATAAACCATCAAACAAAAGCAGCCACAAAGCACCAGCAGCATCTGGTGCTGGTGGGAGCTCAGCAAGATGATAACTTTGCACTGAATTTCCTATTTTATTTCCTTTTACCTGCCACAGGAAAAAAACTCAGCTTCTCATTTCCTTCCCCCTACCCACTTTCTGTTTAGTGTTTTGAGTGACTTGTGTATATACATTGCTACATACAGCAAGGAGCCAGATTTTCAATTTGCTCTTCCCTAAAGGCCACAGGCAGAAAGACACAGAGCAAAGTCTCCTGGATGAAATGAAAAAATGACAGACACATGTAAGTAGATTTCACAGGCAGCAAGAGGCACGATGCTTGGATGCCTACAGGAAGAAACCAGGTGCACATCACTGTCAAAAAGGAGATGGATTGTGCCATGGAGTTCATACACAACTTCAGCAAGGCGATGCTTTCAGAATTAGGTTTGGAAATGTAATGAAAAAAAATTGTGAAATCTGTGCTGCCTCTTTCCATAAGTGCCAGCTCATTGGTACGTAATACTGCCAAAGCACATTGCCAAGCCACACTGCTCTGTATGACCTTGAGAAGGAAATTATCTTGGAAATACCAAGAAACATGGAAACCACTTGAACACACAGACCAAGTACAGTTATTTGCTACAGTACCGCAAGAGGGGATGTAGTTTGTTTCCAGTGACCTGACCATAAAGCCCTACTTCTAGAAAGAAAGGTTTTGAAAGAATTAGCAACAAGAAATAAGGCACCAGAAAAGGGAACTATTTCATTTCTGTTAGTGTCAGCAAAGAGTGTCTCTTCACCATCCCATTTCAAACTGCTATATTTTCAGCCAACAGCAGCTCTCTCATGATGGGGATCAGCAGGACACTTTGCCTGCTTTGCTC
>NW_009954555.1:2093463-2106001 GCF_000747805.2 Chaetura pelagica
AGGAAACTTTGCCTGCTTTGCTCCAAGGTGAGAGATACCAGGTCTTGAGGTAGATGTTTTGTTAGGAAGCAGTGGCTTCAACAGTGCCCACAGAGCTCATGGCCACTGAACTGCCTGTAGCATGCAGCCTTCTGTGCTTTGCAAGCTGGGCATTCCTAGCATTGTCACCATGATGCAGATGCACATGGCTTGCAAACCTGCAGACTGTATCAGCAACTGTCTCAGCCTATGCAGGCTGGAGATGTCAGGGGAGAAAGTAAAACATGACTGACAATGCTTCTTGTTGTGGCTATTTTGCTAGATGTGTAGCAGATGCCCAACAGGTTAACAAGCCTGCTACAGACACAGGACAGAGCACCCCAACAAACCACTAATGGCAGCATTTCCTGCCTATTTCTGTGACAACCACAAACCACCCACCTGCTCACCTGCCAGACTCCTTTGGGACACTCTGGGGAGGCAAGATGCTCACTCAAATCTAAATAAGAGTTTGCAAAGAAAAGAGGCCTTTAAAGACATTTCCTCCCCACCTCCAAAAGCCCCCAACAAAAATATATCTAGCTACTACACGTGATTCCTTCTGTGGCAAAAACTAAAGAAATTCACAAGCCCTTTGACACTAAAAATACAGCCTTCCTCCTCCCTCAGACTTCTCCTTTTACTGAAGCATTTCTCTTTCTCTGCCATTTCCCAGCCCGTCATGCTTGTCTCTTTCACTAGCTCCCACTCTGGAGCCACACAAATGCCCTCTCAAAGCACAGAGCTTCTGATGATGCCATATGGACTTTAAACATCAATGCCATTACAACCCAAACCACAGCACCCACTCGTAGACCACTCTGCTAACAAGTCATGCCCTGATTCTTCCTCCATGCACATTATTCATTTACCATTCTTCTCTTCCTTCAATGCTTTCATGATTTCTGCTGCCTATTCCCGTGCACTCTCTGTGCTGGGAGGTCATACCCAGCAGTGGGGGAACAGAGGCTGGCACTACTTTCTGTTCCTGAAACAGCAGACAGTCTTTTCCCTCCTTTCTTTTATCTTCCTTTTACCTCTGATAATGGACACCACCAGCACACTTGTTGGTAACATATTACTTGGCATTGGGGACTGCTCCATCCAGAGCACCACAGCATTTTTCGCTGCTCCTCTTTCTGAGCTTTTCTGGGGTCCAGCTGAGCAAAGGAGGAAAGGCAGCTGAAAGTCTACTCAATTTACAAAAATCAGCATGTGAAATCCTGTTATGTTGAAAACAAAACAAAAACAAAACCCCAAACCAAATAAACAGAGTTGAGAGCACCTGACCAACTTACCCAGGAACCTGACAAACTTACACAGCTCACAGAGCAAAGTCTTTCCCTTCAGGCACCTTAGAGATAACAAAATGGCCAGCCAAGGGACAACCAAACCCTGGTTAATTTTTTTGTCATCTTCTTGATGGTGTTTCCAGCTCCTCAACAGATGGTAGCCTCTGCTACCTTGGTCATACTTTGGATATGTCCTGGCAGTTCTGTCCAAAGACAAAATGAGCCCAGTAAACAGTGCTCCCATCATCTGAGTCAGAGGAAAGAGGTCTTCCTCCACCCTAGTAGCATCAGGAGAAGACACAGAGTGTGAATTGCCCAGCAATACTCCCCACTTACTACCATGGGATCTGTCTTAAAACAGAAAATTAAAAGCAGTTATGCTGCTTCTAATATGTTGCAAAAAAACAGAGGAAGAAGCCATAAAAAGAAAAGAAAAAAAAAAAGAAGCCTGAGTCTGAAAACAATGTTTTTCTCTGCTCTGAATGAGGAGTCAGCAACTCTGATTGCAAGTGTGCAAATTCCCCCAAAGTTTCCCTGAAACTTTCCATTACAGAGAAGCAACTGACCTCTAGTAAAGACAGCCATTAAGTCTATGCTGATACTTGTTTATTTACTTCAATTAAGATACCCGTTAGATCTTATCATGGGTGACTGAGTCACTCTCTACTATATATGTGTAGTTGATTCTCCTTGAAGGCAAGGAGCAAGCTTGCAACAAGACAGTTGGAGCTTTTATGCTGTGTGCATCACACAGGTTAAACAAAAAATCTGCTTAGGTAGCATAGAAAAAGATCTCTGCAAGAGATTGCATAGAGCCAGGTAAGAGACCACAGCTCTCCCAGGGGCACAGAGCATCTGCTACATTCCAGGCAGAGGTGCCTGGAAGACTTGTCACGGGAAACAAATCCAGAAGGATAATGACCCTAGGAATTAATCTGGAAGACATGAACAGGCATCACCATGAAGTCACTAAGTTTCATTCAGCACACAGTAGAGACTCACTGTGAAATCTTATTAACTACATCCTTGTATCACAGTAGACAGCTCTGCCCACAGATCAGAGACCACAGCATTACAGTGCAAAAATCATTCATATGCTTGCTGGTTACTCTGGAAGGAACTGGAAAATGAGGGAGAAAATGGTATCCTAATGGAAGCCTGTTCCTGTCATTTGAGAACCTGGACTAACCAGAATTCTGGCCAGTTCCTTCACAGCCCTGGTACCAATACATATATGGAAAAGCCAGGCAATCCTTCTCAACAAACATTTGCTCAAGCTGTTCTTGCCTCTTCTTGTATCACTGGTCGTATTTGGTACCACTAGCAACATTTGTTGAAAATCCACAAAAATGGCATTTAATCTGCAGGGGCCTTTGGTGGAAGCCAAGGGTGGGCAACTTAAATGAGGAGATGCCCCCTCCCTCCTTGCCTTGCTCTAATGTGCATGCAAAGCTCATACATAAATTTTTCATCTCTCTCCCCAGTCACTGATTAAAGGGATGCCTTATCCAATTCCCTTTCCTCTTTTATCTCCAGTTAAGTCCTATCTTTCCATGCTTTGGCAGCTGTTTTTCTCCTCCTCCCTGTCCATTTGCCTGCTGTTGTCTTGCTAATTATTTTTACAAGACTCAATAATTGATGCCATCTTTCCCATTTTTCATCTCCTTCCTACAGCACTGTCTGGCAAGCACAGAACTCTGCAAGCAGCTGTGCTCAGTTGGCCTGCCCATCCGCCTCCTGTGGAGAGGAACCATTGCCAGAACAAGACTTTGCAACCTAGTCCTGTATTTACCCTCCCCCCGGACTCTTCAACTCTTATCCAGAGGAGCAGCTTTTGAAGTCACTTAGCAACATGTTAGCAAACCAAAGGTCTGATGTCACCAACAAAAATAACATCTCAGAAACACCCATTTGTGTCCTGCCTTGAATCAAAGTTACCTGCAGCCATCCAGCTCCCTGTCTCAAAATTTGCTTTATTCTAGAGAATTTATCTTTTGTCTCCCTGGCAGACAAGGCAGCAGCATGGTGATTTCAGATTAAAAGTGGCATCGATCACAGGCTTAGATCAGGAACTAAAAACATTATACTGGTCCTATATGGTACAGATGCTCTCTCAACCCTACAAATTAGTCATCTACCAAAGATTAATTAAGGATTTAACTAGCTGAGACTGAAAAGTATGTTTTCAAACATCATTGTTAACAAGTCTTGTTCAGGAGGGAATTCTGCTATAGATTTGATTCAAGCAAGACACCTCATGACACAGATCCCTCAACCTGACAATATCCTAGAAATAGCTTTCTACACACTTGGCCTTTTACTGATGATCAAACAGACCACTTTCCCCTCTCAAAACAGAGGGGAGAAAGCACAACAGTAAATACAGGAATTACAATGACAGCAGAGTTCCTAATTCAACTTCTTTGTTTTTATGAATGCTGTCAGGCACATGAAAAACAGAAGTCGTGGCTCAAGAATCTTCAGACTTTGCAAACCATCACCAACTGCTGCCTGGCTCAATTTAGCAATCACTTCTCTGAGCAGTCCACTAGGCTTTGTACAAGCTGCCAGCTACCCAAGGTCATGGAAAGGCAAGGGCAACTCATTACTGTTGCACTTCAAACTTGCTCATTTTACACACTAAGCAAAATTGGACTGCGTGACTTTTTTTTTTTTTTTAAGTATAAAATCCCAGGTTCTGCAGGAATCAGCACTAGGGACTCATCTTTCAGTGTTATTCTGACACTGCCTAACTGTCACAAGATGCCTAAGTACTAGGCCAAATTGTAATTTTGTCCATTCAAGAGCAACTGAGGAATACAACTTGCCAATAAGCAATGCATTTTTGAGGAGCATACAGATACCACAGCACCACCTTCTCAGAGCCACTCCTGTGGTACACAATGACAAGATCACGCACAAGCATGCAGTGCCTTTTCCAGAGCCTGCACCCAAGCAAGTGTCTCCAGAGGCTGCTCCCAACCTACTAACCTCCACCCCCTGTCTTCCCTGTTGCTTTTGATTCAAGCAAGACACCTCATGACACAGATCCCTCAACCTGACAATATCCTAGAAATAGCTTTCTACACACTTGGCCTTTTACTGATGATCAAACAGACCACTTTCCCCTCTCAAAACAGAGGGGAGAAAGCACAACAGTAAATACAGGAATTACAATGACAGCAGAGTTCCTAATTCAACTTCTTTGTTTTTATGAATGCTGTCAGGCACATGAAAAACAGAAGTCGTGGCTCAAGAATCTTCAGACTTTGCAAACCATCACCAACTGCTGCCTGGCTCAATTTAGCAATCACTTCTCTGAGCAGTCCACTAGGCTTTGTACAAGCTGCCAGCTACCCAAGGTCATGGAAAGGCAAGGGCAACTCATTACTGTTGCACTTCAAACTTGCTCATTTTACACACTAAGCAAAATTGGACTGCGTGACTTTTTTTTTTTTTCTGCAGGAATCAGCACTAGGGACTCATCTTTCAGTGTTATTCTGACACTGACTAATTGTCACAAGATGCCTAAGTACTAGGACAAATTGTAATTTTGTCCATTCAAGAGCAACTGAGGAATACAACTTGCCAATAAGCAATGCATTTTTGAGGAGCATACAGATACCACAGCACCACCTTCTCAGAGCCACTCCTGTGGTACACAATGACAAGATCACGCACAAGCATGCAGTGCCTTTTCCAGAGCCTGCACCCAAGCAAGTGTCTCCAGAGGCTGCTCCCAACCTACTAACCTCCACCCCCTGTCTTCCCTGTTGCTCACAGCTTGTTGTTTCGAAGAGCAGTGGTGTGAAAAAACAGGAAGCCATGCAGAGAGGAGAGAGAATAAAGATTGAGGCATGAAACTGCAGCAGCAACATCTCCCCCAACACGCACTCCACCCCCTCTTCCCTTCCCACCCCCTTACCACAGGCCACGTTCTCAGTGAGAAACAATCTTTTTGCTCTTGACGGGAAACTGGTTACGGAGCTGCGTGGCCAGAGAGAGCCACTGAGGGAGGGGAAATCCAGCAGCACCAAGGGAAACACGTCCCGCCAGACTCTTAGTGGTCATGGGGGCAGCAGGAGAGGCAGGACTGCAGTTGATGTTGAGACAGACTAAACCCACAAGTATCAGAGGTTCCTGGAGTGCCTGCTACACTTTACTGTCACCGTGAGTCCTGACACTGTCCACTCCTGCATGGTGGAAAAGGCAGGAGTGACTGTCTAGAGCTCCCATAATTGCCCTCTCTTCTTCAGGAGGCTGTGCTGATGGGGATGGCAGATGCAAGCCCTGTCCAGGCAGTGGACACACTGCTCTCTTTGTAGCTTGGATAGAGTATTCTTGGTCCCTCAAACATAGGAAAATTCCTAAAGCTAGAAGACCTTTGGGAGGTAACACAAGAATAGTTGTTGCCCTGAAGGTCCCAGGGCCACAGAATAAAAGAAACAGGTCAAAACACACCACTCCACAGGCAGTTCTGCATTCATTTTGTACTCTAAACTTCAAGGCACATAACTTCCTTATCACTAAGAGACTTACAGCTTCAAATAGCTACTATTCTACAGACTAATTCTATAGACTAATAGAGTTTTATCTATGACCTG
Organism: Chaetura pelagica; assembly: GCF_000747805.2. NCBI lineage: Eukaryota > Metazoa > Chordata > Aves > Apodiformes > Apodidae > Chaetura > Chaetura pelagica. Next base: position 2,099,378 of record NW_009954555.1, read on the forward strand.
CTGCATCCAAACTAGTCTTAGCATCATTTTTACATCCATATATAACCTGCTTAAGGAATAAGGATTCTGAGTCACATCTTTCTACTGATGGACAGTGGGCCAGCTTGTCTGCAGCTCTCAGCATTCACAGCTCTCCCAGCTCACCCTCTGTTGGCAACTTCTGACAGAAAGGCTTCTATTTTGCAGAAGTCTTTATTGCTCACACCCTTATCTTTTCAGTTTTCTACACAGGCTGAGAGATTAAAAGGGTGGAGATAAGGAAACAACAGTTAGGGTCAAAAAAATACTAGCAGGACAGAAAGGTCAAGCAAACCCTTGACAACAAACAAACACTCTGGCTTCCATTTCATAGAAAGAATTTCCAACTTTTATCTCTGCATGTAACCATGCTTATGTCAAACAACTCACTGGATAAAACAAAAGGAAAAGAAGCCATGTCAGGAATTCTGGTAATCTTCAGATCCAGGGAAAAAGTCAAACACAAAAAGCAGCCTAGCTAGTGCTGCTGGAGACCAGAGCTCAAAACGTAAAGCAAATACAGCTGGGATAAGAATCTGAGTCACATCAAGTAACAGATCACAATATGGAGCCACAAAATGAACTACCACATCCCTGAAGGACAGCTCAGGATGAGTTACAGGCCTTAACATCATAAGAGATCAGCATAGCACCTCTCTATGCTGTACTCAGATGTATTTGTCAAAAGTCTTTCACATTTGTACTAATTCAGCACTGCGCACAGGCAAATTATCCTTGTTTTCTATTGTTAATAATACATAAACTCATTTTTTTAAATTGCTATAACCAGAAGGGGAGGGAGTGAAGGAGGCAACACAATGGAAAAGAATTAAACAGTCTGATACCTACTGGTGGGAAAAGGGAATGCAGTATTTCCTTAGTCATTTTCAAAGCCTCTGTACAGCTTGCAAGGGGATGTGCTAGGCTGTGATTCATTTATAAAACCCATAAGAAAGCTGACAAAAGACTATAAGGTGAAGAAAAATAAGCAGAGGTTCCTTTCAAAATGCAGTCACAAACCCAAAATAAAGAGGCTTACCAATAAGACCCTCTGCTATTAGAGGGATGCAAAACACAGGAGAGGTCCCAGCACTACTGAGCTGCTAAAAAAAGCACAAACCATTAAAAAAAAAACCCTAGTTTAAATGCAGCCAACACTGCATTCTCTCCTAGTCACAGAAAAAAGGTGAGGAGTGGGGGGGAGACTGCCTGAATGAAACTGAGGGATTCCCAGCACCTCTCTTTGTTGGCAGAGCCAGACAGCCTTCCTAGGCTTTTAGGTTTTTTGTTTTGTCTTTTTAAATAACTGATGAGGAGAGATGCTCCTACAAGTAGTGACTGGACTTGCCCATAGGTTCCATCACCTTAAGAAAAATTAATCAAGCCCAGCATGATGGGGGAAGCTGCTGGGAGGGGTGAACAGGAGAATCTACTGCAGGCAAAAAGGGCAGTTGAACATACTCCCATCTCCACCTGCAGACTATTAAAAACTCCCGTTGACATTGCTTCAAGGTATGTTTATTGTTTCATTTTTCAGAAGGCATGGAGACGATCTCCAACCTTGCTCTGCTGGCACAAACGCTCCACCTGGTGGCAATCACAAAGGGAAAAGCTGTGGAACCAATGAAGAGCTGGCAAATACATCACTCTTACCAATTTAAACAGGCTGCTAAAAGTAATTAAAGGCCAATATGGCACATAAACCCACTGGAGAGAAAAGAGAAAGCTCTTCACTCTTCCTCAAAAGCTTGATATACCTGGATATTTTTTAAGAGAGATCAAAGAACTGAACCATTGTAAAATTGTATACTTGTATACTTTGACAACATTATTAGCACTTTCTTGATGCACAGAACTCCTGTGCCCATTTATTCACAACGTTAAGCTTCAAACAGACTTAACTGGAAATTTGAGATTACTTTCTTATGTTTTGCCTGATAGACTTCGTTTCACAGCCTTTACTGCCTACAAGATACTCAGCATTTCATGCATCACATACAACATTTTATCCATTTCACAAAGGCACTACCACACTACTATATTTAGTTTTGCTTGCCTTATGATTCCACAGCACTGTGCTTGAGCAACTAGTACAAATATATAGCCACATATATTCACATAAACAGTGGGGAAATCCATATATCAGGCATTGGACAGGGGTAGTCTTGTCTTCAATGTAGCACTCCCACTATCCCTTCAGACCTTTGCCACTTAATCTTAAGAAACCACTTTTCAACAAGAAGTAGTGCTCAAAGATCAGCAAAGAAAATTTATCTTAGAAGGCCAGTTTCTAATACACAGTATTATCTTTCAGGATTTAGCCTCACACATCGATTTCCTGTTCTTCAGAAACCTTACACACAAAAAGAGCTCTTGCTATATATTTGTACTTATATAAAGCTTGAAACGTCATTTCTAGTGTCTCTACTGCAGTGTTTAATAAAACAGAGGCTCATATACTGACCACAATTTCCTTTTCTAGACAGTAAACATTTTCGGCAGAAATGCCAGGGGCCTGAATACTGTAGCTGTGAGGACCATTACACAGAAGCCTTCTGGTAAACTACAGTTACAATTCTATACATCCAGAAAAGTTCAGGAAATCTTGAAGACTTAACAAAATAAACCCTCAACAAAACAGAAAAACCCCATCTCCAAACACCAAGAAACACCTCCCTCCCCCAACCACTTTAAAAGCCAAAATTAATTGGGAAGATCATTCATTTACTCAGAGACTCACATACAAAGATGAACAATACAACATTCTGTGAAAGATTTCAAACAAAATAAATTCCAGTTACTAAATTAGCAAGAACAGGGGAATAATACTAAACTAATCATTTCCAAACGTAAGTGCAAATTTGTAAGTCCAAATTGAAACACTTTTGAATACTTGATAATGAAAAGAAATTGAGAGTATCACATGTCCAGGACCCAAATTCACTAGTTAGTTTCAAAACCCTTGGACCAGATGGAGCTAATAATTTCACTCCTCATCTCCTGTGTGAGAATGGATGCCTCAGACACTAGAATCACAGTCATCTGAAAGCTAAAGATAGAAAAAGCAACCAAAAGAAGTGACAAAACCTCAAAGTAAAGTCCATTTTTGAGTATAACCTGTCTGTTTCTTGCCAAATACAGGATTACATGATCTGGACAACCCATGCAGTAAAGCGCTTGCTTAGTTGTAAATTGCTCTAAATGTCTGTAAATACAAACAATTTTTTCTTCTGCCTATCTCAGCCTGGACCTCGCCCAGGACTGAAGCCTGTAGCTGCTACCACAGCACACACTAAGCAGAATTTAGCAATAAATACCTCTCTGAACCCACACAAAGCCCAGGCTGCTGGGTTCCTCATGAGCCACAGGGCCTCCCAGAAAACCACCTGGACTGCTTCCTTCAGGCTGTAAAACCCCCCTCATATACTCCTTACAAACTCTTATTTCCAAGGGGAATACCGGGGGCATGAATAACCTTTACCTAAGGGCACATAAAAGTAGCTATAACTACGCATTTGATGGGGGAACCCACGAGGTGACACCCCCGGCCGGGAAGGCAGCGAGGCCCTCACAAAACAGGCCCGCGTGGAAGAAAGAAACGGCCATTCCTTACCTCAGCCCTGACAGAAAACTGCTCTAAAACTGATTGTCCCTGCTCAGATCTGCTTTCCACACAGAGATCCGGACCTTACAAGAACTTTCTGGAGCCCCGAGGCCGGCGGGAGCTGCAGGGGCAGCTGCTGGTGGGTCTGGTCAGCGCGGCGGGGGCAGCGCCTGTTCCCGCCAAAACTGCCCCTTCGGGAAACGCGGGTACCTGAGGTAAATGATGAACCAGCTCTCCAGAAACCGGAGTAGCTGTTGCTCCTCTCCAAGAGGGGGTATCCCCCGTTTTAAAAAAAAAACAAACAACCAAAAACCAAAGAAATCTTCTCAAAAAGGCCCCTGCTTTGCAGCCTGCACTGGGCATAAATGGCGGCCTTTGCTGCGCTCCCACAGGAGGGCACAATTAGCACAATTAAGTTGACCCAGACACGCTGCTGAGAGCCTGCTGCCCGCAGGGGATGAAAAATCAGTCAGAAGCACCAAAAGCAACAGACAAAAAAATAAATCTCTATGCACATAACCAACCTCGTGCACAACTTGCCACCTCCCCAAAGAAATTGGGGTGGGCTGAACACAAATCTTGGCAAAAACAAGGGAAATTGAGACTAGGAAGGAGAAGTGTAAGTGTTTGGCTTAAAGTGAGCCTTGGGCAAGGGGGAGGAAAGGCATTTCCCCAAGCATATGATTATTTATAGGATTTTTTTCCCCCAATACCTAAATCAGTGACCAGAAGATGTACTTAATGCCCAACATTCAGCAGCTGTAATTTCTCATAACTGTATTGTTCACATCTGCTCCAAAGCACGGCAGGGTCTTGAAAACTTTGCCAAAGAAGAACCATGTATTATTTAAAACAAAAGCCATAGAATAATTTGTTTCAATTACATACAGACCTATCACTAGCTTCAAAATGCAGCTTACATTCCACTTCGGGCACTGAACTGATTTTTTAAAGTGCAAACAGAGTTTTTCAAAGTATTGCAAGTGGTTTAGCATTCATGTAGTGTGAAAAAAATGAGAGCAAATGAAAACAAAAGGCAACCTGAAAAATCATAAATCTGCAGAATCTTTAACATTTGGCATCCTGTACGAGCAACCATAAAGTTGTTGCCCCCACTAAATCTAACAGTATTTCTATTGCTAGAATTTAAAGATGACATCCAGAATCACTGTGTAAGTATATGAAAGTATGAAATAATATAAAACTGGGTTTAAGTTGCCCCTTCTTTCAAGGATTGTCAAGAACACTCTGGAGGAAAAAGGAGCCTAAGAAAGCTGGTTAAGGTTCAAGGCTGAGCTCCTCCAAGCATCCCAACAAAAAGGAGGTCAGGCAAAATCTCCAGGGCCATGAAGATGACCAAAGGGCTGGAGACCCTCTCCTATGGAGACAGGCTGAGAGAGCTGGGGTTGTTCAGCCTGGAAAAGGCTCCAGGGAGACCTTAAAGCACCTTCCTGTGCCTGAAGGGGCTACAGGAAAGCTGGGGAGGGACTTTTTACAAGGTCATGGAGTAATAGGACAAGGGGGAGCACTTTCAAGCTGAAAGAGGGAAGATTTATATGAGATTTTAGGAAGAAATCCTTTGCTGTTAAAGTGGTGAGACCCTGGCCCAGGTTGCCCAGGGAAGCTGTGGCTGCCCCATCCCTGGCAGTGTTGAAGGGCAGGTTGGATGGGGCTTGGAGCAGCCTGGGCTGGTGGGAGGTGTCCCTGCCCATGCAGGGGGTTGGATCTAGATGATCTTTAAGGTTCCTCCCAACCCAAACCTGTCTGTGATTCTACGAAGATAGTTTATGTCATTTATGAAGCCACAACCCTTAGGAAATACTATTTATTAAACATGTCATAAAACAGAACATAAAACAAGTGCTGCTCTTCACATAACTGTATTTGAGCTCTTCTCTCAAAACTGTTCATATCTGAAGCACATTTTGTCTCTGAATCCTTATTCTAAGGGAAAAGCATAGAAACTACTCCCTTTGCAATTAAAAGGGGAAAAGACCTTACATAGTAATTATAGCATCACTTAAACACATTAACAATGAGCATATATAAACATTTATAACAAGCAACAGTATAAAATAACCCTTTGCTGTATGAAAAATCCTTATAAATTCACTTGAAGTACAAAACCACAAGATTACCAGTATCACACCAAAGATCTTTGGGTTTTGTTGTCCCCCAAACAAACAAACAAACAAACAAAAAAGACACATTGCTTTTTCATAAACCTTGCAAGAATAGCTCCAAAAGAGTTTAAGGACACTTGAAAAAAAAAAAAAAAATTTCCCTGCATGAACAAAGTCTCACTTTTGCAAGAACCTACAGAATCTATGAACTCTTCATAAAGCCCCAAGATGCTGATTAGGTCGCTCAGGCTCTGCAGTTCCCTTTCAGTTTTGCCTGAAGGTTCAAACAACAAAATCGCATCCCTCCCCATCCCCAAATCCAAACCCAGGGAGCAGCAGGGAAGCACAATCCGCACTCCTGGCAGCACCGAGGAACGAAGGAAACAAGGAGGCACATGTTAGTCGCTGCAACAGGAGCTTTTCAAACCAGTCTTCCTTCAGGCACTTCCAATAGCTGAGGGGTTTGGAGTCCCTTTCTCAATCGGGATGCAAAAGCGCCGCGAAACCTCCAGGCATTTCCAACCGCTGAGCGTTTTTTAAGTCTCTTTCTCACAAACAAAAAATTCAATGGAGATGCAGAAGCACCAAAAAAAAAAACAACATTCAGGCATTTCCAACAGCTGAGCCCCGTTCTTAGGAATTCAGTCGAGACGCAGAAGCACCCCGAAAACCCGCAAGGGTTTTTTCCAGCTCAGCCAAACAGCAGCACGCCGGTCCCGATCTCACGGGAAGGCGGAGGGCACCTTCCCCCCCAGCTCGCCGGGAACCCCGAGCTCCAGCTCGGCGGAGCGCGGAGCCGCCCCGGTCCCGCCGGGCAGCGGCCAGGCGGGCGGCCCTAGGAAGGCGGGAGGAGCCCAGGCGGGCAGCTCGGGACAGAGG
>NW_009954555.1:2106582-2110331 GCF_000747805.2 Chaetura pelagica
GGTGTGTGTGTGTGAACGGCCCCGCCGGCTCCTGGAGGAGGGAAGGAGCTGCAAGGGGAAGGAGCTGCAGTAAAACCAGTGGAATATATCGAATCTTACCGTTTCGGTGAGATTCGGTGCTCGGCTGAACACCCGTGACTTACACGGGGCACCCCTGGCCCGGGCAGCATCCTCAGCTGAGCCTGTCCCGGCAGGTGCCGAGCGGGACACACGGAGCTGCTGCCGTCGCGGGTCTATTCCAAGCACTGCGAGTCACTAAACGCTTCAAAACACATCCGGATGTGAAGAATTACTAGCGGGATGATGGATACCTACCTTTTCCAGCCATTCGGATGCACATCGTCTTTTGAAAAGGGTTTCTTTGCTCACCCTTAATTAATTAATTAAAAAACAAACCCCAAACACAAACCAACCTAACTCATTAGTCTGGAAGGAATTGGTTCCTCTTTTTCAAGTTTTACACAGCTTAACGAACAGAAGGAAAACACTGATGATTTATCAGGTTACAAAAACTAGCTCCATAGTCAAAGAATGCTGTAATGTCTCATATTTTAAAAGTATTTTACTGGTCTTTGAACTTTGGGCTAGATGGAAATATTTAAATTATTAAGAATGAAACATCCCTACTGGTTATGTCAAATCTGCCACCAAGCAGTAGGGAGCTCTTTTATGGAGCACAGGAAAAACTCACCTGTATGACCACAGTTTCTTTGTCTGCTAGCCCTGTCTAATGGAAAAGAAAGTAAACAGAACACCAGTGTTGAATCAAACAGGTCTCCACTTCTGAAGGAGGAGTGTCTGAGAAGTGCCTCTCCTCCTGCACAGCAACACACAGAACACCTCCAGGTATTCAGACATTGCCACGTCTTAAAACAAATAAGCATCTTTTAACAAATTAAAACATGAGCCATAAAAGTATAAATGGAGGAAAACTACAGCCTTTGAAACCTGTGCATAGAAATCCTATGTCTAAAAGCTTATGCCACCTGTCTCTTAGTTTACCAAATAAAAAGATAAAGACTACAAAGATGCCCACAAACAAAAATACCACCTCCCTTTCCCCAGAACTATTCAGGTCCCCAAGAAACAGAATCACACTAAGATGAAAACTTATCTGTTTTTATTTTTTAAAGAAAAATATTCCTCTTTAAACACAAAGCATGAACTAAAAACCTCTGAGGAACAGCTTCTCCTCCCTTGGAGAACATTTAACTAAACTGTACAGTGTTAAGAGCTCCCCATACAGATATACACACATGACATACAATATTTCTTTCACAGGAAATAAGGGTTAGGACTTAGAATTGTCCTCCTCAGCCTCTCTAGATACCCACTCCATCCAAAAAATGCTCTGTCCCTTACTCCCACCACAGGACAGAGTGATGATAATTTCTGGATGCAACATATATTGAAAAAAACCCAAGCAGTATTGGCCAAATGGCCCCTTTCTAGGCTTCTAACACATGTCTGTGAGAGAGGTTAAGACCATAGTTATTTCCAGGAATGGTAATTGGAAGAAAAAAATATAGCAGCATCCACAGGCAACACAAGCCCTTGATTCCAGCTGCCCTGTTTTAAAGAATCCAGCCAGTTGAGCAGTGTTTTACAGAGGTTCTCACACCCGAGAAGAGGGAGTGGGAATAAAACATTCACAAGCCAAATTTGTTGCTTGAGCAGACAACCTAAAATTCAGTGAATCTGGCAAGTGAGTTTTTTCCCCACATTGCCACAGTGACCAATTTTATGTCTAAGATCTCATGTAGAAATATATGATGACCTTCAGAAATGAGCAACTCATTCTACCAGCTCCATCCCATCAGATATGTACGTGTATAATATTTGTCACATCTATCAAACTACCCAGACTGCAGAACTGGAACCAGATCTTAGAATCTTCCTAATTCAGAACAGCAAAACCATCAGAAGTCTCTGCAAGGTCTCAGAATAAGCCCATATCCAAAGGAAAAGCACCTGGGCATTTTCAAAGGAAGGTAGGTAATGGAAAAGGTCTGGAAGTGGAGCTCACATATCCCGCCTGCTCATAATTGTTGGTATTAATAAAGTAATGCTCAGACCTTTTTCAGACCACTTTGTAAAGATCTTTTCCATTCCATGCACTCCAACAGTTTTTACAGTAGGAAAAATGTTAGAAAAATAAAATCTCACCCCTGAACAACATTGTATGATCAACATCATCAGTCAACAAAGATTATTACAGGGGGACCAGATGATATTTTGTTTTCCTCCAACCCAGCTTCATATAGAAAACAGCAGCAAGAGAGACACAGTATCTAAGAGTGAGATTAAGGCCAACAATATAAAGACAAACATGGGCTCGGACCTTTTGAAATGAAGAAACCCTCCAAGTGTTTTTATACATATGCATGCACACACACACATATTCTCATGTGTACTATTCAAACGAAGGCTTCACAGCTGTGAAAGCACCACTGGTGAGTGTTCTAGCACCAGAATGAAAAAGTTGGTTGTCTTCCCTCTTCAGCAATAAAATCTGAAGTCTTTATACTGCTTTGGACAAGGTCACCAAACACCCTTCCAGGAACAGTTTCAGTAAGCAGGTTCAGAAGTGCAGTGACAGGTTAAAGTGTTCCTGTTCTGGAATATGGGAAGAAAGAGGTGTGTTGAGAGGCTGCAGCTCCTTGGTTGCTGAAAAGGAGGAGAGAATTTGTAGTGCAATCTGGTAGAGACAGAGACCAACTTGGATTCCAAGTGAGGGCAATGGTAAAACTCAGCACAGACTGGGAGGTGAAAGTGGGAAGTTTGCATACATGAAGTCACAGTGCACATCTGTTGGCATAATAAAGACAAGGAAACCCACAATATTCTCTGGAAGGCTTGTCTGCATAGGAGTCCCCTGGGTATGCTGGAAGTCAGGATAAAGATCAATGAATGGGATGTCACACATTGCACCAGGACATCATCAAACTCAAACTGCAAGGTTCCAACAGAAGTTTGTAAGTTGGCCTGCTAAGATTGTGCCTATGCACATGCTCAAGCGAGCCTGCAGAATTCTATAAAAGGGACAAAAATCTCTTAAACAGCAAGGTTATGGGTCAGGTTTGGTTACAGGGAGAAATTCATACAAACTACAAGATAATTAATTGTCAACCTGCAGCACATCTTTCTGCTGAAGCTCTCCACCCTGAATCTAGGCCTTTGTCTTGGAGGTGGTGGCTGTGCAGCCCTTTACCAGCACTCCAAAGAGGCTGAGAGAAAAGTGCAGAGTCAGGAGTGGCATCTCCACAGCCTCTCAGATCAGCATGAGTGGGCAGAGCTCTGTCCCTGCCTGTAAGACCGAGTAGGTGATGAGCAGGTCTCACTAACAAGGGAGGATGGGGCATAGTGGCTGCAATTGGGTTGCTGAAACAATGCAGGAAGAAATGGAAGAGCCAAAAAGAGATTTTTTCAGTGCTCAGATCACCAGCAGTGAAGTCCCATTTAATCTGTCATAGAACATGCTGATCAGAGCGTGGCTATCACTCACATGATGGACTAAGTGAGGCTGTGGTAGGAACTCAAAACACGCAAGAAAAAAATTAAGTGAAAAGAAGGGTGATCATTACTCTGAGGGGTGAATTTCAGGGTCAGGGCAGGGAATTATCATCAGAGATACTCTTTGTTTCTGTGCACATGCAGGAGTACAGCATAGGGAACAGCAGCAGAACTAAAGGGGAGGAAAAGACACAGTAAGCATAACACCATAATTCAAGATGCAAAGAAAAGACAAT
>NW_009954555.1:2110518-2135744 GCF_000747805.2 Chaetura pelagica
GGGAAAGAGAAAGCAAGTTTGAGGTAAAGGAGCCCAAAGGAAGAGACGATAGACAAAACTCTAAATAGTCACTCCTGCTTCAGGAAATACATAGCTAATGTCAGTTGGCTCTCGTTTCACCGGGTATCCTTGACATGTTGGGGTTTAAGAATATATACAATATAAAGATTTTTTCCCTAAGATGTACTAAATGATTTTGAGCATTTCATGTAATACTCTAATGGCCCCTGAATTCTAAGTGATGCTGGAGACTCACCCAAGAGCAGAAGTGCCCAAATTATAAACTGCTTTTGAAAATCTAGGGCTAATTCCATTGGGTTAGAAAAGAAGAATCAACCTAGAAGGCTGGATTGTCTAGAAGCAGGGTTAGCATTTCCCACTGAGAGCACCTTGGCATTCAATGAAGTAAGAATTATCTTAAATGGTTACTTAGCAAATCCCACTATCAGATTGAGGCATAAGGTTTCTGGATAAATGTATACAATCAGACAGCTCCTTACATGTCTTCTAACTGAATAGATTTGTGCAATTTACAGCAAGAACAAGCTTTGCCACTCACTGCTTCAGTGAAAACACCAGCAGTCAGAGCCGTGAGCTGAAGCCCTTTGACTACTGTGCAAATCACACAGAGATCCTTTCTTCTGACAGAATTCATCGTAAAAGAGTTAATGTCTCCTGGGTAAAGCAAAACACCAGGTTGCTTTTAATGCAAACCACAAAAGGATGAATTGCTTGGGGTTTGTGCATACCTACAGCAACAGTGCTGGTGGGGTACTGCAGAACAGCTTCTGAGAACCAGGACCAGGATGGCAACTGGTGACAGTGGCCTCAGGGCACAGCCCAGGTGGAAGCACATGGACATAAAATACGCAAGAATATGACAAAGCAGCCAAGGTCACCCACGTGCTTAGGCAAGCTTAAGGCAACTAAAGAAAATCCATTGATAGTTTAGAGGAGAGTGCCAAAGGGAAGAGAGAAGAGAAACCACTGGGCAAAGAGGCTGGGAATGCTGTTCCAGAAGCCAAAGCCCAGCACCAGCTACTAAAACACCTCTCTTCTCCAGCTTATTTGTTCTAATTCTCCTCATTTTACCAGCACCATGAGCACGAGGTTAATATGTCAGAGAGAAGATCTGCGGATAGGTTCCTAAAAATGTAGCTTACACATTTTCAGGCTTGTGTCTCAGGTCAGTTCCTTTGAAAGAAAGTGCGTGGGCCATTTGACTGGCCTCTTGATTTGAACTGGAACTTTGGCAATTCTGCTTGCCACCTCCAAGGGACAATCCAGTGGTATGTTCTACCTGGAAATGATGGCAGCAGCTACCTGGGTTCCTTGTCATGACAGTTGAGCAAACAGTATTTTTTTAAAAAACAGCATGCACCAGTAGCATGGCCATTAGACATGAAGCTGTGGTTGAGTTCTTGTCTCCTCAGAGCAGGTGGAATCAGAAAGAAAGGGAGTGTTGGCACAAATCAACGCAGGCTTCTGTAGACATAGGCTGATGTGAAGATGGCATTGAGAGTCAGACTCACGGCTAGCAGGCCTCGGAGAGCAGAGTTACCAAAACGACCTTTGTAGAAGAGGACAACACACAGAAAAAAAGGAATAGTAGAAAGATATATTATAGAACTGATGAGATAAATAACATTGAACACATGTTGCGCTCTTTCTCACTAAGCAGAAATTGCTGAAGCACTTCTCCTGTCAGGAAAAATTCCACTGCACTCTTTGGTTCTATTTTCATGTCATCACTTTCCTCGACACCCGCATCCTCACCCCTTCCCTTCTGTCTCAGTTTAGCACTGTCAGGATTCTTCAGACAGTCCAAAGAACTGGAATAACTTTATTAGGGTCTTAGCAAAGCAGGCAGAAGATCCATTTTGCTACTACTCATCTGATCTCAAGATCAGATCACTACTACAGCATAGGAAAGGTCTCATTTACCCTTACAGAAATGCTCACACATACATGAAGCACTCACATGACTTGCACTTACCTCTCCAGCCTGTCAAATCTTCCCCTTTGGTAGTTGTGTCTACTACACAGGTGGATGAGTGTGATGAGTGATCCTCCTTTTTGATGGAATTGTCACTGCAAATGCTCCCTCCTTCCACAGCAGATCTCATATCTGCAAGGAGAAAAAGATACAGAAATTCAGAAGGCACCAGGGGAAGCCCAAAGTGGCTTTAATCACCAGACTAAAGCTAGACATGAGTAATGAATGGTTGCCTGGTAAAATAATGAAAGGATTGAGGACAGGAACTGTAAAAAAAAAGGCAAATGTCACTGCTGTGCAGCAGAAGTCACCTGCATGTGCACATCATACACTGTCCACATCCACATCACCACAACCATGGTTAAAGGAGTTACCCAGAAAAAGGAGAAGGCAGGGCAGCAGTATCCTTGGGGCACCACTAGGTGAGCAAAGGACATCTGTCTTGGCAGATAAGAGGCTCTCCAGGCCAGTGAATTCTTAAGGGAGTTTTGGTAGCCTAACAGTCATCACCACCTGTTTTTTTCCTGGAGGTTTCCCATCTATTGTGTGGCCTAGATGATGCATGCCTGTGCTTGCAGGCCAATTCCTTCCTACCAATGCTTCCCAGGAGCGCAGCAGGCTGCCAGCGTACCGTGCATTCCCCGCTCACTGAGGTTCTTCTTTGGAAAGGAGGACAACTCAGTGGCAAAGATGTTGCTGTCTGAGTGGGTGTTCTCCTCTGAGCTTGTTGGGGTGAGCAGAGCTTCGTTCTGAGATGGGAAAAGCAACAGCTTCTGTCCTTTCAGGTTCAGGCGGGCAGGGCTGATGAGTGGCCGGCGGTACCGCAAGGAACTGGAGCTGGAGGTCACAGAGCCGGCCACGGATGGGGCTGGAGAGGGGATGCGGGAGGGAGCACAGCTCCCAGACAGCAGGGAGAAGTGCTCTGAAATGGAAACATCCCCAAAGAGAAAATGTGAAGATCATCATGCAAATAACAGAGGCACAGTTCACTTTAACCATTCCACACGGAAAGGGAACAGGAGTTGCAAATGTTCAACATACCTTGTACTAAAACCTGTTATTCATTCTACCTTCTACACTGGGAGAATTTCCACATGGGCTTTGGTACAGTCAAGAATGACTTAAACTAGAGATAGGATTATCAGGAGCTGGGTCAGCTTTCCCTCTGCTCAGTTGTGTCATTTCAGTAAAGCCTGCATTCCACAGGCTGGTTTGCAGGTAAATTAACCATCCTGGCATGTCCCCAAAGGCTGTTGCGGTCTCAGCACACAGGGAGGGCTGCACAAGGGCATCAGCCCAGGATGAGATGTATTCCCAGAAGCAAACACTAAAGCAACACAAACAGCCAAAGGATCCGTTTGGGGTCAGGAGGGTGACAGACAGGTCACTGGGAGAGCACAAGGGCAGAGCAGACAGGGTAGGCAAAGTAGCACTTGGGCTGGGGAAGGAAAATGAAACAAAAGAACTGCCCTGGGAACAGTTTGAAATCTCCTATCATAGCTGTAGAGGGGAGGGGATCCTTGCTTTGTCTCACTGACCTCACTGTGAGTTGTCCCAGGGAGAAGGACATCCAACACACAGCACTTTATTTTAAATGCAATCCCACTCTTAGTTGGACCTCTCTGCAGCATTTCTAACAGCAAAAAGTGACATTTTCACTGGGATATAAGCAGGGAGGAAAGAATTAAACTTGGATCATGTTTCAATCCATTCACTGCAAATCCTGCAAAGACTGTTGCATTACCTGATGTAGGAGATTCCTTGGACTGAGATGACTGTGAGGCTGGTCGACTTCCACTGAACAAGTAGCCAGAATCTATAAAGCAAGAACGAAACATTTTGAACCCAGCTGGCTCAGCTACTGGAAGTCTACCCTTCATGCATGATCTTGCCATCAATCTTAGAAGAAGATGGCTGTTAAATGTAGGCAGGAGAAATGTCCCTATTTTCCTGGGCAGCCTACATGCCAGGGTTAGAATAATCCACTTTTCCCAGCTGCCACAGAAGAGATGTGTCCAGCAGGCTCCAAAAACAACCCTGGGCCTGTCTTGCCTCTAGTCTAAAAGAAAGAAGGTGAAGATAGGGTTGTATAGCTTTTCTGATCTACCTGTCAAAATAATGAGGCAGAGGGGGAAAAAACAACAACAACAACAACAAAGTACTGAAATCAGGAAAAATAAGTTCTACAAATGAAACCTCAGAACTTAAATTAACTACTAGGCCCTCGGTTTATCTAATTCTAGGTAAACAGCTTTGGAAATTGAACACATTGCTGTTTGTGAAAAATATTCAGCCCTAACAGCACACTCGCTCCAGTCTGTCTGGTTTTGCTCCTTAACAAAAGGGATCCCAGACCTCAGCAGGGTGGTTTAGTGTGCAGGGGGCATCCTAGCCATCCACTGTGTTTGCACTTGCCCTATCAGTGGCAGCTCAGTAAATGGAAAAGTAAAAGGCTGTGCCAAAAGCTGCCACACTGCTGGAAGGTTGGCATGGCTGGTCTTTCTCTTGCTCTTAGTGGATCTGGAAAAACTGCTAGCAGTGTGAGCTAGAGAAAGGTCAAATTAACTATAAAATCCCTGCAAGACTGCTCTTTCTGCTGCAGTGTTATTCTAGAAACTGCCACATTTTGCCCTCTGACCTTCTGGTAATCAGTTAGTGACAGGGGAAAGCTTAGCTCTCCTTGAATGGAGAATAGCACTTCAACACTGTTTCCCATCTGTTAGTTTCAAGCACAGCAAAACTGAGAGCTTATGGAGTTACTGGGAGAGAGTCTTTCCTTAGGCCTATAAATCTTTCCCAGATCACACAGAGCCCTTAAAAACAAGAGGAAATGGAGTCTTTAAATCAGTTTCAACAGTTGTGCTAATGCATATCAAATCCAGACTTAGAGAAGAGCCTGCCTCCAGCTCTGCTCCCTGTAAGAAAAGCAAACTGCACAAAGCAGCTGGAAGGAAGGGAACGATCACTCTTGCCAGATCAGTTATCCTAACACTCCAAATCACCCCCAAAAGCTGCTCTTCTCCATTCCTGTGTCCAACTGCTCCTTCTATCTCTCTCCCACACACAGCCTTGTAGCTTGTGTCATGTTGCCATGAATGCCTGGAGAGGCTTCTGGGTTTCAGTAAACCCACAGCAGAGACTGTGTTTCACTGGGATGGCAATGGCATGCTGAGCAACTTCTTAATGGCAGAAATTAAATTACCAATGGTGCACACTTCTCTGTGCCACAGGAGCAGCAATCCCTCAACAGGACTACAAGCTGTGGGTAACTCACAGCCCTTTCCCTTCTGAAGCACCACCCTGTTGTAATTTCCATTGGGCTGGGAAGTTTCAGGCACACTGACCTGCTCTGGCCAAGGAGGGGATGGTGCCCAACGAGAGTGCCCTGTTGAGACGACCAGGAAGAGAGGAGGAAGAAGTTCTGCGTGGGGATCTGAGGAGCTGCTGGCTTGTCAGATGGAGAATACTGGGTGGTGTTGGGACAAAGAGAGACGTAGGAGAGGAAGGGAAGCCAGTCCCTGTGCTGTTGGGAAAGAGAGCAATGGAATCCCCAGAAAGGTACCTGTAAATGACATAATGACAGACATTCAGCAATGAGTACATTCCAGTAACTCCCTCCCTCAGTTTTATTTCTTGCATGAACACTTCCTTTGTTTTCAGGTTTGAGCCAATTTTTCAGTGCAGGAGTGCAAGCAAGATATAGAGTGCTTAGGAGTTTACAGGAATGTTCCTACACCATTGAAACTGAGGAAGGAAGAACTGCTCCACCTAACTTAATTATTGTGCACTAACCTGTCCCACAATAGAGGGTGGAAAAAATGGTGGAACAGTTTAGGAACTTAGGTGCAAACAAGCATAGTACCTTGATTGTCTCCTTAAGAAGATTACCCAGAGAGCACCAGAATGTTTTACAAAGTTCAGACAGAAAAGGACACATAGGACCAAAAATAGAGCCTCTCTTATGTTTGTTATGTGCACATGCAGAGAAAATGTAATGACTGTGGGAAGCAAGCAGTTATCTGTTAGTCTTTTTGTCTTCAGAAAACAGAATCAACACCTTACTTCTGATGCCAGTATAGAGAAAAGTATGTTATGGATACCTAGATAAAGATTTAGGCACAAGAGCTCTCTTTTAAAACTAACTTTCAAACCTCTCTAATACATTTGCCTTTTTTATACTTCCTTGAGGTAAGAAAGATTCACTACCCTCACTTAACAAATGGGAAAGAGAAGTCAAAATAAGCTTAAGTGACTTGTTGAAAGTTATACAAAAATCCTGTAATAGAATACAGGCACAAACCTGAGTTTTCAAATCCTAAATTGAGCCCCAAACCATTACATTTTCCTTTCTTTGTATATCATAATTAGCCACAAACATGTACTAGCATAACATTCAGAGGGAACTGTGCTCCTGCAGCACACACTCCAACAAGAGTCTTGATTCTAGTGTGTAAAAAACAATCTCTATTATAATGGCTGAAAAAAAAAATAAATTTGCAATAATGGCAATTGTCTTTCTAGGTCTGCAAGTTGTTTCCAATGTCTCTTTCCAAGTGAGAGAGGAGCTGTGGAACAGTGTATCCAACTTGAGAACACAAGATGAGAGAACAGATAAAACATACTAAGGGCACCTGTACCAGCTAACTTCATTTTTAAGTACTACAGACATAAAATGACCTCTGTTCCACTGGTAAAGTAACTATGAGAGGACTCGATATCTTAAACTTTTGCAGTGGCACAGCATTTCACACTCAATGGCCATATACAAATAAGCTATGCAATTAATTTCTGATGACCCCGTTTCATCATCTACCTTTGCAGTGGTTTTAAAATTTAAAAATCAACCTATGCTGAAAAATTTGTCACAAATTTTCTCCTATTTTTTCCATCTTTCTATTCCTCCTTATAATCTTGTACTGATCTTAGTCTGTGTGTACAGTTTAGTTGACTAGATTGCATCAGAAATGAGGAGTCAGCTTTGGAGTCTCACTGTGTCCTCATGCCATCAAAATGAGCATTTTAAGAATGTTGCAAAGTACAGCAGAAGGAGTAATTTTATATTATTTTAACAATTGAATAAAATACATGAAAGAAAGTTTAAAATACGAACAAGATCTCTCAAGGATCTCCTGAAAGATTTTTGTTTAGCTAGAAATAGGTATTAAATACACTTGTCAAGTAAGTTGTGATGAAGTACTGAAATGTGTATATTTTAAAATGGAGAAATCAGACTTTCAAGCACAGAATCAAGCTGCAACATTTGAAGGCTTAATCTCACTTCTGATGAGAACACTGAGACAGATGAAAGCAGCAACGTGGCTTTTCTTCTGCCAAAGGAAAGCCAGTGGTAAATCAGAGTGTGAAGGAATACAGATATCTCAGTCTTGTGCTGTGAGGTGATTGATGCATGTGCCATTTTCTCTTAGAGATTGAAGAGGTGATGCAGCAATATTATGCAGTGCTAGCACGTCCAGAAGAAGCAGTCTGGAGTTAAGATTACAATTTAAAGTATCTTGTAAAACTACTTATCTGCTAGTACGAGGCAGACATCAACAATCCCGTCCAGCTTAATCAGGCTGAACAACATCAGAGCCAACCAGCTTCCTGGTGCTTGCAAGCAGGACATGCCTCTATCAGTGGCAAGGAACTCGTCAGTCTTGCAGCAGAAACTGCCCAACCTCTTCAGGTTCCAGAGGACCTGGGAAGGGGGTCATGCTTTGCAAACGTGCAGAGTTCTTCAGTGCACACACAGAGACACATCTGCCCCACCACACACACACATGTACATGACCATCTCAGCTTTGCAAGTGAAAATGAACGGGAAAGGAAATTAAAAGTGCAGCTCAGGACTGTGGCATGAATCACATCAGAAGGAGTGACACCCACCCCTCTCTGTGCCATGGCTGTGATGAGCCAAATCAGAGCATTGTCTGTGAACAACACATCCCAACATCTAGGATGTTCCTGTGCTCCTTTTGTGTATTTGGGCTAGAGGAGATAACTTCACATAGCTCCTTGCTGTGCTGCAAAACAGCTTATCTGGCTTCTTGGTTTTTGGCAGTTTATCACTCTATGGGCCAGAAGATACTATTACCATTTATCATTCATAACCTCAGTCTCTTTCCTGGGATTATAACTATTTTGGATCAGACTTCCATGGACTCTGCTGCTCAACAGACACACTTCTTCTCAACCTCTCCAAGTTAGTGCAGTCAGATCCCTTGGGCAACTGATAAATCATTTGTCTTGCACCATCCAGAAAAAGGAATGTTTCTGGTTAGCAGAGCTGAAGAATTTAACGCATGGCATATTAATGCCTTAGGATTGAATGCTGACCAAAGAACGGCTCAAATATTAATATTTGAACAAAGTAAACTCCTGCAACATGCAAAATCCTGTTCTTTTTCTATGCACTGCTCTGTAGTTTTGCCACTGCCTTGTTAAGAGGGCTAGATGCTGCTAAAGCAGGAGTGCTGTCATGGGAATGCACTTCATGCCTGAGAATGGTCAGTTGAATTAAACCTTCTCTCAGCAGCAGATGAAAAAAGGTGAGGAGAGCAAGAGGATCATAAGGTGGGGAGTAAGGAAGCAGCCACATCCCAGCCCTGGAATGGAGCAGTGCAGCTGTGTCTTTGCTCTCTGACTACTGTGTTGCTCCAAGCCATGTGGGATAATAGAGGGCCTGGTATCAGTGAAAAAGGAACCAAAAGAGGGGAGGGGAAAAAAAAAAAAAAAAAAGGCTCTGGAGTCAGAGAGTTTGTGGAAATAATCGGGGCCCGGAAGCCGTTTATTTCAGAACTTTGTATTGTGAACATCAAAAATTAGGTATCTTAAGTAGTGTTTACAACGATCACAGCGTTACTAGACAGTTGGGCACAACTCTGCTACACAGATACTCTAAAAATAAATAAATAGGTTAAAGAAGAGTATTACATGGTAATTGTACACTGTCCTGAAGAAACACCTCCTGCCAGCAGAGCCTCCCCTCTTCTGTCCCAATACTTCCCTCTCATCCAAAGACACCACTGTATGTGTGTGTCTTTTTAATTCACATTTTAAGCAGAGATGCTGTATCACCCCTGGGTTAGAGATGGCATGGAGAGCACGGGTCAGGTCAGACTACAGGGCTATAGATGGATCCACTCCTAACACCAGATCCTTCAGTGTCAGTCATGAGTTAAAGCGGTTCCTCTGGATTTGAGGTCCCACCATAATTTATCTGGGAGTTATCCATGTATAACAGCCCCATTTTCTCCAGGCAGTGCAGGTGCTGCTGCCCAGACTGCCCAAGTGGCTCACTGTTGCCTCACTGCTGGCTGCAAGATGAGCAAGTTTCTGAGACCTGATGTGCAGCCACTTGTCTGGTCTGCTGCATCCTACCAGCCAGCACCAGAACCTGTGCCTCTGGTCAAGAGCAATATAGTGAATAAAAAACAGGCACAGGGAAAGGGGAAAATAATGCTAAGAAAGGTCTCAGACACAGTGATTTTGACATATGACTGAGAGCTAGAAATTTTAGCTGCCAAGAATAAGAATTCTTTTCTTCTACATGTTGCCCTGCTTTGAAAGGAAAAGAAGGGTTGAATTCAAGCTGAAAATGCTCCAGCTGACAGGCTCTGCACTAACACCTTCTGGAGCACAGACAGATGTTTGGCATCAATTTTGCCTTCCCTCCCAGGTAGAAGGTACAAAGGTAGGGGTGTGTGTATATGAACATCCCCCATCTACCAAAATCCAGTCTTGCTGGCATGACAAAAGCATTCAGAGGATCTCTTCCCTGCCTGGGGACCTGACAGCTTTGGTCCCAAATGAGGCTTTAGAGGGGATGACTCGAGGCATGCTTCAGGACTGAGTACTGCCCCTGTCACAGGACAGCCTTTGCTAAGGGTCAGAGGCCCCAAGTGTTTTCACAGGTGGTGGCACACCTGGAAGGGACAGGTTATATATGACAGCACACAATGTCAACAGCACCTCTTTGACAACTGAAGCAAAGCCATATACCACAGCTCCCTGCTTTCATGAGTGGAGTCAGTCTGGAGCCATCATCTGGCTATTAATATTATTTTTATAAGAGTATAAATAATTTGTCCACAATACACCAATGCACACTTTATATAGTATCTAAGCATGACTATTAGTGCCACACGATTTTAGCATACTTGTCAAATACTCATAAAGCCAAAATAAAAAACTACTAAACAATTTTTATATATTGCCCTCACCCTGACACACCCAAGCTCAGTTCACTAGGGCATGCAAAGCACAGATGTAGGAAAGGAGGAGTTAATAGAACGGAGAGAATGGGATACAGGGTATTTATAATTGTAAAGGGCCACAAAGACTCAGTTTACATGCACTGATGTCAGTGAGGGCTTCAGGAAGACCAAAAGTAGCAGCAGCAGAGATGCTTACTTGGTTGCTAGCTCTGCGTTCTGCCTCAACCCCCCTGTAGCCTGCAGAGCTGCTTGGAAATTTCAGAGTGCAGCACAAGAATCCTTGTATGCTCAGCCACACAGGCTGGTGGCAAACAAAGGACTGGCAGACATACAGGCACTGCTGTCCCTGTTGCAGCCGTGTCAGTTCCACTGAAATTGTGGACAACACTGTTGTCAAAATTCTCCCCCAGGGAAAGGCACTTAACGAATCCACATCAACCCACATCAACTTTATGCACCCAGCTCTGCTGGGCAGGGTATGAGATGGTTTAGAGTTGGCAGATCAGCCACGGCCACTGTGAGAGGAAAGACCAGAGTCACTATCCACTTTGGGCTGGAGCAGATTTGATCTCAAGTGACACACAAACCCACTACCAATCCCTTGCCACCTCACTCCATTCTGCAGTACCATCCTCTGGTCCAGATGCCAGCATATGGCCAATGTAAAAAAAAACAGCACCTGAAGTCAAAGGCTTTTGGGCTAAAATCCTCTAATACTGTTAAGATGTTTGCATGCTCTGGCCTGCATGGCTGGGAGAATCCTCATGCAACAAAGCTGAATCTGGTGACCACAAGTTACCACATGTTCCTCTGTGGCCCAAAATAAGAGTGCAGCTAAGTGAAAACAAGAAGCTCAAAGCACTGATCAAGTGGTTCTGGATAATTTTTTTTGTCAGCTGTGTTAGTAAGTCACCAGCCCTTTGTTAGTTAGCTATTATTCTTCTCAGCAGAAGGAAATGAATACCCACATGTCACCCAAAATAGCACCTCAGCTTCAGGAGGAGGGTGGCACTGTGCTCAGATGTTGGACTTGCATCAAAACACCTGAGCTGGAAGCACACATTTAATTTCCTCTGCTGGCCATGTTGTGGGATGAGTCACCAGGCAGAGTTAGATGGCATAACTAACTGCTGAGCTACTTCCTAGCTGAGCCTCAAGTAAAAAATGCAAAGTTGGCAAAGCACCTTCTGCACAGAGCCTACATCACAGCACAGTGTTCAGACCAGACTGTTTGGAATTGAAATCAGGTAGTGCAGGAACAGTCTCAGTAAAGGCAGTGCTGGGTAGCTATTTTTTTTCCTCCAGAAACAGTCAACAGTAAAACCCTGCTAACTTATGAGTGGTCTTTCTCAGGCCTCATTGTGGAAGGAGAGACAACTGGTACAGATTGAGGACCAGCAGTTTATAAATCAGAACACCTCTGGAAAAATCAACTTTCTTCTCTCTCCTACCAAAGGCAAATCATCCTCTACCTTCAGCAAAATCATGCAAGACAAAGCATGTGAAAAAGAAAAAAAAGAGAGGAAACTGTCACAGCATCAAAGTCTCTAGAAGATTAAAAATTCACCTGCTCAAGTTTGGTTTTCAGGCTCTGAGGTTTTTTTGGTCTTTTTAGAAGCAGCAGCACAGACATGCTGAGGCACCAAGAACTGGGAAAATAAGCTGTCACATGATCAAAAGACAAAAGCTTCTTTGGCATTAAAATTTAATCATGCTTCAATTAGTATTTTGATATTTTGTTCTGCCTCTGAATTTTTTTCAATTACGAGTACAAAATTCTTCAATTATAACCTGTGGAAAAGGCCCCACAGGGACCAGGGCTTCAATTGTACAGCCTGGCCACAAAACAAAGTACCTTTCTGGTGTTCTGACATATAAAATCAGTGCAACATGTAAATATATTTCATTTGTATTCATTTGCATAAAGACAAATGAATTCCTTTTTTGCATGTCAGCTGCAGTTAACATACCTCCCAGACAAGAAGATTTTGAACTCTTTCAGTATAAATTTGCACTTGCTGTGCAAACAGCTAAAATATTTCTTACAGTATTATTCAGATTTGACAGTGTATACCTCACTCCTTCCCACAGTTCTACCAACTGCCCCTTCCTGACACCTAGTGTGTATCCTCCCCATCCCAACAGTCCTGCACAGGAAAAACAAAAAGAGAATAAAGATGAGATACAGGAAAGCAATGTTAACGCTTAATAGCAAAATATCATAAAAGGCTCCAGATCCCAGGGGGATCAAAGATGGGGCATATTAAAAAAAACAACAATGCTGCTAAAAAGGGAGTAAAATAGCTGCTCAGAAGAGATGAGGCCACATGAAACAGGAAAAAGTGAAACTTAGTACAGCCTTGACTCTCAGCTCTCGAAAGCAATTACCTCAAAAGGCTGACAAGTTCCTTGCTACAGAGCAAAATGTAGACAGATTAATTTTATTCTTATTTAAAAAAATAATATATATTGCCATTAAAAATCCTGCAGGACATTACCATGACCATCCCCACACATTTTAACAGTTTGTCACACCCCTCCTTCTTCTAGCATGAGATTCTTCCCATCACTTGGACATACCTGACAGCAGAGGAGCAACAGTCACTGCTCACCTCTCCCACACCCAGTGGCTGTAAGTTCATGCATTAGAAGCAGTCTAACTTTCAGTCCAACTTCTCTATAGAAGTGCAGGTGACAATCACAGCTAAACAGAAATATCAGTCTTTTCCTACAGTCAGCTTAATGGAGAAACCCTGAAAGTTCTGAAGTAATCTAAGTACTGAAGCAGGAAGAAGGCAGGAGAAAAAAAAAGTCTAGATGTCTGATTTCACTTAATGGACATGACAGCTCCAGGTTTCCTGGGTCTTCTGTGCAGCTTATTTAGAGAATGGCAGAGCTGGCACTGGGCTTAGTTAGTGTCCGTTTCATTAGGTGGCTTTGTCTAGCTCACTTCTAACAACAGCAGATGGGCTGCAGAAAAATCGTGTTGGAAGGGCTGCTGCAGTGGATAAAAACATTACAGTGATCACTGCACTGAAAGGAAAGCGCAACAGTACAACCACAGGCAGAACTGTCCCCCTCTTTTTCCCACCTGCCACTTGCTGTCCTTTTAACTTTACTGTCTGTCTTAACATCACTCCCTGCTGCAACAGACTGACAGGTACAGAAAAAAAGACTGGATTTTTAAGGAACACTTCCTACTAAATCTCCAACGGAGAGAAGCACCAGACTGACTGTGAAAGTCTAGCCCAGCACTGAGGCCCCTGCACACTTCTGCTGGCTTATTCTCCTATTTTGATGAAGTCAGGTAGGTTCTTGTAGTATTTAATTTGAAGCAATTGTCTAAATTATTAAAAAGTGTCTTAGTGAAAAATGGGACATAATGGTTCTTAGTTAGCATTTTAAAAGTCTGAGGCTGGAAGAAGAAACAATCTGTGACTGTGAGCTGATAGACAGAACTTTTGGGTGAGGATTGATAAATGATGGGAACACTAAGTGTGGAACCAGACTTTGCAGATGCTGGATTCCTTTTGTGGACAAATAAGTGAACAACCCTCAGAGCATCACCCACAAGCACCCCAATGGAGAAGGGTGTTCTGTTTGCTTTGAGGAGGATATTGCAGTTCTCTGAAGGCACCAGAAGAAAAGTTCCAAAGTGGAGCACACATGGGAAGCAGGTTTGTGTGTCCCCTTCCCATGTCAGTCATTAGTCACAGGCCCATGGTCCCTCAGCCAGGAGCTGTACCTTTCTATGACACACCCAACCTGGCTTATTATTAACCAATCTCTACAGAGCTTTTGTTAGGGCTACCTCTCTGCTTTCACAATGAATACCAGTTTGAAGAAAAGTGACAATGAAAAGTTAGGAAATAGCTTTTGTTTCCTTTAAAAAAAACTTCTATAATTTCACCAGCATCTGCAGCATCCAGTAGTGTCTGAATCTTTTAGCAGGATAGGCAGATACTTCACAGCGAGACCTCCGTTCTGACTATTTCAGAGTTTATACAAAGGAAGATTAAAACACCCAATTAACTGATATCAGACAACTAGTGTAGCAAGTTCCACTGTGGTATTCTGAAGAGAAGAAAACAGCATGTCTCCTGTAACAATGTTATTTTTTCTTGAAAGAGCCAAATCCAGATGAGAAGCTCAGTGGAGTGCCTTACAAAAAACAGTGCAAGATAATCAAACTACTTATCCTAAACTGCCCCAACAAGTTAATCCTACAAAAATCCCAAGCAGCTGGAAGCTCCTGCCTCCCCAGAGTAACATCCAGTCATCCCAGCTTGCAGCAAAGGACTGCCAGGCACTCAGACACGATTTCCAGACCTCTTTTTCTGGCACTAATGCCAGACTTGAAAAAAGAATCCCTTCAAATAATAAGAAAAATCCATCCTATTGCCATGCAGTCCCACAGCAGATGCTCCCACCCCTCCCTGTAGCAAATCCTCCTAATTTCTGTTCTCAGTGATAAGGAAAACAGGGCTAAGTAGAGATGTACAATAAAAGCTGCTCATACACTGTAGCACCATGTGGTTGTTAGTCCCATATGTCTTCTCTTTTTTTAAGGCTATGAGAGTGGAGGGACACAGTTGTTCTCCAGTTGTGCTTTTATGCAGATGCTCCTTAGGGAATGGTGTCTGAATCTTTCAGCAGGATAGGCAGATACTTCACAGCGAGACCTCCGTTCTGACTATTTCAGAGTTTATACAAAGGAAGATTAAAACACCCAATTAACTGATATCAGACAACTAGTGTAGCAAGTTCCACTGTGGTATTCTGAAGAGAAGAAAACAGCATGTCTCCTGTAACAATGTTATTTTTTCTTGAAAGAGCCAAATCCAGATGAGAAGCTCAGTGGAGTGCCTTACAAAAAACAGTGCAAGATAATCAAACTACTTATCCTAAACTGCCCCAACAAGTTAATCCTACAAAAATCCCAAGCAGCTGGAAGCTCCTGCCTCCCCAGAGTAACATCCAGTCATCCCAGCTTGCAGCAAAGGACTGCCAGGCACTCAGACACAATTTCCAGACCTCTTTTTCTGGCACTAATGCCAGACTTGAAAAAAGAATCCCTTCAAATAATAAGAAAAATCCATCCTATTGCCATGCAGTCCCACAGCAGATGCTCCCACCCCTCCCTGTAGCAAATCCTCCTAATTTCTGTTCTCAGTGATAAGGAAAACAGGGCTAAGTAGAGATGTACAATAAAAGCTGCTCATACACTGTAGCACCATGTGGTTGTTAGTCCCATATGTCTTCTCTTTTTTTAAGGCTATGAGAGTGGAGGGACACAGTTGTTCTCCAGTTGTGCTTTTATGCAGATGCTCCTTAGGGAATGGTGGGGGTGGGTGAGTAAAATCCCCAAGAAAATCAGCATAGAAAGCAACAACCACTGCTAGATTTGAAAATTTAGCCTAAAACAGCTGAGTAGTTTCAGATCAATCAAGTTTTAGATTCAATCAAGGCACTCTGAGCTATATTACCTTTTAAAGCACCCTTTAAAATAAGTTATTGAAGTTGCATTCCAAAGCACTTAACGACACCTCTCCCTTTAAAATGGGAGTCACAGGAGAAGGGCAGAGTGAGAGAGCATGCAGTTAAGTGATGCTACACAGTGGAAGGCAAGAAGAACCAGGTTATGGACTCCACGTGTCCCCTCCTGGTGTGCCTGTACACCATGCAGTGTTACTACAGCACATGTTACAAGGACTTGGAATCCAGAGGCAAGTTCCCATCAGTTCCAAATAAAAATGACCAGCACCATTAGAAAACTGAAGGTGGCCTGGGCACCATGGAGGATCAGGGCAGAGGAATCCTCTGTGACTGGCTAAGGATGGACAGGCAGTGAGAAGAACCAGAAGGACAGGAGAAGCCAGAATCTCTTTGGCTGGAGGAGCAGAATGGGGAGGAGGTGGCTGTATTTATGGAGCAGTTTGTGAAGCAGCTG
The DNA here is from genome assembly GCF_000747805.2 of Chaetura pelagica. Taxonomy (NCBI): domain Eukaryota; kingdom Metazoa; phylum Chordata; class Aves; order Apodiformes; family Apodidae; genus Chaetura; species Chaetura pelagica. The sequence goes on from NW_009954555.1 coordinate 2,126,681, forward strand.
CTGGAAGAATTGGCTTTGGGGAAGTTGGATATTTGCACTGCTGACGGAAGATTCAGGAGGAAGGGAGAATGAAGGCAGCAGGAGTAGCTTCCTTGGCTAGCACCAGCAGTGGAAATGCTCCAAGCAGCTAACTCAGTGGGAAGCAAGGATGGGAAAAAAACAAACAAAAAAGGAAAAAAAAATACATATATGAAGGAAGAAAATATCTTCACTGCTTATCTAATAATAAAAAAAAGAATCAGGAAGGGAAAATAAAGAGGAGAGAGAAGCACCAGTCGCAAAGAGTTCACAAGGCTTTTTTTCCTCCTTCCCCCAGCGTCACTGCTCTGGCTCTGACCTTCGGGGCCGGTATCTCCTTTGGCCCGTTGATTTCCGCGTGGCCACTGCTGCAGTGAAGCCCACCAAGCAGCACAAGGATGTGGTGCCAAACTTGGCTGTGTCCAGCCAGCTGGGGGTTTCTGTCTTCAGGTACCTCTCAGCTAAATGCAGACTCATCACTACGAACCACAAGACTGAAGCAAACGCATCGATTCTCCGGAGCCTGCAATGCCAAAGAGAAACCAAACGAGACACAAGGTAAGAGGTGAAACACCAATGGGCCCCTTGGTCCTAAGGAAGGAGAGGGAAGGTGGGGAAAAGGTAGGGAGGGAACACTGACTTTAACAGATTATGTTCTGTCTCTTACTACAGTTTTATCTGCAGCCCTTCCCACTGCTGTGGGAAGAACCTGAATAGATGAGTTCCATTTTCAGAGCTGCACAGGGACATTTCATTCACAGTAATTCAAGCTTAAATTGAATGAATCAAGGCACAGATCCAAAGCAAACTCTGCTGTCTCCATCCAGCCGACTGGCAACCCAAAGCATAACAAGAACTGTGCCACTCAGTGATAGCTGTGCCGTTCTGGCACATGCTGAACCCAAGACAGGGCAAAAAACGTCCAACAAAATGGAGCTTTCCTTTAAGTGAACCATAAGAAAAGAGCACACGCACCTGATCCGCCCAGCTAAGAACATGGCCAACAAGCAGGTAAAGAGCCCAAGGACAGCAACTGCAATCTGGTGATTCTTCCCATAAGCCCATGCAGCACTCAGGTTCTCCACCATCTTTTCTGGGAGCAGGAGGAGCAGCTCCCGCCAGCCTGTCACTGTCACCGAAGTGTCATTTTCCAAGTCTGCATGTAAGCTTGTGCCAGTTCTGTTCTGAGTGGATGCTGCAGCAGAGGAGAGAGGAGCAGGGACTGCTGCACGGAGTGAAAAGGGATTGCCTGACCCATACAAGGCCATCAGAACCAGGAATGCACAGCTGAGGAAGGCCAAGAACCGCAGGAGTATCACTTGAACTGGTGTGGTTATGGAAGCAGAAGAGGAGGATGGAGATAAATTCTGCAAAGGAAGGGAGAAACATCTTGTCAGAAGCTGAAGTAAGGTTTTGAAATGGTGCTTTGTGAAACACTTCCAAACTGTATGGTTTACTGGACAGACTTGCTCAAGTCCTTGTAAGTTTTTATACTGAGTTGATACCACATGGGATGCTGGAGACAGCACAGCTATGAGCAGAAGCCAAGGTCAGGCTGGGCACTGCGGCAAGGAGAAGGTCATAACTCTCTTGCTATTGTTATTTCTTTTTTCCCCTTGTACTATGTAGTTTCCTGCACTGTACTCATAAATTAGCTTCCCTACCTCCACTTTTCTGCCTGTTCCGCTATTTTCCTTCCACTCTGTTCTTATTACTACATTAGACTTGCCTTCTAGCAACTGCACTGAATGACACTAGCAAGAAGAAAACCTCCTGCTAACATCAGGAGCATCTGTGCCAACTATCCTGTGCTCTTCTAAGGTTTTGCCACACAACAGCCTCCCAAAATTAGAGGTTAGAGAGCCCCAAGGCTGCTTCCTTCCTTTCCCAGCAGCACAGCCACGTGCAGTTGCCTGGTTCTCTGCACTTCCCCCTGAATTCCCTCATCTCTACCCCAGGTACCTGAGCATAGGTCTTGTCTGTCTCACGGCGTTTGAAATGGTGACTGAGCAGCAGCGCCCGGAGCTGCCGGTTCTGGTGTTTGATGTAATACTCCACAGCAGCCTGGCATGGCCGGCACAGCTTGTAGGTCTGCTCCAGGTGGTGCTTATACACCTCAATCTCCTCATCATATTTGCCCTGGTGACAGAACAGGAGAGGAAAAGTAGGTGAGACTCCTCATCGGTTATCATGCTTGCTACTGGCATGTGAGCAAGGCATGTGTCCAGTCTCCACAGGAACTGTCCCCTGAAACCAAGCCTGAACAGGGGCCAGCTACACAACCAACTTCACACACAGCTGACTCAGCCTTCCTGTCCCAGAAGAGACAAAACAGCTGCTGTGGCCCAGTTTCAGGATGTTGAATTTCTATGGCCCAATTCTGCTGTCTTTATCAAGACCCCATGAACTATACACAGATGAGAGAAAAAACTAGACTTGCTCTTCACCTCCTCATATGAAGGGACACAAAAAACCTGTTGTCCCTTCACATGTGCTGGAGAACAGACAGACAAGCTCCTTCCCCAACTGAGCCCCAGACTCAAAGGCTGTCACTGTTTGAAGGCCCTGGTGAGATGAGCTCCATAAATCATTAATAGCACTTGTAAAAACAGACAGTAAGTAGGGCCAAAGGTACATTTTTCAGCATCACTACAGTGGACACATCACTGCTGTCCCCAAGACACAGACGAACCACACTGGACAACACAGTCCCATGCCTCTCAGCTGGCATAGACACTGCAGGTCACTGAATGCCTATAAAGGAGCCAAAGGCTCCTTCTCATTAAGCATGATCAAATTTAAATGTATTATCTGTGAGTCACCCTGATTAAACTCATTACAATTATAGAAAGCAGACTGGAAGAGGCAACTCAGAGGATGAATGCATCCCACTACAGCACAGTCCTATAACCTCAAGGCTTGACCATGGTTGAAAGCTCAAGTCTGCAGCAGTAAATTCTCTGCATGGAACTTTGGGGAGCCATAAAACTGTGAGGGAGAAACCCCACTATCTTATCCTCCATGTGCATTAAGCAATGGGAAGGCCAAGAAGTGGCTGAGCAGGAAATCCTGCTGCTGTAACCGTAAAACTCCTTTCTCCTCCTAGGCATAAATGCCTAAGCAGGGAGATGATGTGGCTGCACAGGATTCCTCTCCCTCTCCACTAGTAAAAGCAAAGCCAAGGCCTCAGGAAAAACAAAATCCATTAAGACTTTAAGGTGACTAATGGGTTATTGTGCCTGTGTGTAAGCTCAGCTGGGTCAATGTTAAGTACTGAAGTTGTAGGCTGATCTCAGCAATGGGCAAGTTTGGTTTTGGGCTCAAGCTTCAATTTCCAGGACCCACCTAGAACACGTCATTACATCCTGGCTTTGGGATATGATTAAACAAGTTTGTAATATTAATCAGTAACCTCTGCATTGGAGTGCCATATAGTGCCTCTGAAAAATACAGAAGCATCATTCCACAGCACACTGAAAAATTCCTCTCTCCTGCTTACTAGGCTGCAGCATGGAATTACACAGAGCAGGAATAGTAGATACACGCATGGGAATGCCTTGGACAAACATTCACCTGTGATGCAAGTTCCTAACAAACACTCACCTCCTCCCTTGGCGAGAATGAAGCCAGTTGTTTGATTTTAGTGGTTTGATGGTTGTTGCATTTCTTGCAAAGCAGAATTTGGCTGCTCACCCACTGCTGTGGTTTGGTAGGATCACTGAAAGTTGCAGCACCTGACACAACATGGTTAAGGTGTTCCATGTACTGAGCAGGGATGGGCTTGTTGTAGTCTCCATTCTGCCGAGAAGCAAAAAGGGAGGCAGGAGGGAAAGCAAACATGAGATCATAAAGCCAAAGCTAGGTATCCTCTGGTTGATAACAAGATTGCCTAAGCTCTACACTCCATGCATTCACCCATGTAACAAAAGAAATATGTAAAAGAAGAGGCAAAATTCTTCAGATCTTCTCCCCTATCAACTGCTCTGTACACCTACTACAAGCAGCTGGTGGTCATAGATTTTTGGCTTTGTTAGTTAATACTCTAAATAAAGCAATTCAGCTTTCCCAAAATACAAAACCAGAGAATTGTTTTATATATTATAAAAAAAAAAAAAAAAAAAGACTCTTCAGAGAGATATTGGTGAAAATGTCAAGGCCCTTTTTGCCCTTTGAGGCAAGACAGGGAAAATTTTCTTTACTTTTTTCTATCAGCACATCTCAGTACAATGGATTCTTTCTCACATTTGATCAAGTAATCATCTGCTCAGTTCACAAGTGCTCAGCATAGAGCTGCCAGCTGTCAAACCACTGGATATTCATCTGCACCGGGCTTAAATCATCTTAAATGAGGAGCAAGGTCTTCCTGCCAGCACTGGGCATGCACCTTCCCAGCCTCCTTCAAGCAACATGTCACGGTACCTCCTGGAATCCATTGTACTGCTCACAGTTGGGGCAGTCCCAGCAGTTGCGGTTCCCGTACGGCACCACCGTGTCCTGATTGCAGAACCAGCAGTTCACTGTCACATGCGTGGGCTTCTTCCTGTAGGAAAGGAAATGTGTCAGGCACAAGCACTGAATTCAGCTGATGTAGGAGAAAGCAATGGCTTTCAAATGGGAATGCAAGAGAGGCTGGAATAACAATCCATCTTCCCATTCAGAATGTTTAATGGTACGACTCAGAGTTGTCATTTGAGAGATGGAAAATTTCTGCCTGATGCTGGCATCTCTTTGTACTATGGACCTGCCAGAGCTTTAAAAACAACCTTGTGAATAACCCACCCTACCATTTTTCAGAGGCATTTTTGGGGATGCAAGTCCTATCTATAATGAGCAGTATATGCAAAGGGTCCAACAGAGTTGCTGCCTAATGCACAGGATTCTTGGTACTGGAAATTATGATCTACAAGAACTGCACACGAGGGTGATCAGAAACCCAGGAGATGGGCTCGTGGTTACACATTTGCCTGACCAGCTTGTTACAAAATTTTTCAAAGACAAAGGCGTAACAAATTATCCCAAGTTTCAGGCACTGTAAATAGCTGTTTCTTCAGCTTTACGATACAAGAAGGAACTGAGAACATGTCTTCCCCAGTTATATGAACTGGAACCAAAGCGACAAAGATTAGTGACCTGGATCCATGAGCCCCTTGTTTCTTAAATCTCTTAAAAGAACAGTCACGACAAGAAAAACAACTGTGAGGTGGTCCGATCACAACAGGTTGTCACAGATGTCTGAACGAAGAACTTCAGTGGCCTGTCCTGGTCTGCCTCCTAAAGGAGGTCTGCATTTGTCTTGAAGCTCAGTGCAACACCCAAGAGGAACCTTCCTGGCAGGTCAAGGCAACACAGCCCACCTGACTGGGTTTATCCAAACCCATCCCAACTGCACCTCCAAGGGAGGGCAGCTGTTCAGGCAAAATGCAGGCAGGGACTCACTAGGGCAGCTATGCAAACAGATGAACCCAGCTGCCACCAGCCCTGTTGGCTGCCAAACCCCTCCAGTGTGCCTGTCACTGCACAACTTCTAAAGCAGCACTGAAAGCAATGGAGCAGGGAGTCTCACTGTGGGCCTGGAAAGCACCTAACAGTAGATAAAGTGGTCACCAGTTGAGAGCAACTTCTCTACTTCCTGCTCTAGGAAAGGTCCTCTGCTGCCACAATATTCTGTGCTAAAGCATCTGAATGCTGCAGAAATGTTGCCTGGCACTCTGCAGCCAACCAGCAGGTGTTCTCCCCTTGAGCTGGCTCTCCCCTTTGTAGCTGGATGCCTACAATTAAGATTCTTCCCCACCCTAATTTCCACAGACCATGTCTTGAAACACAGTTGATAAAATACCAAACCCTCAAGCAATGCTTAGGCCTCCTGTTTAAGTACTAATGACAAGGATAAGCTCGAAGCACCTGAAAGAAGCCTAAAAAGCTAGAGTGATCAGAGGATTCCCTGCCAGATGCTGAAAGAAAATGGCTGGAGCTACTAGGGTGACAGATTCTCGTCTCAAAATAGATGCATACACCCACACACTCTTAAAATGAATATTCACTGCTCTTCATTGCCAAGGGGGCTCAAAACAGTAAGTGATCTGAGTTAAAAATACCACCATTAATACTGACAGGGAAAAAAAAGTTTAAGCAGACTGAAATCTAGGTTGCTAGTCCAAGTTATTCAGGAGCTACCACTGTCCAAAAGGCAAGCAAACCATATGAAGGACGGACAGCAACACCTGCTGGTACTAGTTTCATCTCATTATCAAACATGTAAAAGGTATGGAAATATAAGGCACAGGCTTCAGCACATTAACCACCAAAACACAAATCCTGAGCAGACTTTGACAGCAAACAGCACCAACTCCACCCTCTTATTGCACAGTTCCCCTGTACTGTAGGAGGTGCTGTAATCCCACCTTTGTGCCACTCCAGCACCATCCTCTGGCGCCTGTGGAATTAAGACAGGCCACACTGCAGCCTCTGCCCACCAGGAGCTTCTCTCTAACTTCCATGGCATGACAGAATAGGTAGAAAAAATAATTTCAAGGATAACACAAAACTGAAAAGCACAGGCCAAAAAATCAGTAAAGCATGCATGCTATAAAATAAGAAAAACCCCAATGTCAAAGCCTATCTGAGAACTTGCTAATATCAGAGACCAAATCCTTAGCATACTCCAGACCTTTCCACCTTTTCAAAAAATGATTCAATTTCTCACTCTTCAGGCTGAGGAAGTGCTACCAAGGGTTAAACAGCAGCCTTTCATTCTCTCAATGTATGCAAAGGAAATAGCTAAATCCTGGATTATTTAGGATAAAAAGCAACAACCCTTTTGTGAACCTCTTATCTGTTGCCATAGAAATAGGTGCAAAAAATTAGAAGTTCCCAACCTGCTGGATGCAAAAAGAAGAAAAAAAAAAGGGGGGGTGGGAGGGGTGGAGAGGAGAAAAGGAGGAGGGTAACTTCAGGAGAGAACATGTAGGTAGGGCGCTAATTTTATATTAATTGGGCAGAACTTTAAAAACAAGTAGTGCACTTAGAAAGATTCTCATACACAGATTTAAGGACTTTGGAACTATATATACACCTTGACTAAAATCAGGCAGCAACTACAGCACACACTGCTTCTGAAGTCAGACATTCTGTTATGAGAAGACATACAATGCAAAACCCATATAAGCATTTACCATGTGCTTGATCCCTTGCAAAACACTAGGCAAATCATCTCTAAGGAGTTTATAATCTAACACTGTATGAACCTGAATTCACTTCACTTGATAAAGAACCACCCTGTAAGATAAAACCAGCACAGCACGTAGTGATTGAATTACTTACTGCATAGAGAGGTTCTGCTAAAGGCCGAGTTTGGAAAAACTGTTTTGCAGGTAGATCTTTCCTGAAGACAACATTGGGTGGACATACCTGGAGTGAACTCAGTTATGAGATCAACACCTGAATGTCTGATACTGCTCAGACAAAGTGTCCCTTTGTGAGAGGCTATCAGACTCTATTTTGCTGTCAAGCTTTCAGTCCTGCACACAGTGCAGGTATACTCACTGACAAACACTGGTTAGCAACTACTCTGTGTCTCTCATGTAACCCAAGAAGGAATTTATGTTCCTTTCAACTCCCAACACTCTCCACTATTGCCTCTATATTCCACTATAAATTGAAGGTCACACTTAAGACCCCACTTTTAGTGGATTGATGGAAGAGGACCTAGGCAGGGAGACAGACCCACCTCCTGTGCTGGCTCCCTCAAAGGCTGTTTGCTGTGAAGCAGCACCTTTGGGGAGATAGCAACTTTTAACACTTTTAACATTCCAGCCATCAGGGCAGGAAAAGGTGCCTCTTTTTGCCATCTCAGCATCTCTGACAGGCTTCTCAACTAAATGAAAAAATGCTCTTTTTTTTTTTTTAAATCAGGCTGAAAACAAAGCATAACAGCAAAGGCACTACTATCTCTGTATTTGGATTAGTCCCTTATAAAGATGCCCTCCTTGATGACTTTGGAAGATTCATTTAACTAAGATAATATCAGAATAGTATTGAGAAAAACAAACATGTAGCCCCAAAAAACTATCAAGGTCACCCCGTGCAAATATTTACCACTCAACAGCAGTTTTCAAGGACTTAGCCAATAAACGCTGTCCATTACAGAGACCTTTTGATGAACTTGGGCAAAACAAATCTAATCTCTTCCCTCAAAAGGCCTGTTAGTCTCAACTGGGTCAAAGAAATGCTGCCTGCCTCACTGAGATTTGCTTTAGGCCACTAGTGTTTCTTAGCTGCTCTAAATATGCCACAGAAATGCCAAGTCGTGTGTACAGACTGATGTATCACAGACCACTTAGACAGCTACATACACAGCAAATGCTTTAGAGCAAACAAGTATTTTACTGTGGATACAGAAATATGCTTCATTTCAAAGCGTAAACTCGAAGGGAACCTTAAGGAGCCCCTGGGACCTGTTTTTACTCCATCAGAAGCAGCAGTCTGCTCAAGCCTGCCCTGCTACACACGCTGAAGTGCTTCTGGTTCCATACATTTCATTTCAGGATATGCCAGATTAAAATCTGACAAAAGAAGCTTTGCTCCTTTTATGATACCTGTACCCCCGCTGCTTTTCAAACCTTGTTTTCAACTAATCTGTCTAAATTTGTTCGAAGGTCAGAAACGTAACTAAAAACCAAAGATTTTTTGGTCGCCTCCTCTGTCACCTCCCCGAGTTTGAGCCCCGCACCAACAGCGCTGCGATTTCTACGCCCCTGTCCCTGCTCCCCCCGCCACCCCGCGTTAACCCCGCACGCATCACCAGAAGCAAAAGAGGCTCCTTCCCCGGGGGAAGCCCCGAGCCCCCGGCAACCCCGGTCCTGCCGCCAGAACAGCCCCAGCCCCCGGACCACGCGCTACACGAAGGGAAATGATATTATTAAGCCCGGCTTCCACAGCACGCAAGCCCTTTGCCGCTCAGCGCAGGCACACAAAGAAACGAAGCGATTCCAGGCGATCCGGAACAAAACCGTACCCGCCATTTACCTACTAATTTCTGCCGCCGCCG
>NW_009954555.1:2136788-2151483 GCF_000747805.2 Chaetura pelagica
GCCCGGCGGGTTCCCGGCCCCTTCCCGAGGAGCCAGGCCCGTCGTGTTTGGCCCGGTGCCGAGTTCAAGCAGCTTAAGACTCGCAGGATGCTTGTTGTGTTACCAAAGCAGCGACGGGCCTTGTAGGTGCCGGCCCGACGGGGGTAGGAGATGGAGAAGGGGCTGGGGGAGCCCGGGACTTAAAGACTGCACAGGCCCAAGCCTGGAGAAAGGCTTTTGAAAACCACATCTCTGCCCAAGAGGATTCCCACCCAGGGTCCAGCACAAACAACAGGGTCTTCAAGAAGGCAGAGAACTGCCCATTACACTGAATGCTTCATGTTTTTGTAGCTGTCTGAGGAATTATGGACACGGGAAGAGGAAGAAGAGGCAATTCCCAGAGAACAGGTGCTCCATCAGGATGCACTTTTCCTACCAAAGCACCCAGTTGTCAGGAAAATGGAAGACACACCAGCACACTGCCTTCCCCTCCTCACCGACTGCACAGCACAGGTTTTAGACCTTTTATGGTCCTGGATCACCTTTACCCAGTAAACCATACACTGCAAATAACATCCCACTTCAGCCAGGGGCCTGCAGGGGCAGTTTGGTACCGGTGAGCCAGAAGCTGAAGGCTCCTGCTCTAGACTCTCTCTCTGGATAGACTGATACCCAATAGAACTCTGCAGAAAGGCCTCAGGTCTGATGGGAGTAGTTCCCAGGTCAGACCTGCTCTCTTCTAGGAAGCAAAGTAACATTTATGCTGATGAGATAATGAGGACCTTGTGCAAAACTATAAATCATGATGAGGGGCACAGTAGCAATCGAAGCATGTATCTTAACCATCAGTAAATCCAGATAATTTTGAGGGACATCAAGGCAACCATGGAGAAAAACTGCCCAGGACTTTCTAACCAGTAACAAATTCACCTGCCTTCCATGAAACTGACTTTCTGTGGAAGCTGAAGAAAAGGAATGAAAAGTGAAAAATGCTTTTAGTTTTCCTTTCACAAACATAGAAAGGTTATTTTTAAATTCAGATATCCCTTTGGAAAAAAACTACTTCAAATTCTTCCCCCTGGTAATAGGCTTATTCCATACTCAGTGACATCAATGGGATTGCTCATAAAGCATCACCTAAAAATGTTAACTCTTTACAGAGTTAAGGAATCAAGGTTAGGGAATTTTTTAGAAATCTAGTAGAGAAATTAAGGAAAAAGGAATAAATTACAACAATTCAGAAATTCTATTAGCTCCCAATATAGCTTATTAATGCCCTATTAAATAGTTGTTAAGTGGTTGTGTCAGGATTGGTAGAAAACCTTAAAGGCAAAACCAAAAATCCAGCAGAATTTCTGATTTTCACGGTACTAAAATTTCTTCACTTTCTCTTGCTTTCTTTCTTACCAAACCCCAAACTCCTCAAAAGGGTTTGAGGTCCCTCCCCTCATTCTCAAAAGACATTAGCAGTCTACACATTTGGCAATCATTTTAAATCTGAGTGTGCTGGAAGTACAGAAGAATACTAATTTAAGAAAGCAAATCTCACAGAAGTGTCCTAGATCTCAAAAATAGAAACAGCTCCGTATGACAGTTCTGACTCTGATAAAAGAGACTGAAGCTTTTGCTGCTCATTGTCTCCATAAAAAAAGCCAGGCCAGTTTTTGGTTACTCAACTGCTTCCTATTTTAGCTTGGGGGTAACGTGATGTGTTCTTTGCAGTGAGACATAAAAGAAAGCAGTTGGGTTTTTTTTTGCAGTTTTGCCTCATAATGAGGTATGCACACATTCTACCCTCTTTGCACTATGCTCCTCCATCACATTTATGATCTCAAGTACCAGTCATCAGGAAAGTTCTACTGAGAATAAATGTGAAGATTGTATCTATCCAATTATCAACCCATTCTATTTCTGCTATAAAATACTAGCCTCAAAACTTGATCTTATAAAAGATAACCCTACTCACTACTAGGCTGTTTCTTAGTGCTTTGCATGATCCTTCCAAGTCCAAACACCACCTCTGCTGCACATGGTCCTTGAAGTCAAAGTTGTCCATGAACACTTGTTAATGCACAAGAACTCAACACCTGCTCAAATCATGAGAAGCTCCTTGTTCAGTTCAACAGCAGGGAAGACTGAAGTATTTTTTTCTCAGCTGCCAAAGCAAATGACAGTAATGAATAGGAGAGCATAGTTTGGCCAAGGCAAGACACAAATCTACCCATATGAGTACTAAAATATTTTATCCTGCACTACCAGTAATTATTCATATACAGGATTTTAATCACAAGGTTCTGCTGCAGACAAGTGGTAAAGACTACTAAAATTAAAGGTATATCCTAATATTTATGAAAGAACTAATCTCAAGTATGCAGGTATTTGATTTATAACTGAAAGGTAAGAATGGTACCATGACTACCATTGAGGAAAACTCCTTTGATATTATGTCTTTGAAGGGGAAGGCAGTCATTGGATCTATATGAAATGTAAGAATTGTTCAACAGGCTTTTTGGTGTTAATTCTCATCTCATTCCTATCAGAAGCACTTCTCTACAAGGAGGGACATATTCATGAGTATCATATTGTAAAGCAGAATCCACCATGTCTGGGACCTCTCTTACCCTCTCCTCCACTCTCCAGAACCCTAGTATCAAAGTATAAGGAAAACATAACACAAAAAAGCCCCACAGTGGTACAAGGCTGAGGTCAGGACACATGACCAAGTTACTGCATCTCATGGAATTTATGCAGGGCAGCAGCAATAACTGACTTTCCTTATGCTCTTAGTCCTCCACAAAAGCAAGGAATAAAAGCCAAGTCCTGTTTATGCCCACTAGCAGAAGCATGTACCCCAAACACTTTTACTAAATCTTTATTTTTTACTAAATGCCTCCCACAATCACATTCCAGCAACACTGCCAGTGTACTTAGCTTTTCTAGACATTCTGGTATGTTGTTTCATACCATCAAAACAGAGAAAGGTACCACAAGATTGTCCCACTTGAACTCTTCAGGTTGTTCACACAGCAATAAACTATGCACCTCGAACAAACCAGGAGTCTCAAAGTTATCTGGGCATTAGGCTATTATAGTGCCAAAATGTGACATGATTCCAGTAGTAAGAAGACAGAATTTCAGATTTCCAAACCAGTTCTTCTGCTGTTTTAATACAGTTTTAATGAACATGAGTCCAAGAGATCAGTTGACAGCATGAGGTACATTCCTTGACCACATATGGCTGTGCTTAAGGAAAGGGACAAACATAAATTAAATAGTGTAATTTAATTTAGTAACAGTTTAGTTATCATTAAGTTAAAAAAAGTTATAATTAACTATTAACGTTAATGACTTGAAACCTTTCAGAAAGCATGAATCCAAAAGGAAATATCCAGCAGGCAGTCACAGTTTTTCCACCAGCATCAGTTTCTTAAAGGACTATTTGTTCAACAAAGAAATTGGTCTACAGTCTGTAACAGGAGTCTTGGCTTTGCTACTTCACATGGTCTTCTAACAGATACACAATTAACTCATAGGTGGACAACACAATGGCTGTGTTTGGTATCTGCCGGATGAGCTGGGCAAAGAGTCCTCTGTAGAAAGCCAGGTAGCCTTCTTCACGTGCCACCAGCCGTGCTGTCTGAATGAAAGCCTTGTACTTGGTGCCCTCCTCCCGCAGCCGTGTCCGTATCACCTCTGCAGAAAAGCCAAACACAGCCCAAAGTTACCAAGACTGAAACCTTCCCACTGAGACACGTGCCACTGCCAGGAGAGCATGAAAAGCCCAGGGACAGGGAAACCTTCCTGTGCCAACCACCTGCCAGCACCTTCAGCCATGGAACCCTGTACACACTGTCCTTCAGGCAAGAAGCAAAGTTAAAGATGACTTCCCTTTCATGTGGAATAAATTATTTGCTCATTCAAGCTGCTGCAGAACTAAATGCTTCACTGATGCTCAGATAATCAATGTTGCTTTTTCTGTATAACAACGATAACATTCTTGTCTATCGAAAACAAATAACATTGCTCAGCCCACAAGTGCTTCCCACCACTTGATCACAGAATCCCAAAGTCTGTGATTACTCAGCTAGATGAGAACAAAAGCATTAGGCATTCCATTTCTTTTGGACATTTTTTGAGGTTGTTTTTTTTTTAAAAACTAAGAAGTCCCAATCAGCAACTATGTGGCTAACTAGGAATGGTGGGACTGGTACTGAAAATGCCAGTGCAAATGCACATGCCAGAGTAACATGCATTTGGCCATTCAAACAACTAAGAATTTTACAGCCCTAAACCTCATCATTTGTCTTGGATTACAGGCAACAGCTGTTCTACTGCAGTCATAAATGGAAAAGTTAACATACCATGTGGATAAGCAATACAAGAGGCACAGCCCTTGGAAACAGCAGCAGCAAACATCAGTCCAAAGAAGCTTGTTGAGTTCCTTTCGGTCCCATTAGGAGGAGAAGGGGACAGCTGGACTTCCTTTAGGTGCTTTTTTAAACTTTCATAAATAGCAAAGCAGATAATAGTCTCAGAAATCCCAGCATAGGAGGCAGTCAGGCCCCTATAAAAGCCACGGACACCTTCTGTCTGGTAAACATATCTAGCACACTGCAAAGCATTCATTGGTTTTGAACCCCTGGCTCTAAAAAACAAACAGAACAGAGCATATCATGAGCTCAGAAGAAGAATTAATATTATAAAAACAACTCGTGGCTTTAAATAGTTTTTAAATGACAGAAATGGTTCTAAGTTTTACTCCAAAAATCTTCTAGGAAAGCTGCACAGAGTAGGACTCTCATGCTAAGAGTACACACCTGGCTTTGCTAATTCACTAATACATACTCATAATAATAATAATTCTTTCTGCTGAAGTTCTATCCAGTTTGTCACAGTTCACACTAATTCTTTCAAAGACAATAAATATTACATAGACACTGCTTTGTATTAAACTAGTCATTCCATTTAAAGCCCCTTGCAGCAGGCAAAGTGACAGAGGTCTGCTACATGAGCAATGATCCTTCATTTTAAGAAGCAGGACTCAGTTCAAAGGTGCCACCCTCTGTAGTGCTGGAACCAAGTCTTATAAATTATTTTAAAGTTGTGGTGCCTTAAAGGATCCTCTCTGACTTAACATGTCCTTGCAGGAAGGAATTAGCAGAGTCCCTCATTGCTTTGATATCCACCAGTGACTGTGAATCACCCAACTAATAGACATTACTGTCAAACTCCCTGTCTCCAGGAGGTTGCTTAACAGTAACACAATGCTGAAGGAAGCAAAAGACCATTAAACCACTGCAACAGATTCTTATTGTTTCTAGAATGTTTTATGAAACTCAACCAATGTGGCTTCATTACAATATAAAAACATCAACCTTTCTCTTTATCAGTAACTTTGGTTGCACATCCATCTGCATGACCTAGGACCAGTACAAATCATGTTGCCAAATGGGACACTCTATCTTAATGCTGTATCAAATAATTTCAGTACTTGTATATTTATTTTCAATGAAACCACAAACTGAACTTAACTCAGCACTCATGGCAACTTCCACATCCTTCTTAATAGTAACTGTGCATCAAACTGAAGTAGGACACACAGAACCTGAACCTTTAGACAGACCAGGCAGATGCATGGTGGTTTGAGAGGTGGAATTGAGGGTCAGGGAACCAACTGGGCCAGATCCATCAAAGTACAAAGAGACATCAGTGAAAATGTGGAAGTTCAGTTTTTCAGAGGCTCCTTTGGCCTATCAGTGGCACCCAATCTCCCTCAATCAGTTACTTACTTCCTCTCAAGTTGCATTCTAGTTTTCACCATCCATATAGGATTCATCAAGGAATTTGTGATAAAGGCTGAAAAAGAGAAACAAAAACCAAAAGTAGAGCTGAATCCAGGCTGGTGTATTGCCATGGCAAACATGTACTTTATACACTGTGCAAAGATAAATCTTGTTGCCAGTGCCATCTAGAGCTTCCAAAAGACACTCAGGTGAGAAGCTCACAATCTCTTTCCTGCCAGAGAATCAAATCATGTTAAACTTCAGGTGGTATCGACCAGTGGCCTTGGAATTTACTAAAGGATTCTTCCTTTTTGCACCTATTTTGATGAATATGTACTTCATGTTTCTAAAGACTGCTGTAGACAAGGTACCTTACTCACTGACTAGGTTTTAGAATAAGAGGTGAAAGGAAACCCGTGGGGAAAACTCCCATGTACTAGTTTGTTTCCCCTTGGCTGTAGGTGGTGCCATTGAGCCACCACATTAACAGAATCCACCCATAACGACTTAGTTGGGGAAACATTATTTTAAATTATCACTTTGATGACTGATGCTAGAACTAGTGGACCTCTTCTGCAGTACTATTCCAACAAAAACAATTTTCCCCATCCTGGCAGGAAAAAATACAACAGCCTAAAACAATTTGGCTAAAGCAGCATCAGAAGTTTGCTGGAGTCTACCAATATTTTGTTTTTCTTACATCCAGAGACATCACCATAGCATTGCAGTTGGGAAAAAAAGTTAATCCAAGGGATATTTAGATTGGACATTAGAAGAAACTTCTTCACTGAAAGGGTAATTAAACACTGGAATAGGCTGCCCAGGGAGGTGGTTGAATCACCATCCCTGGAGGTGTTTAAAAGACATTCAGATGTGCTGCTTGGGAATCTGGTTTAGCACTGGACTCAGCAGAGTTGGGTTAATGGTTGGACTTGATGAGACTCTTAAAGGTCTTTTCCAAACAGAACAATTCTGTGATCCTTACAGTGAACAACAATCTAGAAATACTTCAAAGTGTTGAACAGGAAAACTTCCTCTGTAGACAAGGTAAGTTAGGAGCTAGCAAAGTCCTGTTTTCTGGTATATACAACATCAAACTATGTGCATTTTCAGAATACAGCACATGCCTCTGTGCTCATTTATATACCACAGTTACCCAGAGCTGTTAGCCAAGCTGGTGTGTCAGCCTAGGTCCTGTACAGACAGAAGTCCAGCCCCTGCCTTAGCATTAATTCTATTTGTTTCCTAACTATTGAGAGGGAAAGAAGTATTGTAGCAACTACAGCTTGGAATAAAGAATTAAGGTGCATCTCAGAGCCCCACAGATACCTATTGCCTGCTGCTGGTGAGGGGCTGGACACTGGGGTGTTGCTGCAGACCACACCATGAATTACAAATACATACCTGCAGAGCCTGCAGAACACATGTGCACAATGTTGCTGTTAGGCACAAAAATGCCATTAAATTGCTCTTTGGCTTTGGAGTAGCATGCAAAATAGACAGCTCTGTGGGGGTAAAAAAAGAGAAGAAAAGCAATGTAATAAACACTAGCATCAAATTAGACACATTACTGTTCTTCTCGCCAAAAAACAAGACTGGGTCTCCAAAGAGGCCTCCACATGACTATTTCCATCTACAAAGAGACAGGAGGGTGCTGATTTTTTCCTCTCTTTACACTAAAGTGCCACTATTTGGTTTCACACCCACAGGGCAGAAATATTTTACTTTCACACCAAGTCTGTTATAGGAAGCAACACGGTCTTGCAGACGAAGCAAGTTGGATCGGATACCTACATCAGCTCTGGCATTAAACACACTTTGTAAACATGAGAATGTCCATTTCCCACCTGGAGTCTATGTTTTCCATAAGTTTGTTCAGCACTTTAACTGCATTAGCAGCACTCCATGCTTTAAACACTTCAGCCTGGACCGAATTGAAAAAGTCCCTATATGATTCATAGGAATAGAGGAAGCTCAGCTGATCTACGAGTGTCACTATGATGAGTAAGGAACTGTCTGAAGCCACAACTTTCAGCTCACAGCTCCTTGAAGTGAACTGCTGGAAAAAGGTGGATATGGATAGCTACAATTTGAGAACTTCCATGAAGTACCTTATTCCAATCTTACGGAAAAATAGGAACACAAAAGACAGCATGAGTGAGTTGCATGGAAAAGCAGGCAGTCTTGGATTTAGACTCCTGCTGCAAGGATTACCTGTACAGAAACAGGATTCCCCACTTCCAGGGGAACATCCTACCTACTAGGCAAAGAGCCAGAGAGGGAGGACACCACTCTTTGAGTTCCTCTTCAACTGGTTCAACCTCAGGCAAGATCATCTGCCAAATTCCTGATTGCTAACAACTTTTTACATTTGCTAGGCACAAAGATCTGCAGCCCTGCCAAGAATGGGACAGTCCTAGGTAGGTGTGGAAACCATTTCAGTGCCTGTAAGACTTCCAAATACAAACTTTGTAGCTATTTTTGTTGCTGCTGTTTAAAAAAAAAACAAGTGTGTAGGGAGGAACACACACATCTTCAGGGTTATGTGGCAGCAGTGCAAGTCTTTCCCTTTCAGCTGCAGTTTTCCATTTGAGAAGAATTTAGGCAATTATGGATCAGAAAGGTACTCCTCTCCTTGGCATCCAGCTCCTACTCAGTGTTTGGCAAGCACTTCCAGGGATTCAAAGGGAAGCAGAAGATCATATTGGAAAAATGCAAATATTAATTCTACAGATTTTTCTGCACGACTTTCTCTTGTTTTCTCAGTGCATGGTAAGTGGCTCTTGCAATGATTTGGAATTTAAGTGCCTTATTTAATCTGCACCTTCCAGTGTTATACAACTGTAAAGCAGATTTTTAGAAACACTTCTTAGTACATATACTGTGCAGCATACATGCACAAATGTCAGTTTACAAATGGGATAACTTCATGGCCTATTTTTTTTGAACCACGAATGCACTGCAACATTGGGTTGGTACCTTAAATATCTTTTAGCCATAGTTTAACTATTTACCTCGATGGTGCAACTCCAACCAAGTTTGGACCCAGCCCTCGGAAGAGTGACCTTGGCCCTTCTTTTTCCAGAATCGACCTTAAAATAAAAACAAACAGGAAGGAAAAAAAAGACAGCAATTGGGTTAAAAGTTACGCTTCTTGTTTTCAGGCAGTCAGTCAAAACAACTGTACAAAAGCAACGAGTATTGATTGTGAAGCTGTTAGCTTTTAAGCTGCATAATATACTTGAAAATTAGCAGAATTAGGTACTACTGAATAAAAGCACTGTTCCATAAAACTTCTGTGCACTACAGGCAAACATGTGCAATGTGGCACAAAGTTATAATTTCCATTCTTTGAAAGCTGTCAGGAATTGAATTAAAGCTACATGGAGAATCTGTGATAGTTGACTCTGATGAACAAAGAAGTATTTTTAGCATTCTCTGTATCTAAGCAGTCCAGGAGTTTGCTTCCTGTACAGGAACACACATTAAAGAAAACCTTTTCCCTTTAATAATTACCTAGTTATGTGTTTTCTCCCCAGAGTGAAAGCTGAATGTGGCAACTGTACTACAGGCTATGTCTCCACAGGCAGTTCAGGCATCTCTTGTTTCGAGGGCACTCAAAGGAGCTGACATCATCTTTCCCAAGGAAACTCCAACTGCAGAGGTACTGCTGGGAGCTACTGTCAGGACTGGATTTTATAACCAGGTCTAAAGCACCCAATGGTGCTCTCCTGCAGTGCTTCAGTTGCTTCACCCTAGGTTTCCAAAGCCATTTCCACCTGTTTTCCCTCACACCTTACACGGCACACTGGGCTAGGACTCCACTGAAGAAGAGAAATAGTTTGGACAGTTTTCTCAGAAGCTACCAAGCTCTGTACAACACCGTGCTGAAGTGCCTCATTGAAAATACTTACTTTGCAAGTTTCTTGCACTTCTATCAGCAGTCATGTTTACAAGGACTAAAACAACAGCCAAATACTAGTAAACAGCCAAGTATTTACCAGTGAAAGTAGGAAAAGTCCACTAATCACTGGGACTTCAGTGCACAATCTACTAGACAGCAACTCTCTTAACTGACCTCACCATGTGAGACCCACGTCAGACACTCCAGGTAACACCCAGCTCCACGGGTACCTCACGTGCACCTGTTGGAACTGCCAATTTTTCTGAATTTGCTTTCTAGGTCATCAGCACTGTTGAGAATGTTTCCCACAGAGTCCAAAACAAAGCTCGTTAGAAGAAAATAGAGGAGCTTCTAAAACACTTTTTCTGCAGCAAAGTTGAACTTTCTGTGTAAACTCCAGGGCTGAGTGTCTCCAAGGAGACAGATCCACCAACTACTTGTTCTTTGTCACTTAACAGTCACGACTGCGGATTCCAGCTGGGGGTGACTCATCAGAATCTTAAATGGATTAGACAAAAACAGCCTGTCCTTCTGGAGTGCTTTCTATACAGCAACAAACTTAACCTGCCCTCCTGGCTATCTGCTTTTTTTTCTATCTACAGCAGTTAGGGGGCTTTCATACTCAACATCTCTAACTCTTACAGAGCAACCTTATCTGTAGGGCTCTCTAGCTGATTCTTTAGTCATGCAATTCTACCCAAACCAGAAGGCCCAAGTCACATCAAGTTTTATTTTTTTTAATCCAGTATTAAGAAAGGGATAGAAGAGTAAATCCAAGACACCTAACTTCACTTCTTTCTTTATACATTTTTATTTTATCAGAAGATCATAATCAATAGCATTATCTGTTCTTTGTAGATGCTGCCTGAAAGGAACTGTATTTTGCTCTCACTTCCCAATCCTCTGAAGTCAGCAGGTTGAAAACTTGGTGATATATGCAGCTGAGCAGTTCCTGAAGTGAAATGAAATCAAGACCATAGTAGTGAAACTTAATGAGCTTAATAAATATATGAAAAGGTTAACTCAATTTTAAACCATTTCCTTTCTCCCTAAAAAAAGACAACCCCAGAAAAAGATGGGCCAAGAGGATTAATTAAGAGCCTTGTGCCTTCAAGTTTTCAGTTTAGTTACAGATGCCTAAAGTCAAATGCTGCAAGGTGAAAAGGCAGCAAGAGAAAGGAGGTGAGAATCAAATGCAACTGGCACTACCTCACATTTTTCAGTCACGAACTGCCCTAGAGTCATCTCTGAATAGACAATGAAACGTTTGGCAGGGGAAAGAAGCACTGTTTACAATACAGGAACTCAAGTCCCAGAATGACTCTAGCCAGATAGTTCTGCAGAGAGTTGGAATTAGCACTGTACTGTTATATAACTGTGCAGCTCCTCCCCAGGCAGCCTGCCCAGCGTGTGCCTTACATAAAATCATTCAGCTTGCTTTGCTAGGCATGATTTTCTTTGGCATTCTTGCTACCCGATCTGAAGAGGACCTCTCTGGTCACCCTGGGGTGCCCAAAGATCCAAATAAACTCAATCCATTTGCATGAGGTCTGAGCCCTAAGTTTATGGTGTTTTTGTATGAAACACAGTAGTAGAGATCTGGGCTTCAGAATTGCTGGTAAAACTATTCTAAGTTGGAGGGTTTCACATTTCCTCCTCTCTGTGAACACACACCTGAAAAGGGAACAGCTGGAGCAGCAACTGCTGCAGCATGAACCACACAGAAGGCTTTTAACAGAGATCATAATACAGGTGCTGACAGGATTGATGCATAGCAGTAATTTGCCAAGACAAGATCTGACAGCACACGTAGCTCATGAAGTCAGCTATAGCTGAGGAAAAGATACAAGTTTCTAAGACCTCAATTAGACAATTCATTTTAGTGAGACTACTTTTGCAAAAAGTGTCCTTCCCCCACTCCCTCAAGTTTCAGTTATAGATCATCCATGCAGGAGTGCAGACAAGTATACTTTAAAATACATGGGAACACAGAACTCTGGAGGTCACTGGGTTCAAACTCATGCTCAAAGCAGGGCCAGCTTCAAAGCCAGACCAGGGGCTGACACACATCACTGGGTGCAGTGAATCAGAAACCTGGCTACAATGCTGGTCCTCTAAGGTGAAGGAAAGGCTACAGGCTCTCACTTTGGTATGAAGCCTCAAAGTGAGAGTGCTTCAAGAGAGGAATTTAACCTTCCCTCCATCAAACAGGTAAATGGCATGGGCAGCAACAGCAACAAGCATCTCCAGTAGCTCCTCAAACCAAACTGGAAGTGGCTTCAGGAAAAATAGAACATACATGGCTTGTTTAGTCCTTCAATCAAATTTCTGTGGAAGTTCAAAGGAATGCTCAGGAGTCCCAAATGTGTGTGCTCCAGAAAAAATAATTTCTCTTTCTACCGTTGAAAGCAGAAGCTCAACTGACACGAATCCTACCAGTGCACAACATTTGGATTCCATAATTTCACAAAGGGATTTACACTCAGACTATTGGTGTCAAGCAGCATGGAATGACAGGAGCAGTACTCACTTGAGAACACTGAAGAGCCCAGGTGATACAGATGTTGGCCTGACCATTCCTTCACCACTGATGGTCCCCAGCTGGACTTGGGGGTAGTAGACAGCCCGGAAGGCTAACTTTGAAGACTGGAGCCTAGTCTTTATTACCTCTAAGGGACACGTAAAGATTGCACCAACCGTTCCTCCACATCTGTAAAGAACAATTTAAGCAGAAGACAAAGTCAGGAAGACATACCTGCACAGATGTGTGAAATCACAGCATGGCATATAAATACAATCTGAAGGCTTGTCTTCTGTTGCTACATAGTGTGGACAAACTAGTAGAATGCAGGACAGGTTTGGCATTGGGCAAAGGCTATTCCCAAACCCTGGGGAGAGGAGATTGAGAAACTTAAAATGACCACGTGTAGTGAGGAGATTGGTAAAGACAAAGATGATACCCAGCACTAACAAAAAAACCCTGACTGACCACTAAAGGTCCCATGTTTTGCCAGGACTTGGATTTATGCCTGTAAAAACTTCAGAGGCATCCATGTTTCAGAGGTTGTTGTCCTAAAACAGACATACCCTTGGATGGATTTTTCTTATGGGAAGCAGGAAGCTGGTAGATGAGAACAAGCCACTGGGGATTAGGACACTATGGACTGAAAACACAGTAATACAATTCTTCACCATTTCAGTACTTACAAGCAAAACAGCTGCCTACAGAAGTAGCAAATATCAAACTACACTAGGTTAGGCCTTCTTAAAAACAATGGATATCAACTACTTTTTGGGGTGGAAGCTGCAAGAATGAGAGAGAAGGTAGGGAAACACAGTAATAGGACAGAAAGGCTACTGAAGAACTGAATTGCCTTAAGGACAAAAATAAAACACTATACATCCACACATAAACGTGGGTGCATATTTCCATACACATATAGACACAGACATACAATTACATAAAGAAGAAATAAATGATCTTATAATAGGCACATATTCATCAGACTGAGCCTCAGAAAAGGCACACGGGGCCAAAAATATAAAGTGCAATTTTAATTTTAATCAGCAATCTGGAAAGTGACTGGTCAAACCATTTCTCTCTCTGCTGCTGGTCCTCTTTGGTAATTGAATGGCCTTTCTGTCAAACTTCACAATGAAACATAATGTTGAGGTTTGGTGAAAGGCACTGTATCTAAATGTTATTAATCAAACACTTTGGGATTTAGAAAGACTTAAATAAAAATACATGGTTTTTTTCCAAGGGCATTTACTGCAACTGATCTTATTGGCTGGGAAATATTTCCTCTGTTTCCACAAGTGTCAAAGCATGTGATTCCTTCAAAAACCTCTGTTTACAAGTTTTCTTAGAAAAGACCATAAATCAACAACTTAACTCTCTGATGTTAATGTGACATTGTAATTTAAGTAGTTTTCCATAAAAGGGAGATTAAAAAAAAACACACCACCCTATCCTTTATTTTGCACATAAAAAAAAGCATTGCTTGCTAGAGTCTTAAGAAGTTTGCATGTGCTAATTTGGGAGCAGAGATCCAAAAAAGGACATTAATAAAGGTACTAGTGCATGTTTTCTAAAGCCCCATCTAAACATAAGTTATTTTTCTAGGACAATCTTTTTTTAAACACAAGGAAACGGCTAATTAAGAATGACAAAAAAAATCCAAGCTGTAGACATATACTAGTTTATAAATGCCTTAGCCAGTACAGCTTATTTTGCTTGCTCCAACAGTGTGTCTTACATCAGTGACCATTCTTTGCCAAAACCTTGAAGTCCCTCCACTTGCACTAACAGTCTGGACACCCTTCTGTACAACCACAAAATTGAGGTTTTTTATAAGGTTCTAAAGGACAACTCAGACCACATGGCTGGGGAACAAAACTTCCTGAATACAGTTTTCATGTTCTGCAAGATTCTGTCCAAGTACACGATCCCAAAGGCCATGCTTTTCAAAATACAAATGCATCCAACACAGAAGAAACCGTATTTGCACTGATACTGGCAATATAGTTTAACAGCATGCTTCAGTGAGGTTCTCCTCTAAGTTCTTGCTTCTTCTTTCCATGCTGAAAGGGGGAAAAAAACTAAACTAGGGACAATCCACACATTCAAAGTGACAGATACTGTAAGAAAGAGCTTTGCCTTCATCCCTTTCAAACCACTTATGTTTTGACTGTTGAATAAAGTCACGAAGTTGCTCATGCAACTAGGTACATAGCAGCTCAGGTTGTGTTATTTGGCTAAAAAATGGCAGTGTTCACAGAGACCTTGCCAGACCTCTGATTATTTTGTTTACTGAACCAGGGCTTGGACAGGAGCCTTCTGTTCTGTCAGTACTGCTCTGGAGACACGGCTTCAGTTTATCCTTCCCTGTTTTGCCAGATGCATCTCACACTGTTCACATTTCTCTGAAATTGGATCTTGGGGGAAAAAGAGGTCAGGAATGGCTTCTCCAGGAAAACCTTGCCTGTTCCCACAGCTCACACTTATAACTTGAAGCAGGAAGAGTTT
>NW_009954555.1:2151521-2153138 GCF_000747805.2 Chaetura pelagica
CAACACAGACACAAGTATGTGTTATTAATACCTGGGGTAGTCAAGGCACTCCAGAGAAATTCTAAGTCTGTGGGAACTGGATGAAGAGAATTTGATTGCTTCAGTCCCTAATTCATTTATCTACCAACGCTCCACTACTGTGTATGCTGTCTTCAGTCCTCATTTACTTCACAATTATGAACATTGAATCAATACTTTCACAGTTACAATTCATAAATTCAGAACACTGAAACTCCATTTGCTATTTCTGAACTACCAACTGCTCAGTCTAGACTGACATCTTGCCACACAATTTTTTTAGTCTTCTGGCATATTCCCCCCTGCTTCAGCTGTCTTCTTGCCTTCCTAGCCCACTCCTTGCCTTTCATCCTTTCAGTTTGATAATCCAGTTAATTTATGCAGCCTTTAACACTTAAGTACTTCTAGTAATGCATATGTAATCCTCTGATATTCAACACAGTGAGTTAATACGTGCACTATCAGTTTTAACAGCTCAGAGTTCATGTTGTCAGTGGGACATTTAAGAAAAATACATTATCTAACAGAGCAGTTCTCAGAATGTCAACAGGGTGCACACATTATGTCCCAAACACAAATATGCAGCAGATAGTTCAAGTAAGGTCTTAAGAGTATTGGGCAGCTTTTTCAGATGAGCTGACTTTCCTCCACAGGGAATTAAGTGCATCATACCCTGGTGTTGCTCTATTCCCTGGAAAGATGGCTGAAAAATAACACACTGTGCATAGAAGAAACACTGTATTCCTGGGGTGTTCCAAATGCCTACATCTGGGAAGAAAGGAAAAGCCTTCATCAGCTACACAAAGAGACAAACTCTGGTAGATTCAAGCGATGGATATACAGCCAGATAAATTTAATTTGGGAATATCTTATACTGCAATTAAGGCAAAAACTCCAAGTCTTCATACTGGCTTAAGTCAGGGACTATACTGGGTCTTCGTTGATCCATCAGTGCAGACCTACAGTTCCAGAGGTGTTAAGCAGTGTTTACCATGCTAGCCTCTTGCAAAAATCCCAAAACAATGTCTGAATCTATCCTTAAGCAAAAGATAGAGCACCTTCAATAAGTCTCATGGGAAGCATCTAACAAGAGGTTCCCAGCTCTGCTCTGCATGTATCACAGATACAAAATCTCCTTGATGTGCAACAGCCAACAATCCATCAGCTTTGCCCTGTCATTTACCACCAGAAAATCAGTATTTGTACTTCAGGCCTTGAGTGCCTCCTCTAGTGACATGATGGGCCAGGACAGCTTCACCACGAGAACTGTAAGGCAGTTACAGACCTATGCCTCATCACCAAGACAGAAAAAATGTCACACAGTTTGATTCAAAAAAACAGTTGCCCAGTTTGAACCAAACTACTAAAGAATATGTACCACTCAGTACCTATACGAAATCAAGATAACAAGTTTGTTCCCATTTTTTTCTCTTTACCAGTTCTATGAAATGCCCTGCAGCCTCTAAATACCACTTAGAAAATGCCTGCAGTAAACAATATTACTCCAGCTGGAAAGATAACACGGAGTAACCTCTATTGCAGTCTAGTCCACAGCTTTTCCCAAACAAAAATAAGCAACAACTGCACTGAGTTCAGCAG
>NW_009954555.1:2153219-2155343 GCF_000747805.2 Chaetura pelagica
GGAAGCAGGAACCCAGGCTTATAAACACGCTTATATTTGTAGTGCAACTTTGACATCATTCTCTTTGCTAGTTCTGAAATCTTCCCTGCCCTCAGAGTCATCTTCCCATGGAAAAGCCAAGACCCTTCGGTTTGCTGTTACTATTGTAAGCCTTAAAAAGAACTAATAGAAACAAAAGCCAGTGAGTCTGCTTGTAAGTCAGCTAATGGGAAGCCATCCCTTTCAACAACTGGAGAACACTTTCTCGGCTGCTTCAACATCCCTCCAAACACATCAAGTAATTCTTATGACATTTCTCACATGCAGAGAAAGGTGCTTTAATAGCTTGAGCAACAGTTTGATGCCGAAACTTGTTCAATCCAGCAAGCCTTAAGAAGTCCGCATTTCTCACTCGAGAAGCAGAGATAACAGCACTGGCAGTTATGTCCACACACAGGATATAGAAGTTCAGGGCCCTGAACAGGGAATCCTTTTGAAATAACCTGTTTGGATGGTGAGGGGGTATGTGGTGGACCAAGCACTTCAGCACTGGCTGGTCCATGAGAAGACTAAGTTTGCTGTCTCATTTTCCTTCCCAGTAGCATCACAGCAAGAGCAACAATGGCACACTTCTCCATAAATAACAAGCTAAACAGAGCAAGAACCAGGTCCAGCAATAAACATTTAAAGGCCTGTATAACCTAAAAGTCCATCTCTTTTCCCCCGTGCTGTATTTGCACTACTGATTTAGACACAGATCGATCTTATCATACCAGGGGGGTAATTCTATTCTTCTCCTCATGCTCTCTCCAAACCGGACCAGGCCTGGTGACTTCCTAGGTATGCTGGAGAATGGTTGTTTACTAGGAACTTCTGAGAAGGTAGCGGGTAGATTCAATAAGTAAGGAAGATGCTGACAACTCAGTACTAGATTACAACACTGATGAGTTTAAAATTCCTATTTATTTATAGTCTGATGAGTTATGTGAGGACACCTAGAGTTCTGGGTAGGCATTGTTACTTATCCACGCAAGTTGCACATGTACATTCAGGTCCAGTTTCTGTCATGGGCTCCAGGTACTACTCTAATGCAGGTGAGGAAAGAGAGAACTAAAAAACCCACACAGTATCCAAGTCAGCAGAAGAAGGGCAGTCTCTCTGAAATACTTTGCTTTGTCAGGTTTAATATTATATTAAATGAACTTATTGCTCCAAGGACACGTCAGAGGAGACTGAAGTCTCCTGTTTAGCAACAGAAGAGACCATGATCTACTATTAAACAGATTTAAACTAAAAATAGATTTCTTCTTGGCCTTCTAACTATTGCCAGCTGACAGGCACTACAGGATATTCTCCAATGTAGTTTAAACCAGTAAAAAAGCATTAAACCAGAAGATTTCTGGTAAGGGCAGACATGCATACAACAGCACTTACTATATGAATACCATATGATTTTTAATTATTTTTTTAAATTTACAACACCAAATGATCTTGCTAGACTACTATTATAATTCCTGTAATAGGTTAATTAACAAGGCTTTTGGGGAGGGTTTTTGGTTGGTGGTTTGGGGTTGTTACTTTAAGCTTTTAACACAACAAAAATAAGAAGTTTACAACTTCTTGCAAGAACCTACTCCGAAGTATCAGGACCTTCTCTAACTCTCCCTCCACTTCCTTTCCCTTTTTAGAGCACCTGATTTTCAGTATAACTAGATGGCTCAGTCATGCAGCCTCCACTGTTACTGTCACCTACACAGAGCTCATGAAAGCCTCGTGCAAATCTGTTCCTTTACAAAACCAAGCTATGGTGCATCAAAAAGCATAAAACCTGTGGTTTGGACAATGCCTTTTGGATATCATCCCTCAGTTCCTCCTTGATTCAGCTACAAGGTCTGGATATAAAGCGCTGCATTTAACAGAGCTGAATGTCACAGCAGCCCAGCTAAGTCTGCACAGCGCTGACCTCAAGTCGCACCATGATCCTCTCCTACCCTTCCTGCTCGGCTGGTTAAGGATGTATTTTCTAATTGTGGGAAGGTACCTTCCCTTGCCTGCCTCACACAGCCCGCACAGCGCTGCCCGGCCGGCCCGGGAGCAGCGAGACGATGGGAACGACACAGCCCGTGTCCCCCTGCCCACAGCCCG
>NW_009954555.1:2157378-2158611 GCF_000747805.2 Chaetura pelagica
CAGACACGCGCAGCTCCAGGGCTGGCACAGCAGCAGCTCGTTGCAGGTCAGCTGGTCTTTCACTAGAGCTGCTCATCGCTGCAGGTTTATCAGAATGCAGGTGACTATTAACTTATCTCTGTGGTTTGCTCCAGGTATTGATTCAGCCAGCGTTTGATCTCTGAGGGCCCACCTCGGTTGCAGTGCCTCTCACCAGCCAAATAAAACACCTTATCACAGTGACAAAAGACCTGCCAGATAGGCATAAACACGTCTTGAGAAAACACGTCTATAGCACCCAGTAACACCAACACAAACACAACTGGCTGTAAGGACCCTTTTGCCAAGACTTCCAGCTCAACGTAACACTGGGACATGTGCGAACACACAAGGATTCACATAAGCACACACGCAGACACAGTGAAAGCTGGGACACGTTCTCATTTACACACAGTTGAACTATAAATGCACCAAGGCAGGACTGCTGGCCTTTCATATTCACACACACAGGGCCCTACTACACACCCATAAACTTAGTTCGATGGGGCTTGGCCAAGAGTTTTCCCACATGCCCCCCCCAAAATATTCCCCCATGTACCAAAACCAGTTTTGAGCCCCAGCCTTGTGCTCCCAGTTCTGCAGAGGCAAAGCAGCCCTTCTCTGTTGTGAATGTGCACAAGCACAACAATTTGTGGACAGCTATGCAGTGCCAAGAGGTAATTTCTAGCTCACCAGCAAACTTAGGAAAACAGGTCCTAGATCAAACGAGTCTGTGTAGCCTTGGGAGGTGCCAGGCAGTCCTTTATAGTGTGGAAATAAGAAGCTTTACCCAAGTGATGGAAGAAAATCTGCCTCAAGCAGGGAGGCAGAGGAAAGGAAGGAGAAATCAGCCTTCGAGGACAACAGTGGATGGGGTGACAGTGAAATGGGAGGGAGAGGAAAAAAATGAGATGTTCAAGAATGAAAGGTATTGGTCAGATGTTTTAGGGGCACAAAGACATGGGGGAAGCTGATCCCAAAAGGATGTGATAGGCTAGAGATGTGTATGAAGAAAGATGGGAAGTTGCTATTGCAAGGGTGGTTGAGGAGAGAAGCAGCTGAGCCTTCTAGGAACAACAAAGGAGAGAAAAAACAGTTTAAGTAATTATATAACCAGGTCCTTAGGTAACACATACTGGGTCCTTCAGAATGTGCAGATGGGATGGGTGTTCCTCCCCTGGGTTTATTTTCTTCTGTTGCTTTTCCTTTGCTCTT
>NW_009954555.1:2158891-2196848 GCF_000747805.2 Chaetura pelagica
TCTTTCACTGCCCTTATGCTGTGCACGGTGAAGAATCCCTTGCAGCTGTCAGTTGAGCAGCTGAGCACTGGGTTTTTCTGCAAGGCAGAGGGCCAGGCAGGAGCAAGGGCAGCTGCCAGGCTGGAAGGAAGCCCCAGGGTCTTGGGTGGCAGCCCACATAGTGGGGTGTGTGGAAGGTGTAGGCTCAAGACAGCCACTCATCAAACAGCTTCCCAGAAAACCCTCTGGACAAGGGATTCTAGGAGGGCTGCCTGTGATCTGAGACCTAGGGAAGGATTTGTCCAGAGCTGTGTTGTTTTTAAATGAAGCCATTTGGAGTGGCTCACTGCCTGGCATGGCAGGGTTATGCAGGAGGGAGGTCATGTTACAGTTCTCATCATTAAAGCAAGCAGGGCCTGATTTCCAGTTTCTCTATTCCTATGTGGGTTAGGCTGAGGTGGGACAGATGAAGGTCAGCCAACTTTATGCTGTTTATAACTTTGGTCTAATGTACACTCTGCATCCTGTAACCCCATGAAAAAAACCAAAGATGGGCAGCAAAAGAAAATAGCCAGTAGGGCAGATGACAGACCAGCACCTCCCTGTCTGCCACCTGTGTGAGGCTTAACAAGCCTATGATGACTTCTTTAAATACTCAACTCTTACAGAAACATCTTTGCTCACTTTGTGCTCCTTGGTAGTGCCAGAGAGACATGCAGCAGCCAGTAAAGTTTGGTCCTTGAGCTCTTGTAATTCATCTGGACTGTAGGCAGTAGAACTGACAGAATTGACTCCTCAGTCATCACATCTCCAGCCCATAACAGCAATTAAACATCTGTAGTTTTCAGTTAAATTTAATACACTGCAGCAGCTCATGTAGGTTTCTTAAGCAATTAACCACGCCTGTGTACCTATGAACACTTTTCTGCTTAGTTTTCTATTCTGCTCTTAGTTGTCTACTGGTATAAGATCATATATTCTAATTTAACCCTACTAAGAATGTCCAGGTACAACTTGCAAGCTATTGAAAGTTTACAGAAGGTCAGTAAAGTAGCTACAAGCTTATGGACAGTGCTGCCTCTGAAGAACACTAACCAAAGGGGAAGACTCTACCGTAACATAACAACATACTGCCTGGATTCAGTATTTTTATTAAAACTGTACCTTTTCACCTCATTGCTCGTCTACACTAAAGCCACTTCCAAACATGAAGCTACTGTGTCCACAGAGCCCTCTGGTGGACGAACCATCGAGGAGCAGAGAAAGCTGAGCTGCTTTTGTTCTAGGTTTGTTGTGGTTTTGTTTTTTTCACCAGGCCACAATTACCAGCTTCTGAAAATGACACATATTAAGGTTCACACCCGCTCTTGCATCTCCACATCCGAGGGTAGCAGGGTCTTTGCTAGCTACCTAGCTAGGTGACCAACACTTTATGGTTTTCCACTTTACTAGGTGATCCTAGTAAAATTTACTATTTACCTTGGCCAGCAGCATAGGAGAAGTAGTAAAAGACATTAATCTAATTGCCTTGCCAAGCTCGTTCAGGAGTCTGTAACTCTTGATCCCAGCTGGGTGTCTTGACTGAGCAGCTTGAACGTGCTCCAAGCTGCACAAGAAGGGACGAGGGACCACTGCCACACCAACAAGTTAATGCCTCCAGACGTTTGTGCGACCTGCTTCTGCATTGGCTGGAAACATTCCTGGAGCACAGTTCTATCTAGTTGGTACGGGTGGGCCAGAGGACGTTGTACACATTCGCTGGAGCAACGCAGAAACTAAATTTGCTCATCGTTCCTGAGCCTGCAATGGTTGCTCACCCTCTAGCCTGAAGGAGACTTCAGCCGTGCTTGCCTCTACCTCCCATCGCCCAGCAGAGAGCACTGTAGGAGCGATGTTAGAAGCAGAGCCGCCTCAGAGCGGTGAGGAGTTAGGCACAGAAGGTTTGGTCCTGCGCATGTTCTCTGCCTGCACCTCCAGTTTTGCCTGTATCTGCCTGTCATCTCCCCCGGGACACTTTGAAGATACGCTGCCTTGTGGCTCCTGCTCTTCTTCAAGAAACACATCTCGAAGGGGAGATGAGTTCTAAAAACCTCAGGCATCGATGACTTTTTCTGAAGCCCTGGAAAACAATGGCACTGTTTGAGCACCTCACTGAACCAGACAGCAAAAGTATTACCTGCTTCCTGGATGTTACCACCTTTACTTCCCTTTTCCCCAGCCAGGTGGAATGAGGAGGTATGTTTCCTTGTACCTCCTAGCCACAACAGCTGTACAGATGTTCTGGACAGTGGGCTGCCTCTCCTTCCCTGTCATGGTTTTCCAGTATTGATCTGAAATTGGGAAAAATACTGACTGTCCAATCTCCCACACTGCTTCACATGCTCAGTGTGAACTGGGATCTTGTTAAAAAGTCAATCTTTTTCTTGCTTCAGCCATCTATTGAGTTGAAGCTCTTGGGGTACCCCACACTCTTCCATCATAGAGTGCACTTCACCTCTGGGAGCTGAAGAGTGAGCACTGCAGAGTGTAGGTATTGAGGCCAGGAGGTGCAGGTATAGGCAGGGAAATGCAAGACAGGTTTTGTGGTTGTGCTACGAGCATATGAAAACACCAGGAGAGTGGGCCAGATCTGGGAAAGCACTATGTTCCAGACACTGTTTTTGTAGCATGTTGAGTATTTCTAGGGAATTTCATGAGGACAAATGTGCACAGAAACACTGTGGCCTCAACAGATCAGACACGACAGGAGCCACATCAAGGGAAGTTCCTAAATTACTCCCTTGCCAGTACAGCATGAACTCAACCAGGAAGGGTTGAGCTGGCTATTCTTGGTACTTGTTTTGTCTGGTGGCTTCCTACAAACTGGAGCAAGGACTCACCAACTTGTTCCACATCATTAGCAGCTGGCAGCTCCCCAACCATGACCAGCATAGCCTGGATTTCACCCAGCAACTTCGAGATGAAAGACATTGCAGCACCACTGCACTCACTGTTTTAGGTCCCAGTCCAGCTCCCACTAAAGTCAGCTACTCTTTTTCCACTGAGTGCAGCTGGAGCTGGGTCTGCCATTTCTGTAACAGTTCTGTCTCAAGACCTCAGCTAGCTGAAATATGGGTAAAATAGTGCAAGACAACAGATAGATGCCTGAAACTCAGACCTTTTCTGGCATTCAAATTAAAACCAGCAACATGGTAAAGCAAGAGCACGAGGAATTATGTTTCTTTCCTGAAAGCACTAAAGGTCTGAACTTGGAGCAGCCAAAGCACCTGGTGAAAGCACTCTATGAGCCTGCATTAAGTCAGTGTCTGTCAGGAGCCTGACATACGTGAAACTCAGTTGTCCTTTCCAAAGTGCATCCTAGCCAGGAGCACCATCAAAGAAATCTCTCTGGTGGTGATGAAGATTCTGAAAGCACTCAGCTGCCCTAAGAATGACTGAGATCATTGCTCATGTTTTGGGAGGAGCCTTGGGAGAAGCCTATGTCTGAAAAAGTATCCCACGTCCAGGAACGTAGAAGCATGCAGGACATAAATGTATTTTTACAAACATTCACCTGTCTATCCTGTCTGTAAAATTTTGTTGAAAGTATTTTGAGTGATTTAATGAACATCCTAAAGGCTGTAAAGTACACACGCATAATTTGAATTCCTTCTACCTGTTTCATTCTGCAGCAAGCAATTATTGACTCCTCCTATTTTACATGTGGAAAGCAGAAGCACAAAGGCAGCAGGCACAAAATAAGCAAGTAGAGATGAGGCAAGGGCAGAGGCTACTTTGCCCAAAGGTCAGCAGTTGTCTGTCCTAACATGTAGTGCCTCCCTGTCAGCTTTGCTCAGAGGCTACAGATGGAGGTCTGGTTTGTTACAAGACTTGGCTAGTGTCACTAAACATCTTTCCACTGCTAAAATGGGCTTAGTTCCACTTTCAGGGCCAAGACATCAAGAAGCAGCTACCATTTTAAAGCCTGTGTCAGGGAACCACTGCAGGGCTGACCCAACACCAGGAGCAGCAGGCTGTCAGCACAGGAACAGGACAGGCATTCAAGGGAATGAGAAACTGGGTAAAATGAAAACTGGCAAAAGAAAACAGTTTCTCCACACTAAAATGAAACTGTAGTCAGGAGCTTGTGCTAAGAGGATGCCACCAAGGCCAAGAATTTAGTCTGGGATTTCCCTCTAGAAGAATAGGAAGTACAATCAGTCAGAATGAGTGACTGAGAGCACTGAGAGTCCTTGGTTATTGGGAGACTATTAGAAGACTCCCTGTGTCCAGTCTGGCTCCGTGCTGACCAAGAGGTCCACCAGCCAGTGAATGTGGGGAGACCAGCTCTGCTTCTGCTGTGAACATAAAATCCTGGTGACTTGTAGTTGATGTTGATGCTGTGGGCCAGGATGACCTGTAGCATAATGATGAGACATCTCAGTAGTTTTCCCCCTAAAGGGAAACTCCTGGGGGTCTGTGAGGAGTACTGGGAGCTCACAAAAGCCCCTTCCCAAGAGCCAGCATTACTGATGTGCAGTGAGTGAGCAGAGTTCCTCCACTCTGAGCAGTTCAGTACAAATATACCCTATATAGCCAAATACAGGATGAAAGAGATCCTGACTTCTGGAGAAGGAAAAGGGTAGCAATGGAAAAGAGTAGCAGCATCCTTCTCCAAGAACCCACTTCTGTCCATCTCCACAGCAAACTTCTCTGCAGGCTTCTCTCTAGGATAAATTTGAAACATATGGAAGTCTGTGATCAGGGCTCCAGGATGAGAAGCTGAAGCACTGAGGAGCTACCTGGACCCCATTCAGGAGTGATCTCAGGGATCAAACATCTCATGAATGGGGAGTGGGCTGGGTGGGGAACTGAAAAGGTACAGGCTCCAGTTTGGTGCTTCCCACCCTCCCAGGGCAACATGCCAGTCTGAGAGGAACATTCCAAGACAAGAAAGCATGAGAGTCACTAACTATACCCTTTGTCTTCCACACAAGGGCTTTTGCATGTTCCACTTCCCTGGTGCTGCTGGGTCTCATTCTGGCTTTGGCACCGGTAACCAAACCAAACCATCTATCCGCAACACTGTGTAAACTGCCATCCTAACACCCAGATTTTGCTGGCCTAGCAAGCAACAACCTGATAGTGCTTCACCTCAAAACCACTTAAACATTTACTAACTTTAGACTTTGCTATAAATTGATTCAGCACACAGATCTGCAGGCAAATGGGGGAGTTCTCCAGGCATTTATTGGAATTCATGCCAGTCACTTCCAGAAGTGAGCCCCTCAGCCCATACTGTTTTCTAACATGCTGGCCAAGCCAATCCAATCCATAAGAGCAATGTTGGATGGGCCCTAAATGCCACTGCAGTTGTGATTCCTTTTTCCTGATCTTTAGGATTCCACTGCAGTTTTAATCCCATTGTCAAGACCTACATGGCTTACAGTCTAAGGGGATAAGGCAGGTAAAAGAAGGAGAACTTTTCCTGTTTTATAGATGTGTAGAGATGCCTATGGGAGTTTGCAGCTGGCTGACTGCAGGGCATGTCAGTGTGTGATCTTACGGTATGTTGGCTACTGTAAGAAACATGCCCATTGCTAACCTGTGGCTCTATGGGAAATGTCATCATTTGATGTAGTTCACACTTCTTTGTTATCTCTGACTAAAACAAGGAGGAAAGGCAAAGGACGAGAATGAGTTAAGAGGGAAGGGGAGGCAGCATAAGCAGATTTAAATAAATAAGTTAGTCACTGCATGCAAGGCAAATGGCAGCCTGTTGATATATCTCACCCAAAGGGGACTGAGAAAGTGACCTCATGCTGCTTGTCAACTATAATCCCTTCCCTCCCATCACTACCTAATGCTACAGCTCCATCTGTCTGGAAGCAAGTCCCCACTGCACCAGGGCCAGCTTTACCACAGAGTCAGAACAGTGCTAGTCGTTTTTACTGACTGTCTATTATACCCTAGTCAAGGCATTTTCCAGTAAATCTAAGGGCAGCAAACAAACACCAAGGCCTGCCTTATAATGTCTGTGATGATAACTGTGTGCTTCAGCTACAAGTTGATGTGCTATACACACTGTGCAAAAGCCCTTAACTCATGTTGCTATTGCTGTTGTGCCTGAAGACCCAGACATGGACTTGGATTCTCTGCACTAGGCGCTGTGCAACCAGACACAGGAGGATCTGTGCCTCAGTGGTGTTGTTCAGCTTGTGCACAATGCCCTGAGGCAATGCCCTGCAGCCAGGCAGGGCCCACTGCAGCACCCATGGCAGCAGCTGATGTGTCCTGTGCAAGAGCTGACCACAGATCACCCCTTGGGCAGAGAGGGTAGGGATGCAGAACGTGTTGGGCTCACTTATCCAGGAGCACAGGCACAACAGGTAAGGAGGAAACCCTGCCACTTTCTCCACAGACTGCTACTCTTTCTTTCCTCCCTATTTCTGAGGCATCTAAAAATCCAGGGACAGCTTTCTACTCCCCATTCAAGCCAGACTTTTGTCACAGCCAAGCAAGATGCAGGTCATGACTGAGCCATGCTCATAGTACCCAGGCTACTTTCACGCAGGAAAAGGTCATATTCTGTCCCCAGCTACCAGCACACCCCCAGCCACAGTACTGGACCAACACTGGCAGAGCTGCAACCTGCCTATATGCTGTTTTCTTTTCTGTTGGTTTCAATGATGAACCCAAGACATAACCTATTATTGACTAAAGTTGAACAAAGCTCTTGGGTGCAAGGGACCCAGATTGCTGTTTGGAGACTGTAAGGAGTGTGCCAAGAGGTCTCATGTAGTACCTCCAGAATCCTTGGGAAACAGTCTGTGTGTAAGTCTTTTCTTTTGGATGCATTTCACTGAGTCATCCAGTGCCTTGTTAAAGCCACAGACAGCACAAAGGGGCGGCAGGCAGTAGCAGGTGGCTAGATATGATGATGCATGAGGCCACCTGAAAGGACCAGGACTGCACAGTGCCTCTGCCTGGGTATAGCTTGTCAAGAGCTCTGAGCACAGGTTGAGCTTCAGCCAATTTGGCTTGCACAAGTACCTTTTCACTGAGGATTTTATGGGGCTCCCTGGGACCACGAGCAGTGGCAGCCTCTCTCTCCCCCCGCCCCATTGCCCTAATGCTAAGTTATTTTACAATTATTATCTGAAGTCAGTGTTTAGCTGTTACCCAGGTAACAGCTCAAACATGCCTCACCTCATGGCCTCCCTGCAGCTCTGCATGGCTGCTGGAGAGCTGGGAAGCAGACTTAGTGCCAGGCACTGAGGAAATGAGCTCTGCAGTCTCCCCAGGACATCCCAGAATATTGGAGAGCTTGGAAGAGAAACATCCCCAGCCAGATTCCTGGGCAGGCACCTCATTCAGCACACAGTGCCTGACACAAAATCCACAGCATCCTCCCCTCCACCCCTCACACCCTTCAGTTTCTCCAAAGAAATGCAAACCCATGAGGTAAATGCAGTCCAGCTCACAGCACTCCAGTTGGTACCTCTCCCCTACCTGCCAAGGCCCTATGGGATATCCTCTGGAAAGTCAGTGTGCTCCAACAGACACCAGGAGTACTGAGAGCCAAGTGTAAAATCCTGCAGTACATACACTGTCGTCCTGAGCCACAGCCTGACTTGAGATCCATGAACTCAACACACACAGCCTTTTAGTCCCTGCAAGGGCTTAAGGAGCTGGAAGGAAGGCTGTGGAGGGAGCTCAGCAATCCTGTACTGCTCTGCTAGTCTGGCCAAGGCTGGAAGAGGTTGTTACCAACCACCTGCCAGGGCTGAGCACAGGTTCTGCTCAGAGGTGTGGGTTCTAGCCACACTATTCCCCACCAGTCAATGTAGTCTCCCTTACACAGAAATAGAAAATCCAGCCTTCAGTGGCTCACTGTCCTTAGTCAAAATATGTATTATCACTCATAGGCTGCATGGAGAAATACATCAGGTTTACTTGTGATCCTGTATATATCAGCAGAGGCTCCTGCTGCAGCTCTATTAGCCTGGCTTTAACAGGCAGCCAGTTTGTTCTTGCTCTCCAGCTCAGTCTTGCAGCAATTCCATTTCCCCCCTCAGTATCTCAGTCTCCCTTGCCAGCCCAAGCCCAGCCTCAACTTGGATCTGTCCAGGCCAGTGAAGGTGAGTCTGTGATGTTTTGGGCCTCTTGCACTCAATGGTGCATTGAGGCACACCAGGAAAGGATAAGGTCAGGTATTTCCTTTGGGCTGGATGCCCAGTAGCTTTGGAGCAGGAGAGGAAGAGAGAGTTTCCAAGAGTTTCCCTTCAGAAAGTGGGGCCAGTGCTGCTCTGGCATGGCAGGAGGAGAGAAGTCCCTTGCCAAGTCCCCCCTGGACCCCTGATGAAACCCATTGGAATCCCCTTTGTGTTAAGAGATGAAACTGCACCTCTCCTGACCTTGGGTACCCAGTGCCAACTTTAGACACAGTCTAGACACAGTAGTGTATTTATAACCTTGGCACATAGTGTGGCAGGCAGTGGGGTATAAACAACATTCAGAAATGGTGAGGCCCAAAGTGGCTTAGTGTGGCTAAGTCATGTCCCAAGCTTCTTAGAACATGGACACCCTGAGAGACAGCCAGGCAAAGTGATGGATTAGTCAATGATAACAGAGTGAAGGAAGTCTCCATGTCAAATCTTCCTTCAGGGAAAGGAGTGTCACATCAAGAGCTGGACATGACTGCTCTTCCCTCTCTTTGCTACAAAGGGTTTTAGGTTACTGCCTGTAGGTGGAGAGAACCGGTTCTGCAGGTGATGGTGGGGGAGCAGAAGAGTAAGGTTAGACTCGTGTGGCAATAAATACCCATTTGTGTCCTTTGTGTGACTTGCATGTCATGAAACACCTCAATGTTCCACCCGGAAAGAAACTTTTACAGATATAATTGGCTTTAATAATAGCTTGCACAAACACAGTACTTTCTCCTGAGAATCCCACGCACTGGGCAAACATCTGTCCTACAAACCTCTGCCTTGAGCACAGAAATGTCACTGTCACTCATTGGTAGAGGTGGATTGCCCAAGCAAAAAGTGTATTGCCCAAATGTTAGCTCATCCTAGAAGTCAGAGAAAGGTCAAGGAATCAAATCTTCCAGTGCTTTCACTAGGAAAATGGCCCTTCTCCCTAGCAGGTTTTTAAGGAACTTGTTTTCCTAAGCTGAGAGACCAGCCTTGTTGTCCCAAAAGTGGGGTCTGTCACATAAGCCAGCTCAGCCTCCCAAAACATAAGTGCTACTTTTATACACAGAAACATGCAAAATTACTTTATCTCTTAATTATATCCTAACACCCTTGTACATGATCTGTTAACAACCTGATATAGTGGGAGGTGTCCCTGCCCATGCAGGGGGATTGAAACTATGATCTTTAAGGTCCCTTCCAACTCAAACCATTCTATGAATCTATGATTTAAAGTGACAGTGCTTAAAAGATTCACCATGCATGCTCAAAGAGTAGGGGGCTTTTTGTTAGCAGGGGTTTCTCTAGCCTATGGGTGGGTGTTTTAGTATGCTAATATGACATGAATATACTGAGGAGATATTAATATGGTGGGTCCAATTAGTCAGTGTTTTCTACTTACTGTTCAAGGCTGTAACCAAGATAAGTTGTGAGGAGTGCTCCTTTCCATCCCTTTCTTACAGGCTTTTGTCTCAGGGACGTCCTGTTGACTGGGATGTTTTTCTCCAATTCTTGCTGTTTCAGTGTTGTGTAAGTTCTGTTTTTATTCTGTGTGTCTCGTTGTTCTCTTTTATGTGATCTTGCCCCAAATTTTTACTTATTGCAACTAATGAACAATATCAGTCTTACTCAGTTTCTCTCCAGCCATGATCACGGGCCTCAATTCTGTGCAACACTTAGGCCAACTGTGGGGCAAACACTTAGAGCTGTAGTTTTGTATGACAGCTTTGCAAGACTTCAAAGCAAGAGACCATCATTCATTATGTGCAATAGGAAGAGTTTCTACAAAACAAGATTCTCCCACATTGCAAGAATAAGGTGTCCCTTCCCCATTGAGTCCCACTTGACATTTCCATGGATACCAGGGCTCTCTGCTTTTAAGTGTCTGCTGCCTTTTCTGTAAAATGAAGGAGGATATGAGCAGAGACTGATTTCTGCTGCATCTAATCTTTGGAGGGAGAGGGACAGACAGGACAGTTCAGGTACACTTTCAGATCTTGGAATTCTTCTAGTGGGAGGCCTCCTGACTGGTAATCAGTGCTAGGATTTGCCAAAATGGCCTCTCTCTCTCCCATGCCCATCTGACCTGTGAGAAAGGGTGTAAGCCCAGGCACTCCAACTGCATTTACACAGAGAAAGAAGAGGCAGTGCAGTGAACCACTGCCCATCTCAGTGGGCAAAATCATCTGACAGTTACAAATGCCAGTGTGAGGGAGAAGTGTCAGCATGAGGATGCTGAATCATCTCAGCCCAGAACAAGCCTTTGAGAGGTCACCTAGTTCATTGTCCTGAAGTGGGAAACAACTACCTCAGCATCCTTCCTGGCAGCCTGCTCACTGCATCCTCCCAGCTCCAAAGAACCAAAGACTCTCCTTTTGTTGAAAAAAATGCTTACACCCTTCCCAGGCTACTACTGAGCACATAGTCCAAACATCTTCTGAATGCCCCACACTGCACCACAAGCTACAACCCAACTGCATTTTACATGTGAAGTCAAGGAAGTACTGTCTCCTTGATGTCTCCAAGCCAACCACCTGCATAGAACAGACCATTTTTTTACTTCCAGCATATTAACCAAAGCATTGAAACTTTACAGGTGTGAAAAATAGGAAAAAAAATGTGAGGGAGAGAAAGAGAGAGAGGCAGGGAGAAATTAAAACGTGATGAACCTGTCTCAAACCTCCTCCTATTCCTCCCCTCCTCATTTTCTATCTTTCTCAAGCAGCTGTAGGGCATTATTTGGTTTGTGCTGGGCTGGGAGGATGCTGCCAGGTCAGCAGGATATATTGTCCATTTAGACACAAGGAGTATTATTTAGTCTAGAGACTCTCAAAGGAAAGATCCACTTGCATGTGAAAAATCTCTGGAATTCCATTTGCTGTCTCCAGTGTCCCTGTGTCTCTGCAGCCTCCAAAATGCAATTGCTGCTTTCTCCATTCTCTGCTGGCTCTGGACTTTAGCTGATCTTTGTTCAGCTGAGCTCAGTGAGTTTTTACCTGCACCAGGCAGGTTACATACCAGGTTGAAAGTTTTTCCTATATTCCAAACAGATTTGCTCATAGATTATTTGCCAGTGACTGGATGAAAGGGAAAGTTTTCAAGCTTTTTAAGAGGAACAAAACAAGCCCAG
Organism: Chaetura pelagica; assembly: GCF_000747805.2. NCBI lineage: Eukaryota > Metazoa > Chordata > Aves > Apodiformes > Apodidae > Chaetura > Chaetura pelagica. Next base: position 2,170,175 of record NW_009954555.1, read on the forward strand.
ATATTTTGTTCAGAATAACTGGTTTTCAAACTGTCACCCTCAAAATTTCTATGCTGGAATCTCACCACTGCTCATCACACTCACAGTAACCTGATGGATAACTGAGTGTAATTCCCTAATCTGCCAAGGAAACTAACATGTCAGCCTCCACTGATCTATGTCCACTCAATTTTTCACTGACAGGGTGGAGTTCAGTGGCACCCAGAAATACAAGGTGGGTACAGCTACACGGATTAGAACCAGGGAAAACTCATGCTAAGTTTTCCTCTTGCATGGTTTTCCCTTCTCAGAGCAGTGAGGACAGCTGGAATGCTATGTGAATGTTGTACTTTACCTACAGAGGCTCTTGTGTCTGGGAGAACCAGGCAGTCTTGCTAGAAAGGCGATTTCTCTATGGACCAGCTGGTAGCTCTGACTCCTCTTGCAGCGTGATGATTGAGGGCACCCTGAAAGCCAGGAGACAGACTGTTAAAGAACAGTGGCATAAAGGATATGATGGTAAAGCTGCAGCTGCCACTCTCCAGGTGTCCATTACACAAATTTTCCAGCCAGGCAGTTGGTGCTGATCTTTCCCTTTCTCCATGACTTGGGCATCTGTTGTCCAGGCTTTCCCTGGAAACCCCTAGTAATGGACACTTGCTTCTATGTTACTTCTACTTTGCCATCAAAACCAAATGGAAAGGGGGGCTTGGGAAGTCTGACAGCATGTCAAATTAATTTTCTCTGACTAGAAAACCAAGCAAGTTCATAAACAGATAGAGCAATCCACAGGTATATGAACACAATTCACTTCTCCATGGGCTTGGATGAGGTGGGAGCAATAATAAAAGAAAACAGGGGAAGAGAGAGGCTCCAAGAGGCTCCAGGACACAAAAGAAGATTTAAAAAATACTTCTTCCCCTTCTTACCAGGAAGGGAAGTGGGAAGGGCATCTTAAAAAAGATAGTAATCTAGCAGCAATTGTTTGGAGAAAGAATGAGCAAAAGTAATAAAAAAAATACTCCCTTTTTGATGTGCAGTTCTGGTGTAGTATCAGACCCACACTGGGTGAGGGAGGCTGCCCTGCCCAGATAGTTGCCTCTGGGCCTTGTTTCTCCCTCTGTAGGTCTCCTTTATTTCTGAGGGGGGGAGCTGGATGGGATGCCCTAAACCACCAATATCTAGCTTCCTCCTCCACAGCCGTTTCCTGCTTTCAATTCCCTAAGCTCCTTCCCAGTGAGCAGATGAAGCACTCATCAAAACTTGAATCTGCAAGGTTTATCCCCCCTTGTCCTTCACACCCCCAGAGCAGCAGGACAGCAGGTAGCTTCAAGGCTTTAAAGATGATAGGAGTGACAAAAGTATCCAGCCCCTGTATGGGGAGATGGATAGGGACAATCCTAGCAGCTGCTGTAAAACCATGATGCCAAGTTCATCTGGATTTCACAGAGCTTTGGGCTAAGCTGTATAGTCTGCACTCAGCTGTCTCTGCAGCTGTCCTGAGGTTTCCCTTATTCCCACCTAAGAATATCAGTGACACAACCAGCTCTCTCTGGGCTATATTAAGTCCTTTCACCATGTACTGTAAGGGTCTGCCCGTGCTTGGAGAACAATAAGCAGTCCAACCTCCAGGACCATCCCTCACTGGCACCAATTTCTCAGCTCTAGCCACATAAACATTAAGTGTGGTAGCCCAGGCTTGCCTAAGAGAATCAGAGTGAGAACCTTGCTGTGTCCATGCACACTCTCCCTTCATCCCTTTCCAAAGCCTTCACGCTTTCCCAGGCTTACTGCAGGAGATCTGTATCACTGTATTCCCTGTCTTGTTGCTAAGATTTATCTTTTAATGAGCTTGCTGAGACTTAGTGAGCTGTAGTGATGCACTTGCCCAGTGATATCATCACCCTCACCACAGCCTTCAAGGCATTTTTGAGTCACTGTCTTGCCACACAAGCAGAGCTATTTGGGTAAATATTCATAGAATCATAGAACTATTTAGGTTGGAAAAGACCCTTGGGATCACCAAGTCCAACCATCATCCCTACTCTACAAAGTTCTCTCCTAAACCATATCCACCAACACCATATCCACCTTACTCTCCCAGAGTAGCAGATAGTCCTGGTCCTAGGAGTGAGAAAGCCTGGTGGATTTGCAGCCTTCCCTTACTCTCTCTGGGCTGGCAAAGCTTGCAGGGAAGACTCTTCATTAACTGTTGCCACCAATAGATCTGCCACATCCACACACAGAACAGTGGCTCCAGACTGAAATACGTATGGAAGGAGCTGGTCCTTCTCAGGCAACCATTAGCAACATCAGCATGTCCGTTTACACACCTTGCCCTGGTCTTTCTTTGGAAGATTGCTACTAGTCATTACCTCTGAAGCCAGACTATAATATCCATTGGATTCTAGCAACTCCACTGTCCTTTCTACAGCCTTTCACACAGCCTCACTACTACAAAAGGATTTTGATCCATCTAGGTATAAGTAGCTAACAGGAAGATTCTTGGATAGAGTTCTCAGATTTGAGTACCTTCTACTTGTTTCACAGCCAGGGACCTCTAGGACATTGTACTAACTACATGGACCTCACAGCTGGAGGAAAAACTCAGATGCAAGATGCAGTTCAGGAACAAGGTGGAACCTACAAAAGACTGATCTGAAATCCCACAACAGCTTTAGCATCTTTAAAAGACTAATAGGGAATTCTTAGGATTGGGAAGGAAGGAAATGAGACAAACAAACTAGATCCAACATGCTTTCCATTGTTAAAGATTCCTGAGAAATTCATAGGTGCACACAGGAAAGACAGAGATACTTCTGCTTTATACAACCACCTTTGTCTCCCCATTTTTTTTTCTAGGAATTTTACATATAAGCTTTGTACATTTCTCAGTTTCAGTGCTAAAGTTTATCCCATGCCATGGATAAACAGACAGTAAATTACACTGTAAAGCAAGAACACCTTTCCACACTGTGGGCAATCCATGTCGTCAGCTTTTGTGAACTTGAAACCACATCTGGTCACAACACACAACAGAACAGCAACATCCCAATGAGACACTTGCTAGTTACCTTTTTACCTCGAAAAGACCCTTGGGATCACCAAGTCCAACCATCATCCCTACTCTACAAAGTTCTCTCCTAAACCATATCCACCAACACCATATCCACCTTACTCTCCCAGAGTAGCAGATAGTCCTGGTCCTAGGAGTGAGAAAGCCTGGTGGATTTGCAGCCTTCCCTTACTCTCTCTGGGCTGGCAAAGCTTGCAGGGAAGACTCTTCATTAACTGTTGCCACCAATAGATCTGCCACATCCACACACAGAACAGTGGCTCCAGACTGAAATACGTATGGAAGGAGCTGGTCCTTCTCAGGCAACCATTAGCAACATCAGCATGTCCGTTTACACACCTTGCCCTGGTCTTTCTTTGGAAGATTGCTACTAGTCATTACCTCTGAAGCCAGACTATAATATCCATTGGATTCTAGCAACTCCACTGTCCTTTCTACAGCCTTTCACACAGCCTCACTACTACAAAAGGATTTTGATCCATCTAGGTATAAGTAGCTAACAGGAAGATTCTTGGATAGAGTTCTCAGATTTGAGTACCTTCTACTTGTTTCACAGCCAGGGACCTCTAGGACATTGTACTAACTACATGGACCTCACAGCTGGAGGAAAAACTCAGATGCAAGATGCAGTTCAGGAACAAGGTGGAACCTACAAAAGACTGATCTGAAATCCCACAACAGCTTTAGCATCTTTAAAAGACTAATAGGGAATTCTTAGGATTGGGAAGGAAGGAAATGAGACAAACAAACTAGATCCAACATGCTTTCCATTGTTAAAGATTCCTGAGAAATTCATAGGTGCACACAGGAAAGACAGAGATACTTCTGCTTTATACAACCACCTTTGTCTCCCCATTTTTTTTTCTAGGAATTTTACATATAAGCTTTGTACATTTCTCAGTTTCAGTGCTAAAGTTTATCCCATGCCATGGATAAACAGACAGTAAATTACACTGTAAAGCAAGAACACCTTTCCACACTGTGGGCAATCCATGTCGTCAGCTTTTGTGAACTTGAAACCACATCTGGTCACAACACACAACAGAACAGCAACATCCCAATGAGACACTTGCTAGTTACCTTTTTACCTCGTGCTGCTCCCAGTGCCTCCCAAAAGGCATGGACTAGTGTGCTTTGGTGGTAAGAGCTTACACTTCATTCCTTTGATCTACACAGTACGTGGATAGCACAAGGGTCCCTTTTTTCTGATTCCAAGAACACATATTATGCCAGGCCATGGCCTCACTCACAGAAAGGAGTTCCTGGCATTTCACTTACTCCTGTTGCAAAAACACCATTTTTTACTTGGTTTCTCCCCCTGCTTGGTGTGCAGACACTGACCATGGCCTTCTGATAAGGGAGTAATTGTTGAGAAGTTATAAATAGCTCTCAGACAGGAGTCACTACATCTGTGTTACTCACAGCAAATGTGTCAGCCAAAGTTCTTCCATCAGGAAGCTGCATTTCCCACCCTTTGTCTGCCTCACTCTCTCCTCCCTTCCTAGAGGTATTTGGACCACAGGGTATTAACTCCTACCTCTCAGAGTTCTTTTCCTCTCCAATTCCTGTTGCCTTTCCTTTCTTCAGTGTGGCAAGCAGAGAGACATGCAGACACCCACTTTAATGATGACATTGTTCATCAGGATCCTCTCCTGCCCTGACACCATGGTTTGGAAAGTGCATTCTGACATAGAATGGGGAGGTGCCTAACCAATGCTGTCCTTGAGGCAATACTTAGTGTAATTAAAGCACTGTGGTCAGTGAAGAAGCTACAGTCAGGTCATACTAGAGAGTCAGAGCAGAAAGAGGTGAATGAGGGATGGAAAGTCACAACACTGAGTTGCTCAGGACAAACTCCCCAAATCTGGGGAAAAGACATAACAGAGACATCAGTGAATCCACTGAGGAAAGGGCAGTGCTGCATATGGATTGAGCAGCCCTTTGTCACAGCCTATAAGAACCTCAGCTGGGAAGCCAAAATCGAGATCAGGCCATTTTTAGGTAGCAGAGAAAAAGCTGGAAGGCTAACAGTGATGGTCCCAGAGACACAGCTGAGACTAGAGTGAGATTAACATTGCACAATTGCCTTCTATAGAGGCCCAGGGGCAGGTGAAAGGGAGGGCAGGGTTCTGTCTTCCCCTGAAGTATCTACAGTAGCTATTCTCAGAAGTTACTGAGCAGAAGTCTCAATTACACAAGTTCTTAATATAGTAAGTTATATGATCATAGGCTTTTTTTAAATTTAATTTTGACTCACCCATTGGTACACTTCTAATGGTAAAGGTCTTTACTCTGTGGAAACTCTTCCTACCAGAACTTGAACCAACTCAAGAGAACGTTTATTTTGGGAGACTGTCCTTTAAACAGAAAAACAACAACAACAACAAAATCAAACTCCAAGCACTATTCACATTTATTCATGCCTTGAGTAAACTGCTTCCTGTGCAGACAGAGTCACATAAAAACTAGGCAACACCCAAACCCAGAAGCACTGTGTCCCTGTGTCCTCTGGGCTGGAATTCAAGAGACTGTGGCTCAGTTTCTAGCTCCACACTGGCCTTTTGACTGTCATTCAATGAGTCAATTCATTGATCTGTGCCTCAGTTTCCCTACTTCTGTAACAGGCAATGATACAGATATCCTTGGGGGTCTACCCCTGAACACTGCTAAGTAAGTGTCACATCCTGCTGCTTGTGGGCAAGCCTGATTCAGTCTCAGCATGATTTCTGTTCCTCATGTTTTTCCTAGACTTGATTCTTTCTGAAGGATCCTGTACTTCAAATACTTCTTCTTAGAATAAAAGGCAAAAACTACATACTAATAAGTAAACAAAACACAGCTCCAGCAGCCAAGAAAAAAATTGCAGACAAAGACTTACTTGGCTAGGTGACATCCTGCCCAGGCAAACTGCTAATTGCCCAAGAAGCATCTTGCGAAGGAGCTGGTTTTTTGTCCTCCAGTGAGGGTGTGTTCAGTTTGGGGAGCAGGGGAAGATGGAAACTGCACAGAAATTAACTCCTTTAGCAGGGGAGAAGGAGAAGGGCTATGTAAAGATAAGCCTAACAAGGCCGCATCAGGAGACAGCGTTCCCTGCTTCACAGACAACCTCAGGAAGGCACAGCAGAGGTTGGGCTGACCCTGTCTGATTCCTCTGGCACTTCGAGGTGTGTGGTTTCAAATCCTGTCTGCTCCCCGGTCCTGCTGAGCAGCAGCAAAAGCCAACAGAGAGGGAGGGAAAAAAAAAAAAAAAGAGAACAACATAACCCCCACATCTCTTTAAAGGAAGTCAAAGGCCAGATGCTCCTTGCTTCCTGTCCACTCTTGCCACAGTTGCCAGAGCCTGTGGTTGTGGTTAGTCTGTCTAGAGCTTAATGTGAGAGACTGAAACTCTGTTTACTGGAAACCCCCCAGCTCTGCGGCTGAGCATCTGCAGTAACACCTGACAGCCTCTGCCTTGCAAAACACAAGGTTTATCTCTAAATGGGAGGGACTGTTTCTGCTGGGCTCCTGCTGCCAGAATTCAGAAAAGGTGGCCCTCCCTCAAAATCTAAGATATATAAGCCTGATATTATTTTTTAAGCATACTTTGCACTAGTTTTAAAAGAAATATACCAGAAAATTATTAGGTTCTTTCTCCATGAAGGAAGTAAAGAAGTTGCTGTTATGACATCTGATATTTTGATACTACAACTCCTGTGATAGAGTCACTCGAGAACAACATAACCCCACATCTCTTTAAAGGAAGTCAAAGGCCAGATGCTCCTTGCTTCCTGTCCACTCTTGCCACAGTTGCCAGAGCCTGTGGTTGTGGTTAGTCTGTCTAGAGCTTAATGTGAGAGACTGAAACTCTGTTTACTGGAAACCCCCCAGCTCTGCGGCTGAGCATCTGCAGTAACACCTGACAGCCTCTGCCTTGCAAAACACAAGGTTTATCTCTAAATGGGAGGGACTGTTTCTGCTGGGCTCCTGCTGCCAGAATTCAGAAAAGGTGGCCCTCCCTCAAAATCTAAGATATATAAGCCTGATATTATTTTTTAAGCATACTTTGCACTAGTTTTAAAAGAAATATACCAGAAAATTATTAGGTTCTTTCTCCATGAAGGAAGTAAAGAAGTTGCTGTTATGACATCTGATATTTTGATACTACAACTCCTGTGATAGAGTCACTCTATGCCTTATGCAAAAGCAAATACTGACCTTGCAATCAAATATAACCACTTGCAGCAGGAAAATACTGACAGAAATATATCCTATAATTACAGTTTATTCAATCAAGCATTTTCTGCTTGTGAAATTACAGAAGCTTTTCCTTGACATCAGTTTAGACTGGAAACTGTATTTTGGATGGAGTTTTTTAAAACCTACTATTTAAGTAAAGCAAGAAGAATAAAATTCAGTCTCCTTCCAACAGGTCAACGGAACAAATAACGGGAGGAGTAGAAAAATTAACACCATTTAAGCATTATCTACTGCTCTTCCTAAGCTACTAAGGAAGCATATGTTAAGTGAGACCAACGAAGTGTGTTTAAATATAGGATCCGCACAATTCTTTTGTGATGCAGGTGAATTAAATACTTATATTTCAGTGAAAGAAAATGTAGTGTGGAGCAATGAGGGCATACTTCTTTAAACAGTTGGGAAGCTTTGCACTGGCACAATGTCTTGTGCTAGGGAGCACTCCAGAAACTAGCAGACTGTACAGGAGTCAGGCATAAAATGTTAGTGTATATTTAGTAAACACCATTATATTGGATCCTGGTTCTTCACATTGCTTCTCTGTAACTGGCTGCATATGAATCAAACAAAAATATAAATACAATTGTCTCTGCTACTGAATAGAAACTGTAAGCAGGCAGAGCACAGGAAGCAAAGCACACCAGTTGCATGGCATATTTTGGCCCCTACTGAACAGGTGGAGCATATAAAATGGGCCAACATATAGATACATTATTAACAACTGCTCGTAAGACTCCCAAGATCAGAGCACAGTAAGTCACTCTGAACAGATTGGAGAGGCTGGACAAAACTGCAGTGAAGCAGAACTAGAAGCAGGACACAAAAGATATATCTAAAACATTGACAACCCTGCTAAACCATACTGTTTCTTACCCTGCATGTAGAAAACTCCTTTTTTTTCTGCTCGAGATACACAGAGGGCAGCTATAAGAGTCTTACTGAAAAGACAGGCAATGCCTGAGGGTAAAAAGCACTGTAGAATGTTGTATCAGTATTTCTCTGTGCAGATTAGGGCCTCAGGGACCTCACAGCCATTCTTTCCCTTCCTTACACAGGGCATTCTCTCTCTTTTATTTAATTGCAGTGTAATCCTGATTAGTTCCAGCCCATTCCTTGCTTCTCCACAGAGCCATGTTCAGACGCAGGGCAGGAGGAACAAATGGCTGTACTGCCTGGTCCCTGTGTCAGGAAGCTGTTCTGAGTGGGCACAGACTGAGCCTTCGAGGTGGCTGCAGGAGGATGTCATCCTCCCCAAAGGTGGCAGAAAAAGGAGTGGGGTGTGCAGAAATGGAATGCAGAGCTGGGGATCTGCACTGGGAGGAAGGGTATAAAATGGGAAAGAAAGGCAAGGAAGAACAAAACCAAGGGAGCAGAGCAGCAAGAAAGGCAAATTCAGTCACTGGTATACATCACTTCAGGGTAACAGAGACTCTGGCTCATGAAAAAGTGCATTTTCCCTAGATAAAAGAATGCAAAGGATTTGCTGCTAGTTGAAATTACACACAGTATTTGTGGCACTTTAATCAGAGGGGAAACAAACCCACCCAAACCACAGCTGCCTGTCCCTCTCTTTTCTGGAAGAGCAGAGCAACATGTACACCTAAGGACAGGGACTGAACTACACCTAGTAGGAAATGGATCCCAATACCCCAGCTCTCCACCCACCCAAATTCAAGCTCAGGAAGCCCTAGAAAGCCTTGTCCAGAATAAATTCATAGTCCCTAGAAAAATGTGTAGTACAAGCCCTGGATTCTCTCCAGTAGAACACTGTCCCATGAGGAGAAGAAGTGGTGAATGGCTGTTCACTATGAATTCATCCAGATGAACTTCTACAAGAACCCAGGGCTAGAGGATTTCCTACAGATTAAACACTTCTGCTTTTCTGATGTTTGTGTTGTCACCTCTGCTCCTGGAAGGTCCCTTTTGCATAAATGTAGAGAACACAACTGCCACAGGGCTCCAAGCCTGCACATCTCCTTTGGGGTTCCTGCACAGTCAGCTTGCTTCCAGCCACCTTGACACACACTTCTCATTGTGGCCTGTGTTGTACCTTATACCAGTTATGTCTGTGGGACTTTAAGAAAGTGATTTGATAATTAAACATGACATTTTCAACTTATGAAGTCTGCTTAACCAGCATGAACTATTCTGCTTTCAAGTGGTTTTGGCTGCAATTCACAATAATTAGGGGGATTTTCCATGCTTGTCCTTCTCTTTTTAAGCAAAGCTGATTTTTCTGCCTCTGATGCTTAGCTTGGGTGGCATTTGGCCACCAGCTACGTGCAGGAATCATATGTATTATCCAGTGATCTTAAACTGGCAGAAAGGAGCAAGGAGTAAATGTAGGGGTTTGAACTCTGCTGATTCTCTCCATCATTCAGCTCACTTCCCTGGTGATTTATTCATACCAAAAAGGAGACAGCTATGCTTTTGTGATCACCAGGAAGGAACTGACAGCTTTATACCAGCATGAAAGAGAGCTGCATTGCATTCAGAATCTCCCTAGATAGTGCCTTGGGTCATGTGCCTCTAACATTTAGAATCATGTATCCTTATGGTCATAAGAAAGCAGGCAAATACACAGGGTCTGTGTCTTTTGCAAACTTCCTACTCTGACTGACTCATGACCTGACTTGTCTCGCATATAGCAAGCTGGCTGTGCATGGAAAAAAATTTGTCACAGACATTTCCTCTGGCAGTGGTAAATAAACCCTGACTAATTCCATGCCACAAGGAAGCAAAGGGTAATCCAGGGAGCCACTGGATGCAAGTAGTGTTAGCAGTTTTCACTGCCATCTGCCTAGGGCGAAGTTGACACCTTCAGATTCAGAACAAATTAAAATGTTTTGCCTCAAAACCACCTAAGGAGCTAAGGCAAAAGGCCAGTATATAGAGAGGCCTCCTCACCTTCATATCTTTTGTATCCAGGACTGAAACTGGCATCTCCAGACCACAAACAGTGTATTTAGATAACAGACTGATGTGTTGCAGTTTGGCCTTGAGTTTACAGAGGCTGACACACCATCAGTCATTACAATCAGCCATCAGCACAATCAATCAAGTCCTCCCCACCCCTGTCTGGATGTGCACATGGTGAATAACATCCCCCCTATGAATAAAAGCTTGGTGCTAGCCTTGCCAGATTAGAAACAAGTGCTTAGAAGATTCAGGTAACAACTGGTGCAAATACCAGCCTGGGCTGGATAAGACTGAGCTGAGCCAGATGTTTTAATCTCAGAACAGACTTTCTTTCCATGAGCAGACTGTTTCCACTTACAGCAAGACAGGGACAATGCACAGTTTCCCTCTCTGAAGGGCAGGAAGGTGCAGAACTAATTTGTGTTTTCTTCCTGCTCTAGGATTCATGAAGAATGCCACACTGAGTCAAACCATTTTTCTAGCAACTATCATTTTTTGACAGTGGTCAGTAACAGATGTTTAAGGAAATAATACAAAGAAGACTACAAGCATGCTTTGCTCCTTCTGATTTACTCATCAGTTAGATACTGCCAGGTTTCAGGCATGTGGCACAGCACCTACCACCTTTCCACTATTCTGACTCTCCACTAATGTTGGCATCCAAGGCCCAGCATGCCAGATGGAAGAAAGAGAGTCAGATTTCCATGGATTTGTTTTCAAGCTCACTGTGGGACCTTTTGTGTCTCAGTTTCCTCAGCTATAAATATGGAGCTGATAGTTCTTTCTCTACCCTTTGTTACATGCAAGACATCTTTGGATGGGAGGTATGATATGCCTGAAGGATTGGGAACATGCATTCCTATTTTGGGCTTCAGTGAGCAACTGAGCAACTGAGCAACTGGAAGTCCCTGTAGCTTCAGGGGATGCAGTGTGCTCAGCACCTTTGAAAAATCAGATCAGAAGTGTGTTACAACACTGACTGCATCTGACAGGAATCAGGGACCCAAGAGACTTAACAGCCAAATGATGCATGTGAGTTGGCCTAAAAGACAAATTGATTATCCATAACAAGCAGCAAGCAAGCAATTCCTTGTATTTACAAAAACCAGGCATGTATTACAGGTAGGCATATCTATACTAGCAGAGGAACTAATCAAAGCCTCATTTCTTGTGTATGTGTGTCTTGTGATTGGACCCTCTTGTGCCCTATAAGGTGTAGCCCTTCCTATGTTGGAGGTAAAATCTGAATTCTTGGGAACTGAACACACAAGGCAACCTCTGTCCTTGACCAGGTGCCATTTCAGTGAAACTTGCAGCAACTTAAATGACTTGGGAACCTCTTCATCTCAATTAGACTATTTTGCAACAGACCAATAATAGTTTGGGGGGACAGATGCTCAAAGAGCCTAAGACCAGAACCAACCTGAGCATATTAAAGCACCAAGAAGTCAAGGCAGATCAGGCTGGAACTGAGACACTGTGCGTGCCCAGGCAAAACTTTTAGCTTCCCCACACCTCAGTTTCCCCAGCTGTGAAACAGAGATGACAACCCTTCTCTCCTACACAGGGGTATTGTGAGGCTGAGCTCATTAATGTTTGCCAAGTTGCTTAGAAATCCTCTGACGGAAGTTGCTGCACAGCATGAGCACAAAATTTTTGGTTTTCTGGGTTGTTTTTTCTCTCTCTCTCTCTTTTTTTTTTTTTTAAACACTAAAGAGATGAGCAATTGAAAGAGTAACCAACATAGTTCATTGCCTCTTTAGAAATGCCTGGTGAAACCCTAGCCAGCCAGGGAAAAGGGTTTGCAAGGAAGATGAGAAGTATGCTGACGCCAAGTCCAGTGAGGGAGTTCTGGCACAAGGAAGATAAAAGCATCCAACACCTCATCCCCTCTCACACTTGCCTGGTAAGGAGAAAAAAACTAAACAAACCAACAGAGAGAAGAAAAAAAGGAAGAGGGGAAAAGAGAGAGAGAAAGAAAGAGGAACAGAACAGCAATCCAATGTAGTTGGAATAACTCTGCTCACTGTAGCCTGTCCAACAACAGCCCTGGCGGATCATAAAACAGCCTCTCACATCCATGTGGTTTTTGCTGCTAGGAGACAAGGTACAAAACACACAACCTCATGCCATGCTCTATAAAAACCTTATATTCCCCCTCAGACCCAGAGTTCATCTGAAGAATTTACATCACCTAATTAGAAACAAGCTGAGTGTAAAAAAAATAAAAATAAATAACCAAAATAGAAAAAATGAAAAGCCCCTTTATCTTTTCTGTCCCCTTTTTGTGGCTGCAGTTTCCATACAGTTTGAAAAGTACTTTCCCGACTTCTTCCCAGGAGAATTTCCATGCAGAAGCTTTGCTGGCAGGTCTTAGCTACTAAGCACATTGGAAGGCTAAAGTCACTTCCTTTTAATGGTGCCCAGAGGCAGGTGTACACCATTCTCCTGCCTCCATGGTGAGAATTGCTAACAGACAGCTCCTGAGAAGCACGGGGAGAACTCAGCTGCTGTTGGCAATTGCAGCGTTGTTTGTCTGCACTGAGAATGAGAAGCCAGTCCCTGCTGTTAGTGTGTGATGATTTTTCTCTCTTAATTTCATTTTCTTTGTATCTTCACATTATTTTTAATTTGCCAATCAGGACAAAGCATACTGTGGCAGAGGGACTTAGCCTGGCATTGTCCCTTCCCATAAGAGAGACCCTCACAACCTACCCGAGGCACTGTACTACTGTGAATATCCTCTCAGTGTGAACACAGAACCCCTGATGCTCCAACTTCCCTTCGCAGCTCTACCTACACACTCTCCTGCTAACGCTGTCTCCGATGACTGCAGGCCATCATGATTAACGGGAAGTCCTGGCGATTCTGCGACTGGCTGAGAAACCCAAGGCTGGGCAAGGACACGCTGAGCGGCGGGGCCTGGGCCATGGCTGCCCTCTGCCCTCTGGTGCTGCTCCCGATGCCCCCGGGGCAGGGAGGGCAGGGGCGGCTGCTCCCAGCACTGGCCTGTCAGCTGCAAAGCGTGAGAGCAGGGAGGAGTGCTCGGGAGGAGGCTGATGATTCATGCGGCCAGCAGCCAGGCATTACAGCCAGCGGGGACCAGGGGCACCTCGCACAACGCGGGCCGCAGAGCTCCTGTGCCGCCCTCCCTGGTGGAGCCAGCACGCTTCTCTCAGAAGATCTACCAGGCCATTGGGGAGTTGCTCCAGCAGCTCTTTAGCCTCATGGCTGAAAAGACAGGCTTTATTTTTGTTCTTTATTCCTCCCTTGCGGTGATACAGGGCGGCGGGCGCGGGACGCAGCGTGCGCTGCCTGAGGGGGCGAAAAGGGCGGGAAAACGTCCCCGTCCTGCCCAGCGGCGGGAGCGGAGCCGGGCGGGCTGTGAGGGCGCGGGAGGAGCCGCTCGGGCCATGGGGGACCCGGGCACTGGCACATGGACAACTTGCAGGACTGTGCTCTGGGGCTGCCTCCACACAGGACAGCAGTGGCGTGGCCCTGTCCGCAGTTCCTTTGGCCCACCCTGAGGATGGAATAATGTCGTGGTGATGTGGCTTCCCTGCTGTTGGGGCTGAGGAGATGGAATGCTCTGCAGCCTAGCGAGGCCTGCACAATACCAGCACAAGGTGCTGAAATCTCAGAGGAGCGACAGGCCAGCTGTTGCTTCCTCTGTGAGACCTGGAATAGCACATAAACACTGTCAGGCAGTGGTGGGTGCCACAGGGATGTGCCTCAGGACATTGCACATGACTTGCTAGGCCAGTATGAAGAGCAGAGCCTGAAGCCTGACCTTGACCTGCTTCCCCCTCCTCTACCCACACTTCATTGCTGCAGGTAGGATTTTAGTAGAGGGGCTTGGAGTAGGGGACATTTTGTAACTGTGGGTTCAGATTCCATTTTGATTACAGAAGCTGTGAGCAATGTTCATTCCTAGTGGGTGTATCATGGCTGTGGCTTCCGGAAAAAGCAGCCAGTAGAACAGCAACAGATCCCTGACAGGGAGGGCTGTATCCGCTACAGCCTGTACACTCAATAGGATGCAGCTGTATCCTCCCACCAGCCTTGCTCTTGCATTTTCCTTCATCAAAACTCAAGCAAATGCTGCACCTTCTGTCCTTGCATCCCCAATGATAACTGACCTCCTAAGTGTGCCTGCCCTGTACAAAGTGCTCAGGTCATGGGCGAAAGGGAATTAAACATGTCCACCCTCACAGAGCCACCATACCTGCCAAAAGCCTTGGGCTTGCTGCAAGAGGAGGCAGCTGGTTTAGGAGATGAGTTACTATTAACAGACATCTGCAACTACAATCCACCCTCACAGTCTTTCAACACCCTTAGAGACACCAACAAGGATCTAGCCTAGAGGCATTGATGTCACAGAGACCTGATGGACATTGCATGTGTCACTCTGCCAAGTGAGAGGAAAAAGTCATCTCAGGGAGGGGGAGCAGAAAGAAAACAAGGACCCCGAGGATCACATGCTCAGAGGATGAGAGGGGAAAGAGGTCAGTTCCTGACGAGCAGCTCAAAACAACCCCATTGTTCTAAGTAGGACTCTGTCGTCCCTCTTTCACCAGGTGTTACCTGGAAAATACATCTGCCCATTCCTCTCCCTCCCTTCGCCATTCCTCTGCCCTGTGCTTGCAAACTGGGGAAATTTGTGAGACAACTGTAATAGCACCAGCTTCCTGGCTGGTCTCACCTCACCTTCCTAGAGGAAAATAAGCAGACCTGATCTGATGTCTGGAGGAAGAAACATGGACTGAAATGGAGAACTCTGTGGGAGAACTGTGCACCAGGCAACCCTGAGGCAGACTCTTTGGCAGAAGCACCACATCCCATGGTAGGACACTTATATTTCATTACTTGTGTGTTTTTTCCTGGCATATATATATCTACTCTGTGGGTTCACCTGCCAGACACTGCCCTGTAGTAATACATACCAGGTTTAGAAACCATAACAACCCCTAGAAATGCTGTTGCCTTTCTGACCTCCATATTTTTTCCATTCCTTCCTGTCACCTTTTGGAAAGGCTAAAAGGGGCAGACAATTTCCTAGAAGAAATAAAAAAAACACCCAGGCCTCTCAGGCCTTTCTCCGTATGTGAGAAAAGAAGTCCAAATCTTTTCCCTGCCCCAACTCCAGTAACAAAAGTTCCTTCTGGGTCTTCTCACATGTATTCCAGAGCTTATCTGTAAGACATTTCAGTTCTGAACAAAGCTGTAGTCCTTAATTTTGCATCCTAATAAAGGCCATACCCTGGCAAAATTATGATCAACCACAGTTCTCTGTCATGTCCATCAGTGCCCTTGACTCACAGCACCACTTTACTGATTGATGCCAGAGCAGGCTCCATGAGTACACACAGAGTAGATAAGCCTTTTGCATAGAGTGGTTATTGTAAAAATTCCTTGAGATCATACTGCCAAAGAAAGGACCCTGCAAAGGGCAGTGGTGCACATAAAATTAAAATATTATGCTCCCCAAAATGCTGTTGTGGTGAAGCAACGCAGAGGAGAAGGGAACTTCTTGGCATGGTTGATTTAGGGTTGTTCTGGCTCCCATTCAGCTTGGAATACCCCAAGCCTTTGTAGAACCTATGGAAATGAAATGCTGAGGAAGTTGTACATCCTCTCCAAGAGTCAACTGAAAACAAAGTGCAGGTTTTATAAACATGGTGTGTGTACACTATTAAAATACGCTCTTTCTGCTGGGTTTTGGCATTGTGTCTAATACTGCTGGCCAGAAAGGCTGGTTGGGAGCAGGAATTTGGGGATTTCTTAAAAAGTACAGTATTAGAAAAATGTTGAAATGTTGACATTTCCCACAAAATGAAAGTTCCAAATTTCTTTTTGGTCAGGAACCATCAAACTGTATCTTTTGTGCTTCTTTGGAAACAGTATCCTTGTTCAATACAATCATATGAATGTGGGGGGACCTTATAGCAACCTTCCAATAAAGGCTGGGGAAGACCTGTTCACCAGGGCATGTGACTGTAGGACAAGGAGTAATGGTTTCAAGCTAGAGAAGGGTGGACTTAGGTTGGACGTGAGGAAAAAATTCTTTAATATGAGGCTCGTGGATCACTGGAACAGGTTGCCTAGAGAGCTGGTGGGGGCCCCATCCCTGGAGACGTTCAAAGTCAGGCTGGATGGGGCTCTGAGCAATTTGTTCTAGTGTGAGATGTCCCTGCTTATTATAGGGAGGTTGAACTATGTGACCTTTAGAGGTCCCTTCCAACCCAAGACATTCTGTGATTCTATGATTCTTCCAATATTCAGAAGGAAGTGTGAAAATGCAGAATTTATTTTTTGCTCTGTAGTACATAACTGCCCCTTTATTTGTCATGAGAAAAGCTTTTTAAACTTTGTGATTTTCCTTTTTGTTTGTTTTGTTGTTGTTGTTGTTTTTCCTGCAGTAATCTCCCTTCAGGGACACTAACTTTGAACTGATGGTAACAAGAGACAATGTTAACTCAAGTGTTCTTTACAGAGGTCACCTGTGTGAGTGTTTTTATTGGAGTGGGTGCTAAAACCTGAACTTAGCATGTTCCTGAGGCCAAAGGAAAGCAAACACAGAGACCAGTGAATCAGTCTTTGCATAATCCCCTTCCTAATAACAATTGTCATTAAAATTGTAAAGCAAGTCCTTGTTTTTCTGATACCTAGGCACTGCTGTATGACATTCATCCCTTGTTGATGGGGAGTGCACTGGCCCTTAACTGTAGTCTTGCTCATCTGTTTTTTATCAAGTACAACTACTATTTCAGATCGGAAGCCAACGTGTTCTACGCACAAGGATCTTGTCTGCTTCAGAGCACGGCACTTCCCAAGCGGATGCCACTCTGGCTCCTAGCCCTGTCTTCCAGAGTCAAGCAATAAATTCCATTCCTTCTACACAGTACAGCAAAGGCCATATGAGTCATCAATGGGTGTAAGGACTGATAAATATTCCTTTAGAATGGTTTCTGCTTGACTGTTCCTTCTTTAAGAGTCCTTTTGGGAACATCTAATCAGGTCCCTGGAAAGAAGTGCTGCCTGGGGCCCTGACAGGCTGGATAATGCTTTCTGCTGTGAAGATATGAAAAGACCCTTCTCCAGGTAATTAAAGCTATTGTCCCGCTCCCCAGAGACATTTGCAATTAGGCTGTTGATTACACGGGTTGGTTATGGCTTTTCTGTGATGGTAACTGCTTGGATCCAGTTGACTCTCTGGTTGCTTCTGCCCTAGTCAGCTGGGAATGTGCATGTCCCCATCCATCTGTGACAAGTTCAAGTGGCCTGCAGAGAAGCCAGGCAGGCATCCCAGCAGCATATGAAAGAAGGTTATTAACAGCTGCAGCAGTGCTGCAGGAAGAAGTGATCTGTTTCTTTAGCCTCTGGTACACTTTGGCATCAGCTTTGCTACTAGAAAAAGATCAGTACATGCTTTAAGTATCAATGCTTCCTTAAATAGCACCAGGAAAGGAAATTTTGCAAAGCAAGTCTTGATGTCAGAGAGATCGTATCTGCAAAGGGAGAACAGGCCAGGATTCTTTTGTCCTACTTGCCTCTCCGTCACAGGCTCTGAGGGGTTAGATCTAGACATGTAATTTGTACTCTTCCAGTTTTCCTGATCCATAAAAGACAGATTTCCCAGTAAATTTGGAGAATCATTCTTTACTTTGAAAAACCACAGTGAAAGCAGCTGGTGGCAATCACCACTGCTCAGCAGGATGAGTAAAGGGAGCAAGGTGCAAGCCAGGTGCAGCACTTCTCTTGGCTATCTGAGATACAGGTCCACATTTTATAGAAACTGATGGTTCCTGCAATTAATAAATGCAGGTTTTAGCACACTGTCCCTCTTGCACGCTCCCAAGTGGCGTGGAAGTGGCCCTTCCTGCAGAAGCAGCCTGCTAAAAATTTGTATAGTGACAACCATGGGAAGCATAAAAACATTTCTAGTGTTCCTCTGTGAAACCTAGATGTGCTGTGTAATTGTGAGCTCCTTCTCCTGGTTTCTTATCTGGAAACTATTTACATTTCTGGGACACCAAACATCCCCTGGCATGTCCCCAGCCAGCCCAAATCCCCTCCAAGAGATGGGAAGGGAGGTGAGAACTGTGCTGTGCCTGCCTTCACACAGACAGCATTCTAGACATGTAATTTGTACTCTTCCAGTTTTCCTGATCCATAAAAGACAGATTTCCCAGTAAATTTGGAGAATCATTCTTTACTTTGAAAAACCACAGTGAAAGCAGCTGGTGGCAATCACCACTGCTCAGCAGGATGAGTAAAGGGAGCAAGGTGCAAGCCAGGTGCAGCACTTCTCTTGGCTATCTGAGATACAGGTCCACATTTTATAGAAACTGATGGTTCCTGCAATTAATAAATGCAGGTTTTAGCACACTGTCCCTCTTGCACGCTCCCAAGTGGCGTGGAAGTGGCCCTTCCTGCAGAAGCAGCCTGCTAAAAATTTGTATAGTGACAACCATGGGAAGCATAAAAACATTTCTAGTGTTCCTCTGTGAAACCTAGATGTGCTGTGTAATTGTGAGCTCCTTCTCCTGGTTTCTTATCTGGAAACTATTTACATTTCTGGGACACCAAACATCCCCTGGCATGTCCCCAGCCAGCCCAAATCCCCTCCAAGAGATGGGAAGGGAGGTGAGAACTGTGCTGTGCCTGCCTTCACACAGCCAGCCTCTCCCTGCAACCTAGTTTGACAAGAGAAGGAAAAAAACTACACAACAAAACCACAACAACAAAGCCTGAAGACTATTTTTATTTATGATCATGTCCATGGGCTGCTCTTTGTCTAGACAGCTGGTATTAGTATCTGAAGCTGTCCTGGAATCTGAAATACCATTTATTTACAGGGGAAATAAAAGCCCTGGATTAAACAGTTCATAAAAATAATCTGGGAACTGACACGGAGCCCAGGGAGGCCAAAGGTAACAAGATCTAGAGCAGGCATCTTAGTTTGTCTTGGCTATTAAGATGTTTTCTCAGAAAACAAAACAAAACAACTTCCCCCTCCCACCCACCCCTCCAAAACAATTTGGCTTCAGGAGAGCAGTCTCCTTTTGCTTCCTCTCCTCCCACCTTTGTTTGGCTGCTTTAAACGTATCCCCCTCCAACCCACCAACAAGTAAGTTTCCAAACTAGTCACCCAGTTGAAAAGTAGGACTGCAGAGGGGTAGCTCTTATCCTTCCAAGAAAATCCTTGGAACTAGGAGCTTCTATATTTTCATGCAGAGACTCCAAATGGCATAGATGCAGCCAAACGTGTTGACACTGACATCTAACCATCTTTTTGTCCCTGCCTGCAGCAAACAATAAAAGCAGGGAGGTAAATAGCAGGAGCCCTTGCTCTGCCCTTTTGCTGTGGCAGAGGTTCTGCCAGGCAGTGGTCTGTGCCTGCTCCACTGGGATGGCTGTGCTGCAGACCACCTACTGGGTCTTCACACTGCACTCGTTTTTCACTGCCAGTTGACAGATACTAGGTTTCCAGACATGGACCTAAAAAGGAAAGGAGCAAAACAAACTTCTGGGCTCCATCTGCTCCGTTCCCTTGATGAGCAGTGTGCCATCACTCAGGGCACTGTATAAAAAGAGTTTGATGGACTCTACCTATAATTTTAAACAGCAGCTGCCAAACTTTTAAGACAAGCTGCACTAAGGTATGAGTGTCCCATTTCAGAAGGATCCACTAGCTCCTTGTTGAAGCCAAAAGCTTATATTCAGTAAAGCATTAGACCTAATGCATGGATAGTGAAATGCTCAAGGCACATAGGGACATTTCAATCAGTAAGGCAGCAGCTGCAGGAGAACACAGCAGGTTCAGACTGGCTCTGGGCTGTCTTCATGCAGCATCAGCAGAGCCAAGAGTTGGGCAGAAGTTCTGAGTGGTTTGGAGGTTTTTGGACTTGGAGGTTTGCAAGGGTCGACAGGAAGCAATCCTAGGTTCTGTGATCCTCAAGAGTGCCAAGACCTTGTATTTTACTTTGCTAGTGTCTAACATAGCAGCCATTTCTCATGCAGCCATTCTGGCAGCTCCCAAACATGAATGCAGAGCATGGGCCTATTTAACTGGAACTACCAGTTACAGTTGGTAGTCTCATGTTAAAATACAGTCCAAGGAAATCTGCCATTTTAATCCAATGGAGGCAGCAAATAATCTCTGTTGCCTGTGTTCTAAAATCCAGCTATGAGCCATGTTGGTTAGGAAACTGGCTAACTTTGAACTTTGTCTACTTTTATGGGCAGATACTGCATTTTATAGTGCAAAGAAAAAACAGCACAAAAGACTGTGTATATTACAAAATAACGATCTGCTCCCTTTCTTCTTGCGTGTTCTCTGCAATCTTTGGCATCTGCAACATTACCAAGAGGGCCACTTTCTGTGGAGAATAGCTGAGTTTTGGCTACTGTTGCAAGACTCAATTTACTGCACCATGGACCCAACCTAAGATGGCCAAACTTGTCATAGCATGGAGACACTGCTAATGAGGTCAGAGTCTGAAAAGACAAATTCCAAAGCACAAAGAGAAAAGGATGTTTTCTTTTCCGCTGGACAAAACACAACTTTTCTGGCAGGCACAAGCAGGACAGTCTGTCCACTTTGGCAATACCCTGCACGCCTGGACTTACACAAGTGTGTTTTTACATGCAACCCAGTTTGATTACACAATCTCTTTCCAAGGGAATTTGGCAAGAAGTGATATCTGAGAGGCTTTAAAAACTGAGAGCACTCTGCAGCACGGGGCTTCTCTCACACTGTTTCTAGCACCATTTGGAGCAGCTGACCACTGGGAAGACACTCAAAGAAACCCACCCCAACTGTTGATCAGGTACCCAGCCTGCCATTTTGGAGACACAGTTGCAGGTTCAGCCTCAGTTTCCAGCTTGTACCTACCAAACTTTACCACTAGCCCCTAGGCTAAATCTTTTCATCTTTTTCTTCCCCCATCTCAAGAATGATTCTGAACTTTTGCCAAAAGCATCTGGTAAGAGATTAACATAGCAAAGGCGTTTTCTGGCCAAAAATCTTTTTACACCTTGGCTTCTTCAGAAGTTGGATCTGCTCTTTCAGTATTCATCCCTTCCTGAAAACACTGTTTAACACTCATTTGGGGAGACAATATCTAATGCTGGTACTCCTAGACTCCAACTTAAACTTTCTGAGAAATGCATCATAACTTGTCTTAGGATCCTCATGTTTGTTCAGGTTGCAGACATTCCACCCTGTATGACCATGGTATTATTTTATTTATTTCCATTTGCTGTTTGCAGAGAAACATACATGCCTTGTGCTTACTGAAATATACTTGCAATTAGTGATAGTAGCAGGCAACCTCAAAGAGGAAAACAAGTTTATTCTAGTGAAGGTCATGGTTAGTATTGATTATTAAGTTTGCAACAGAGTTAGCAAACACAAACACAAGAAAATGCAGACCTAAAGCATGTGTGGCACAAGTCTTTTACTCTGAATGTTAATAATCCTCCAAGGCATTCCTTGCCTATGGGTCTGCAAGCCCACCTCAAGCCTGTCACCTTTTAAACTCCAGGTTTATCTGCATTTTTTACTATTTTTAAAATGCAAATAAAAATGTCATATTGAATATGAAGAATCACCTTTCTAATAATGACAATCTTATCACACACCACTTCGCTTTGGAATAGAGTGTTGGCATCTGAGAGAACATTAGTTGAAAACATCTGTCTTTATCTAAGTAGGACACATTATAGGGACTCTGCATGCTCATTCTGCTAGGTTTTGCTTTATAAAAGCAATGTAAAACTTAATTTCTAGCATTCTGTAAACCTGATTCTCATTGCTGTCATTTCCTATCGTGTAGCACAGTTTCAGTCAGTTTTCATTTAACATTTCAGGGGCCACATGTCATACAGCAATATAGCTTACTGTTTTAAGGGTATACTGTGTCAATGTTACCAAATATCACAGCAAATACCTTCTGAAATCTTCAAATTTGTTCACTGTCTATACCAGGTCAGAATGAAAAATGTCAAAACATCAGCCCTAGTGATCAAAGTTCCCCTCTTGTCTGCTTGATTAACTGTCTTCCTCTGGGTTTCCATATAGCTCATTAAACAAAGCAAAGTAAAACCAAGTCTTTATAGAAGCAAAAAAATTGACATGATTAACCAGATTTGCTGGTAATGTGTCTAGACAGTTTGAAAAATAGAGCTCATATTTAGGAATAACAGCTGTTATCCCTCAAGTCTGTTGAACCTCAAATTAAGTAGGAACAGACCCTGTCAATATTAGGTGGTCCTCTTCCAAAGGAAACATCCAGCAGGTTGCAGGAAATTAAGTTACTGATTCAGGAGGTGGCATTTTACCTTTCAGATCAACATCCCATTCATGCAACCTGTGAGAAAGTTCTGCGCTCCCAACGATACCTGCTTTGGGAAGAGTTAGAGGAGTTCAGAGCTTCAGTTGTGGGAAACTCAGTATTTAAAAAAAAATAAAAAATAAATCAGCACCTGTGTTCTGGCCAGATGCCAGCTTAGGCAGGTGTTTCTTGCCTGTGTACCCTTTATAATAAGTCAGCATGTTTGCTTATGCAGATTTTAGACAGTAAAGTTCTGCTGGACCTCCTAAATAATAGTTAATGGCTCAACAAGAGGTTATGAGAGTGAACAATGACAGACTCAGGCATTTGTGGAACTCCTCAGGATATACAAGGTGCTGTGTGGTTGTCCAGAAGTAGAATCTCTTTCTTGGCCTATGTGCCCCCAAAATACTACACAGCAAAGCTTCCCTGGGCCATAAGCTGTTGACAACAAAACAGTCATACATTATATTAGAGGAAAATGCAATCCTAGGTACCTGAGAAGTGTGGACCTTAGCCCTCTGGTTAATAAAAGATGCAGGTCTGGGAAAAGTGAAAAACTGTTGGCTAAAACTATTTAACAAGGACTCCACCTTAAGATGCTCTATTTGTATAGATGTGGTTTTGTAGAGCACAAGTGGTGCAGAAGCACAGAAAGCCAAGGATTTGTGTTTCTAAATCTGCAGACATATCCAGCTGCTCCCAGCTGAGAAATATTAACAGAGGGTAACTGGCTGGGATGCTGCTGGAGCTGGGCAAACAAAAATCTTGAGGTATCCCTCAGCACGTATATCTTTCAAATGAGTCAGATTTGTCACAGTTCTGAAAAAACACAAAGGGCTTTGCCTGCTTCATTGTGTTTGAGAATTTATTACCCATCTTAGTCATAGGGGAGGGAAAAAAAAAGATCTGCAACTCAGCTAAGTTACAGCAAGTCACAGAGGCTTCCCAAGCCATGAACTGTGGGTGTTCAGTGCAAGGTTGTTTAGCAAGGCCTAAATTCAGGCCATAAGTGATTTTATAGGAGACTGTAAATCACCTTAACTTTTATACACTGTGGCAACATGTGAGGAATGTGGCTGGTCTGTGTGAGTCCCAGAAATGCTCCCAGGTGAGGGCAGCAGACATGCAATACCAAGCCTTGGAGTAAAGTACTCAGACTTGTACCTGTGCTACGTGTGTGTGTGACAGAGCACAGCAGTGCCACAAGAACAGAATGCACAAGGGCAGCTGGAGCAGCTGATGGGAAGAGCCTTGCTAAGCAGTACACAAACTGTAAAACACAAGTCAGACAAAACATCTGGCAGCTGCTTCAAATAGTTTTCTGTCTGAAGAGCAGACAAGCCTGCAATAGTTTCAAATCAAAACACGTGAAAGGACAGGATCAGTGCTCCAATGTGTTTTGTGCAAGCATTGAATGAGTTTTGGTTCCTTCAGCACTGTCTTGTATGCCAAGAAAGGCAGTGCTTTTGGTTAGGTTTTTAATTTTAATAAGCTATACTAAATAAATCACTATATTTCCTTCTCCAGTCAAATGCAACTTAATCTTTGGCATAGGGTCAACAGCATTAGGTCCGCATGGGAAGCATATGGGAGAGAAGGGAGGAGCAGGCCAGGAAATGTTTTTCATAACCATGTTACCTTGTGCAGGAGAGATGCGACTGCTGAAGTTCAAGTATCATGCACATCCTTCTAAGTTTGCACATCCAGGCACAGGAAAAGGGAAAACTCTCTTGTGCCAATAGTGGCTAAGGACTTGACAGGTACAGACTGATGTCTAGACTCCAACAGGGAAGTTGTCTGAGCTCAGAGAAATCAATTCTCTGTTTTGCAGATAAAGAAGAGAATTGGCAACCGTCCTCCAAGCCCCCAAGTGTTTTTTCTCTTGACATTGTCATAACTTTGACCAAGATCCACAGTAGGGCTGATTGCTGGCATAGACAACAGGAGCATAACCTGCACTCAAGAAGGCTTTTCTTTTGACAGGAATTGTGACAGGAGTGCTAAAGTAGTATGACATACTTCCACGTCAGCTACTAAACTCCTCCATTAAACACTTCCCCTCTTGTACACTTTTCTAAATTCAAATTTCTTTCACCAAAGCCTCAAGTTCTAGGAAGGAACAAAAGCTACTCTGCTTGTCTAGAGCATCAGGATGCCAAGATTCCCTGAAGAACTGGCAAAGCACTTCTTTATCACCAGCAAGGCAGCAGCAGGCAAATTATCAAGGCTAGAAGCCTCCTGTAAAATCGGCATTTGCATGAACAGTTCCACGTGCATGAATGTGATTAGTCAGCAACAGCAGAAAGATGAGGTGCTGGCCTGGGTTACAGGGTTGGTTTTCAAGGCAGGCCTGATAGAAGTAGGGTTTGCAGTTCTTATGCTGCTCAAAAAGGAAAGGTCTGCCTGCTGCATACCAGTGCTTGAACACTGGCAATAGCAGGAGCAGCAAAAGAGCCCCTGATTCATTATGACTGGCTAATCTGTGATATCATTTGTTGATTCCACCAGGTCCAATCCCCATCTCATGACTTCCTCCACTGTTGCCATGGCACTGTACATAAACACTGCAGACTCCCAGCCCTGAGCAGGTCATTTGTTTCAAATATTCCATGCAGCTGGAACATGAGCCTGTTTGGGTGTCTGGAGTTGAGCATGAACTAATTTCTCAGTCTTCTGCAACCCACCCCACCTTATGCACCCTCCCCAGCCTGCTGCTGTCCTAGGACCCATCTCCAGCCACACCTCCAGCAAAGCAAGCAGTCTTCCACTGAAAGCTGAGGGGAAGCTGCCCTTGTTCACATACAGGCAGAAAATAAAGTCCTTCACTACCTGCAGCAAAGCAGAAGTGATAGTTAGTGTATATGCTGGATATTTAGGCTTAGAATCTACAGACAGTTGTCTTCTATGTGTGAAAGACAAACAAATAAGATACCTCAAAACTGAAAATTTTCTTGCCCTGGCCAACAGTTTGTACTCCAGATTTTATTCAACTCCATCTTCAGGAACCATTTTTAAGCACTACTGGCAACACTACAAAATCTCAGATTAGCACATCCTACCTGTCCTTCACCTGTACACACTTTTTAGATGCCAGCTTTAAAAACTGTTGTTCTTCCAAGGACACACCACTTCTTGTCTTACCTGTTTGGGCTTGCTTCTTGACAGTAAGCTCACCATTCATGTAGAAAGTAGTTATAAAATCTGATAATTTCATACTAATAAAAAATCAGCATCAAGTATTATTTAATAAACTTTATTAGGTTACTGAGTATTATCTACAGTCATAAAATAGAAAGTCAGAATTTAAAACTGTACAAAGCAATGTACTGGTGAAGTGAGAAGAGATGGAAACAAGGGAGCACAAATAACATTAGAAGTAGGGAGAACACAGCTGCTTCCCTGGAGTTTTGGAAGACACTGGTTCAAGTTGAAGGCAACCAAGTAGGGCTCCATATATACTGAATTTTCTTGTGCCCGACCCTGTAACATAAACTAGTACAAACCTCTACATTTAAAAAATCATATAATATTAAAAAGGGGCACTTCACACCCCACCCAGTCTTGGCAGCAATTCTGTGCTTTAAAAAATATACTATGCAAGTAGTTTATTTTAAAAAAGGTACCCTACAGCAGCTGTTTAAAACTTGTTCTTATACATACACCACAAATATATATATATTAACATTTTCAACTAAACTCATTTGTACCTACACAGAACTGAAGGGATAATTCGGGAGCAAAAAAACCAACCACACAAACAATTTTCAAGACAAAGAAATGTGCAAAATAACCCCAGAAAGGCAGCATAGTAACCTGTGGAGAGGTCAAGAGAGCAGCTCCTGCTAGTAGAGGAGTGTCATCCTCTTTAGTTGGCTGCTGAGGTGAGAATCTATTTGGGATGTGCCGATTTTGCCTGAATTGCTAGTCCTTTTTATTGCAGTTCTCTCCTGCCCCCCATCTCCAGCTCTGGAGCAGTTCAGTTTCTTCTTGCTGTGCCTCAAGGTGACCCCACTGGCTCTGTTAAAGTCTCACAAGTTACATTCTGCAGCAATCGCCTTCTGATTTCTCATGTGCTGATGGCACTTCTGCAGCCGCTGCTATCACCTTTTCTGGGACAACTTCC
>NW_009954555.1:2197088-2201825 GCF_000747805.2 Chaetura pelagica
CCTGCTGCATAGTTAAGTGGAGATTATGCCCGTGGTCTATGCCAGAACAAAGCCAGGTTTGCATGACTTTAAGCAGCTTATCTAGGAAGATAATTCCCTGGCAGATCCCTTAGATAAACACATTAGTATGTTTCTCTAAAGCTTTAACATGGAACAGGCTATACACTAAGCACATGTAAGCCAGCAGGACCTATAGCAGCTCATTCAGAAGGTCTCACCCTATTACATAAATTAGTCCCTTCCCTGTCCCCACATCACCAACAAACCTCTCATTCCAGACTAAAATCTGCAGTTTTCAGTAAAAAAAGAGGGCAGGTGAAGACATGGTATGACTGCTCAATCAACTGAAGCTAACCCACTAATAGGCAGACCAGAGAAAGCAGCATGAGAATTGAGAAAGTAGTGGTGATGAACAAGAAAGCAGGATTCAATGGCTATGAAATAACATTAGAACATGGTGAGAAGTCCTGGCAGAGCTACAGACATCAGCAACATAACCTCCAAATGAAGGAGTGTCCTGGTGGAAGGGTTCTTGGTTTTGGTATTTCAGGGTTTGAAGGTGGGGGGTTTTTTTGGTTTTTCAAAACTCAGCAATTAATTCTTCTTAGTATTTCAGACTCTTCCCCACTCTGCTGGCCACCCTGTGCCTTTCCATTCTTAACATTTCCATTCCATGATCTTAACATTTCTATTCCTAATGCCTTCCCTTCCCCCAAACTATGTTCTTCCCTTTATCTGATACAAAAAAATCATTCACTCCTAGGCTCTACAACCCAAAAGATAGCAACACCACCTTTTCTCAGGAGAAGCAGGGAAGCAGAGAGCTTCTGTAAATGTTCCTTTTGTAAGTGTGCTGGGGAAGTGACTTCCAAAGAACAAAAAACTTGGTCGTGAAAAAAAAATTACTTGAGAGCTTGCCAGTAATGGCACATGGAGACATAAGCAGTGGCAGGAATATTTGGCCAAGGAGTTCTAACAGTAGCGATGACATGAGGGTGGAGAACCCTCAGTGGGTCAGCTCCAGTATTTTGTCTTGGTTCCAACTCTGTCCTTGAACATGAAGGTCATTGGTAGAGCAGGTAGCTCTTGAGGGAAGCTGGCAGTGGCAGTGTAGGGATCTCATTCAGTCTCTCCTTGCCCAGGGCAAGCCTCACAGCTCTCCGACACAAGTCCATCAAAGGCAGTGGTTCAGCTGGGAAAAGAAAGCCAAGACATTAACATCCCATCCCACAAGTTACACATTCATTTTCTAATTCTAAAAAAATCCCTCAGAAAAGACTAAGCAAGACAAGTCAATGCCTGGCACATTTGCAGGATCCAAGCCATTCAGCATCCAAACATCAAGAATTCACCTCATCAAATACACAGGCAGAACATGAAATTTCTGTGTATGTGTATGAAAAATCCTGGAATACCCTAATGAAAGTCTCTCCATCTTCTTAAAAGATTCACTGAAATAAAAGGTTGCAGCAGACAGTGCAACAGCATGTGGTATGGGCACCTAGAAAGTATTGTGATTTTTCCTAGTAGGACCACAGTTGTGAACCCCTTCATTTGTACTACACACTTCCTGTCAAAAACAAAGCCTTCCATCAAAGCTTCATATCACTACTTGTATTGTGACATTTTCCATCAGAGGATTCCCTCCTACATTATAAACCCTGTGAAAGATACAGGCCTTTGGCTATTCTTTTTGTATCCTGTGCTTATAAACACTGAACAAGATAATACTAGTTTTTCAGGAATAGCATATGGGGCCCTTTGATGCTGAAGAGTCATTCACAACATACAGGGGACTAAGGTCAAAGCCAGTTAACACATCACAGCTGCACAGGAGGAAGATTCAGATTAGTTTCTCACAGCTTCTGTCACTAAATCTGTCATAGCTCACCTTCAGTTGGCTGCTCAAGCCTAAGGGGTATCTCCTCCCGCAAGAGAGGGCTAACACAAAGACATCCCAAATTAAGAAGGATGTCCAGTTACCTGCTAATAGCCTGAGGGCTCAGGATGCACCATTAGAAAGCTTCCTTTACAGACATCTAGGGCTGAACTGACACCTAAAAACATCAACAGGAATGGAAAAGTTTGGCTGAGAGGCTGCAGTTTTCAGGAACCTAGATAGATGCCAACAGCTCTAGCTTCCACTACTACAAGCCAAATTAATCTGGCTGTTTGTACAGCCATTTCAAACAGCTGAGAGACAGGAAAAGCTTCATTTTTCCTGCATTTTTAATCGGAATTCAATAAGGTGGACACAAATCCCTTCCTTCCATGTTCAAAGGTAACAGCTAACATTGAGAAACTCAGAAGCATTATCGTCAGTAGCCTCTGATCACGCCTCTCCTGATTCTACTTTGGAGAAAGTAAACAGTCATACTACTGTTCCATGTAGAAAACCCTTCCAAGGAAAAGTGGAGAAAGCTAGTTTCTATCTAATTTTTGGCAAGAAGTCTGCGAGAAGGAGTTTGTGAGCTGAAGAGACTTGGTAACAGTCAGGAAATACACACTTGAATTGATCCATCTCCTCCTCAAGTCAGCAGCCAGGGCTCAACTGAGGCCCTATTTCCCCCCCGTTCTTCATTGCTATGGATCACAAGCTATTACCTGCTCCAGGGGAAGCTGCAGTGGAATGTTTTTTCTAACAGTTCTCCAAAGCTCACTCAGTGCTTCAAGCATTATTCCTGAAGAATCACACCTCTATAAGCACACCTCTTTTGCCCTTATAGCCAGGTGGAAAACAAACAGATCTGTCAAGGCAGTGCTGTTGCTTCCCAAGCCACACCATTTGTCACACAGCTTCTGTGCCACTAGTAAAAAATATGGCTGTCCTACCCTGTATTCAGTGTCTGTCCCAATTCTTCCTGCTCCATATTGAGATAGCTGGGACTGAACCATTGTCTAACCACCATGCCAGAGCACAAGTGGCTTGATGTTCAAAGTCTATAGTTATTAACATAAAATACATTCCAGTTTAATGGCTTTAAAAGGAGAGGATCATCTTCCCACAGAGATTAAGACCAATAACTTTGTCCTCATCTAGTTTGCACTGATAGCCCAGCCTGACAAGAGATACCAAGTCCAAAGGAGAAAGCACACACATCTGACCACCTTCCATTCACAAGCACTACAATCACTGGACAGTGTTGCTATTGAATACTCAGAAGGGGATAGAGCCAGACACCTTTTTTCTATCGGTGCCAAAACAGCATCCAGTCATTCCTGGCCTTATGCCCACAATTCTATGTTGAGAGCACATTACACCAAATCCAATACTGGAGGTGGCCATTTCCTTGCTAAGTGCAGTTCTGTGCCAACAACTCCAAAGACTTGCTAGCTTGGAGGGGATTTGCAAATACTGGCTTTAAGTCTTCAGAAAAATCTGGTTACTGAAGCTGCTGCCATTCTGTAGGTTGTGGCAGAATGAGCTGATTTCTTCTTTTGATGAGGAAGTGCTCTGCCAATAGCTCTGCCAATTTGGTCTTGTGGATTTTGCTTCTATCCCTTTGCAAGGCTTCCTTGGTTATTCTGATAACTCACTTTTCCTGATGCCCAGTGTCAGGTTTGTTGTACCTCATGTCACCAGTGCCAGGGGTTTGCCATTGCTGTCCCAGCATTAGAACATGGTCTAAGCACAAATAAAAGAGCCGAGTATGCTACAGCCTTTGGGCAGGCACTGCTCTGGAATGCAGGGGAAACACAACTCTTCATATCAATACTGCCAAATTTATTTCACTAACAACATAAATCCAGATTTTAATCCATTTCCTTCACCTCTCTCCTCCACCCTACCCAGAGGACTGAGTCACATTCTGGCCCACTGGGAACTTCTGACTATGAGAGATAACAGACTTTAGCACATTTGGACAGCAAAATTTATTACTAAGCTTAGCTAGAGATTGATGTCCCTATTAGTAAAAGGCCTGGCATGCAAGTTGGGCTGGCTACAATATCCAGCCCCATGCTAGAAGTGAGCACACCCTGCCCTGAAAGAAGCAGAGAAGTGAGATACTTTTTTGAAAGATGAGACATTCCCATTTCCTTAGACAGATCTCCCCATGCTTGCCTGCAAGGGATTTTAAGAGTCCCTTCATTAGACATTCAAGGAAGGTGATTGTCCCTCAGAGGCTGTTTCCTGTAAAGAGACACTGGGATTACATTGCCAATAATGAAACTGTCAGAAGGACATTCCTGAACATGGTCTAAGCACAAATAAAAGAGCCGAGTATGCTACAGCCTTTGGGCAGGCACTGCTCTGGAATGCAGGGGAAACACAACTCTTCATATCAATACTGCCAAATTTATTTCACTAACAACATAAATCCAGATTTTAATCCATTTCCTTCACCTCTCTCCTCCACCCTACCCAGAGGACTGAGTCACATTCTGGCCCACTGGGAACTTCTGACTATGAGAGATAACAGACTTTAGCACATTTGGACAGCAAAATTTATTACTAAGCTTAGCTAGAGATTGATGTCCCTATTAGTAAAAGGCCTGGCATGCAAGTTGGGCTGGCTACAATATCCAGCCCCATGCTAGAAGTGAGCACACCCTGCCCTGAAAGAAGCAGAGAAGTGAGATACTTTTTTGAAAGATGAGACATTCCCATTTCCTTAGACAGATCTCCCCATGCTTGCCTGCAAGGGATTTTAAGAGTCCCTTCATTAGACATTCAAGGAAGGTGATTGTCCCTCAGAGGCTGTTTCCTGTAAAGAGACACTGGGATTACATTGCCAA
>NW_009954555.1:2202094-2226249 GCF_000747805.2 Chaetura pelagica
GCTGATACATTGGTACCAATGTAGAAAGGCTTGTAATCTCTAGACAACTGGCATCACCTTGTTCCACCTTACCACCTCCCCCAACCCTGCATGCTCCCTGCAGTGCCTCGGGAACAGTGCACATGACCAGCCAAAATTTTTGAATGAGCCATCAAGGATTCAGAGCTGGATCCAGCAATCCTCCTGCAGACCTGACACCCTCACCTCTCTAGCAAAATGAGAATCCTCCCCAGGAGGGTCTAGTAAGCCTGCACTTTAGCACACAGACCTGTGCTGCTAAAACACACACAGGGAGTTAATACTCACGGTCAAGTCCATTCAAGTAGCACATCCGTATTTCACAGTGTCCCCACACTGCGCTTACCACTGGATATAGCTTTTTTCCTTTGAGTCCCCGAAATGCAACACCCATGTATTGCCCATCTACAATGAAGCTCAATGTCCCATCATCCATATCCAGAACCACCAGGAAGGAGTCCGGCACAATGAAAGTTTCATCTGGTTCTAAGAAGGCAGGATAAGTTTTACTTGGCTGGTTCTTGCCATCGTGGTACAGTCTGTTACGCCCAAGGTCCCATCCCCAAGATTCATGGTTATTTCCCACCAGCGTTGTGTACCCTACTGAATGCAAAGGGGCCTCTGCTGTGGCCACCCCCACCACAGCATGTGTCCCTCGCTGCCTCATTGCCCATGTGATCTGCCACACATGCAGTCCTCGTGTATATCCCACTTTGCCTCTGATGGCATCTGTACTCTGAGCCACCGGATGCCGGTGAAATATGAGCTTGTCATCCTCTTTCACAAAGACATTCAGTGAGCGATCATCATTGTTCCATGAATGCAGTAACTGGACTTCATAGGATACAGGAGGCATGTCTAGTAGCAAGTCCAGGCGTGTGGGTTTGCTGTAGTCAAGCCCTTGGAGTTCCTGTTTCAATGGCCTGTATACAGGGTCCCTCATATCCACAGTTTTTATCCCACCTGTGACCTTCTGACCCATTGTGTGCTCCGACTTTGCCTATTTATAGGCTCCCAAGGCAAGCTCATCGATTTACCCAGCCACTCCTGCTGTCACTCAGCACTGCAGAAAAGGTTGCTAGGAGACTTTGTCAAGATGTGCACTGGTCACTATTGCCTAAGGGGTGGAAAGAAAAACAAGAGACCAGTTAAACATTAGCACATACGACATTGTCTACAACATTTACAGAGCACAGTTTTCATCTGTTTATCCTGACAACTTGTCCTTCCTTTCCACCAGCAAGAAAGGATAATTCCTGCTACTTAGGCAGTATATCCTGCATAGCAGAGATAGCATATAGATCAAATAGATAAGGTACTAAGCTTCTAATGTCCCCTTCAGAAAGGCACTTGAATTTCTGCTTCTTTGCCTAAGGAAGGTTTCAGCCATCAGAGCTCATCATCTTGTTACAGTTATTCATGCATCACTAAGACTTAAGAACACATCTATATTTAGGCTACCTCCAGCTAACATTGCTTTTACATCACCATCACCTATATGTTGTCCACTTTGCAAGATTCAAGATGAGTTTATTCAGTACAGAAGACTCAGAACTCTGTACGCAGTAATGCTTGAGACTTGGATTTTTCCAGATTGTCTTCAGTTGGTAGGAGGGCTGAAAGCAGTGGCTTGTATAAACATATTTTTGCCTGGTCTCCCAGCCCTAGTTCACACTACAAGGTCAGGCTGAACAATACATCCCAGTGAAGGCCCAAGCTGCCCACTGGTGTTCACTGCTCCAGCTCCTTCCAGCACCCAGTGAGCACATCTCCTGCCAAAGCCACCTCTATAGCTATCCG
The DNA here is from genome assembly GCF_000747805.2 of Chaetura pelagica. Taxonomy (NCBI): domain Eukaryota; kingdom Metazoa; phylum Chordata; class Aves; order Apodiformes; family Apodidae; genus Chaetura; species Chaetura pelagica. Next base: position 2,203,913 of record NW_009954555.1, read on the forward strand.
CAACAGACCCAAAACACACAAGGCATTTAAACTCAGAAAAAGGGTCCGAACAGCTTCAGTCAATTTCTCAATGGTAGACCCGAGTTTACAATTGCATTCTCCTCAGACCCTGTAGTAACATGCTACAGCTGACTAGTAGGGAGGGATTGGTTTATACAAATAACTGCCCTGCAAAGCTTTAGTCTGAGCTGTACCTGGCAGAGAAGTGGCATTACTAAATAAACTTACCCTCTGCTGCTCTAGAGAGGTTGTGACTAGTCTTCAGAACACAAAACATTCCAAATACAGCTTACACTATAAGGAAAGGAAAGTAGGCTGCATTGCAGGAGGACTCTATTTGTGTTCTAACTCAAGAAGAGGATCACAGACTGGAAAGTAAATCAGGCACTACAAAGCAACCTAGTACCTGCACTGTTTTTCCAGGGTCCAAAACCATTTATTCAGGTAACATTAGATTAGTGCTTTGTATGCTTCTAACTCCAGTACGCCAGTGCTCACCCTGCAGTGCTACTAGATCTGACAGACATTAGATAAAGACAACTAAATTCCAGCCTTCCTCTTTTGGCTGACAACTCTAAATGAAAGTTCTTGGGGAATCCTTAGGCTGTAAGCATCCCCTAGAGTAAAGGCCACATACTGCAAAGATGCACAGAAGTATTACCCATTGTTATCCAGCCATAAATAATTTTCTTCCCTCCATATGACGAGTTCCAAAAGAGAAAAAGCATTGATGACAAACCATCTCCCCATAGCAGTGATCAAACAAGGTAAGAGCCAGGCAATGAAAACAAAAAGCTTCTCCATCTGAAGAATTACAAACCTTCCACAGATCAGCTGGCAAAGCAGCTAGCAGCCACTGATACAGCTTTGAGGAGATAATTCTCTTCAACCCCACTAAAGCTTTGCTAAGTACCTTGGAGGCCTGACTGCAAGTCCAAAACAGCAGACAAAAGCTGCTGGGTCCAGCCTCAGAGGACACCTATTCCAGCAGCTATTGGTACCATTGGTCCCACTGCATTAGTACAGTCAAGAGAGCAGACAAACCTGCTGTATGGTTTGTCTCAAACAGCTTCACTTGGGGCAGGTTCTCTTCTCTAAGAGACAAAAATTCCCAGCTTCAGCCTGAGAGTCCAGAGGGGAGGAGCAAGATTCTTCTCACAGTTTAGCAGTTTTCCTTCCAAATTTCAGAGAAACCTCTAAAAAGTTTAAGCCAGCTTGGCTAGAGATACAAGCTCACTTTGTGTACCTCTCCTCCAGCACTGTCTCTCTGCTCTCACTCAGCAACACAAACAACCCTCTGTAAGGCAGCTGCCAAACTGGGGGCAGCTATTAGGAGAATTAGAAGTGGGAGGGGAGCAAACTAGCTTTCTAAGAAAAAAAAAGTGTTATTTTAACGTTTCCTGAAGTGAGGCAATCATGCAGGGCTCCTGCCAGCTACAGTCACAACACTTACTCACAACCAAGGACCTCATCTGGCATAGAAAATAGATCATGAATCAGATCTAGTTTAAAAATAAGGTTACTGGACACAAGCAGTGAGGCTTCAGCTAGAAGGTGACAAGGAAGGCTCATGTAAGCTCTGGGTTAGGGACCAATTCACCAGCTTCCTTACTGGTTTTTAGTACTAGTCCAGGGTATGCCATTGGAACAGCGAGTTCAATTCTTGTAGTGGTTAAGTAAAATGAGACAAGACTCCTCTTCCTTTCCTTCCCTCCTTTTTCTCAAGTATGGAGAGGAAAATGCCTGAGGTGCTTCAAGTCACATCTCAGTACACATTACTAGGCAGCACCATGGCTATTTCAAATTATTCAAGGATCCAAGATGTACAGCACTGATGGACAGAATATGATGGTTCATTAAACAGCTGTCATTTAAATAAAGTCCAGTCACATTATCAGTTAAGATAATCAAGACATCCTGCAAATTAAGTACCATCCACATCAAAACAAATCCTGAACTATGTAAACCAGCTGGTCAGCAGCTGAAAATAAGCCAGTAATGGCAAAACCAACTAAGGGATAGCACAGTCACTGGACGCCAGCACATCACTCTCCCCCAACACAGTATGTAGTTGTGTTACCCCACAGCTCAGGTGTTTGGGCCCAAGTGTTTCCATGACACAAGCACTCCCAGCCTCTAAGGGCAGAGGTTCCCTTGCTCTGCAAGCCTAGTGAACAGCAGTATCACAAACCAAGGGATCCCAAGAACAAACCAATACACACGAGCTGAGCTACTACCTGTATACAACTTAAAGTACACTGTTTTAACTGCCTACGAGATACTTTGTTGCTACACCAGAACAAATTCTACAAACCCACCTAGGAAGTTTTTTAAAAAGGTTTCAGAATAATTTGCTCAGGCTGGGATGAAGACCATCAGACTGCTGAAACAGAACTGAATCATGTGGTGTTTTACATAAAGTACCAAGTGATCTACCTACCAAAGCCAATGGACAAAGTCTGTCAACGAGGCACTGACTAAAGCAACTTGGAAGTCTACAGGAAAATTCAGCTGTTGGAACTTTGATTAGGATAAAGGAACAAAACACTGGCAAGAGGAGGAGAGGCAGAGATTTCCTGACAGCTGTACAGTACATGTGAGAACACAGCAGAGGAAGCAAGAACCAAAACAAAGCAGACTGCCAGACTGCAGGAGTATTGATGCAGACTGCTTTGAAACACAAAATACTCAAGAGAAGTCAGATAATACAATTCTGAGCTCTTCATTAGCAAAACAATGGCTCATTCATTATGATTTTTTGCCTTTTGCCAACATAAGCTTAATCATATTTCTCTCAAGGTTGCTGCACCAGAAAGGGAATCACCACAATGAAAGACAACAGGGATTTCTGAAGCACAGGGGACAGGATATCATCTCACTTCTTGCTCCAAAGAGAAAGCAGCCTTTCCTGAGGACCAATACCACTCATCACTTGCATCAATTATAGCTCTTTTCTCAGGCAAACTATTAACATTAATTGAAGGACAAAGGCCAGAATAAAGAAGAGGGAAAAAGAAAAAAAAAAAAGATGGGAACAAAGGGGTCTATTAAATCAGATACTGAGCATCATATGCCAAGGTCTAAGTGCAACTTGGCTCCTTATTAGAGCAAGACAAGCAATTCCTGCTCAGAGCTGGCTCCACTCTTCCTGGCATTAGCCTGGTCTGTCTAGAACTGCATCGTGGCACCTTGCCCTACAGTCAGGAAGCACAATTATACTCCTTTTTTAAAAAAAGGAAAACCCTCTTCATGCACAAGACAATACAGGCACTTTTCCTCAGCAGGACAGATACAGAAAAGCTTACCTTATTAAACTAATGGATTAATGCCCTGGGCAGCTTGATATGAGATACAGCCAGCCATAAATGCAAAGATAAGCTCAGGAATTAGCTACTTCAGAACCTTTGAACTGTTACAGGTTTCAGTACAAACGAAAGCACTGAAAGTGCTTTTATCTATCGTACCAACAACTCAGGCTTGCTGCAATTCAGCTTTGCTTGATACACAAGCTTATCTCCACGATGCTATGTTCTGCTCCCATGCTATTTGCTTTATTGTTAACCCTCCAGGCTTAAAAGCCTTGAACAAAATTATAAGAGTGCCTCAGAAAAAAAGGTTCACTGCTATTTTCAGTGAGAATTAGATACCCCCCCAGTTCAACTGTTCAGAGGCAGTTTGCCATACTAGAAAGATATACCAGGTTTCAGAACAACTGCTGGCTACAAATAGATCAAGTCAGGAGAAAAAGACATTTCAGTGGAAGGTGTCAAAGTCCCTGTTGCCGAATACAGAGAACACAGCTCTGCAAAGAAGAGCTTGCATCCAGCTTCCTTTGCTTAGGCACTGACAGGAACCAAGCAAAGTAGCTGCCCAGCACAGACCACTCTAGCTGAGGCAGTCATCTTGATTTAGTTCAGCAAAATGCCATGTACAGAGCAGAGCCCCACTCTACCCACAGCCACATTTACCCCTTTCAACTGGCTGTGAACCTCACGGAAGGCAGCCAAGAACCCAGCTAGGCAGATGTCATGCAAGAAGCTGTCTCAACTATCCACAGCAGACTATTTTGTCCACCAGTAGGAAGCAAACAGCTAAGTCTTTATTTCAGTTACTTCCCTAATGTCCCCCAAAACTAAGATTAACTACTTGCAAACATGAGGCTACACAGTACCCCTTAAACACTTTAGACAGATTTAAAAAGTCATCCACATTCAAAACAAGGGTCCTTATTGCTCCCAGACAATTCACCTCATTCCTTCCTATCCTGGCATTCAAACCCATTCACCTCATCTCAACACATACTAGAAATGCAATCCAGGCTATCAATACAGTGAGCTTAAGCCAAAAAATACTCCCCCAAGACACCCTCATTGTTTTATCTGAAGCCAAAAGGCTGTTTTCATGCAAGTTGTATCACACAGTGGGAGGTTATTTCAGGTAGCTACATCTCAAAATGACAGGAATTTTAATGGGTTGCCATGCAGATTTTCAGCTCTATTTGGAAGCAACTTGCATGCAGCAAGAGCCCTCGAAGTCCCAGTCCAACATCTGCACACAAAGTACTCGAGCCAGCAAGTCAGAAGTCACTGTCACTGCTGGTTCCATTAACCAACCCAGCTCCTGAGCTACCAAGGTGCTGCCAGAGGCTCAGTAGAACATTGATGGGTCACAAATTAAAAACCCAGAGTACAAAGAGTTCAAGAAGCATCCTCTCCAGAACAAGGGAAAGAAAAAACCAAAAAAACTTACTGTAAGATGCCTGTTGTTTAAACACCTGTGAAACACTCACTTAACCACTGAAAACATTTGTTTTCTTGAAGTTGAATTCTCCTTCAGTTACAAACTCTACAAGAAGGACCAGAAACACTTCAGACAGTTACATAAAGTTTGATAACTTTAGTTAATAAACACTTGTCTCCTCATAGGTCCTCCCCTTGCTCTGCAGCTCAAAATCTATAGGACATCTGGCTGTAACATCAATTACAAGATGACACAAAGGTTATGCAATTCCTTAATTCCTGATCTGGTTTTACTTGAAGTCTATTTCTTCAAGTCACTTTACGGTGGCTGTATTCACCCACCCCCAATATTTATTGAGTGTACTTCTACAGATAAGAAGGCAGACCTTTAAACACTCTGGGTGCTCTACAGACAATTAATCAGAGCCTATCCTAAAGATTTCCAGCCTGGAGAACACCTCAGGAGAAGGAAAGAAAATATATATTCTGCACATGGTCATTTACTTGCTTACAGCTTCATAAAGCTGAACTGAAGGATCCCAGGCAGTACTAAGAAATTACAGCAAAAAAAATCACGGTAGTCTTGCTCAGGTTTCCATGATTTTACTAGAAAAACATTAACCTTAGTCCATTATCTCATGCTGAATGTTCATCCCACAAGCAAACAAAGGAGCTACACTATTCATTTGCTAAAACCAAGCTAAAAGGCCAAAGGGATCAGCAATGCCACAAAACATCCTAATTAACGTGGAGAGAGAAGAACTCACCTGCCTTAAATAACATTCACACTTCAGCCCCAAAGAACCAGGACACTTAATTTTCCCTGCTGTTAATTCTCTGCATCAAAAATCGACCATCTGCTACAGAAACAGTTCACAGGAAGGCTGAGATATCCCAAATCCAGCATTGATGCCATCATGTCACCAGCATTCTGGCTTTGGCACCCTTCTCAGCCCACTAAATATTACTAAAACCTTGGGAAAAAGGTAAGCTCACCTTTGCCGATGCAGTCCTCCAGTGCTGTTAGCAGAGACCAAGCAGCTACAGAACAGATGACAGGAACAACTGCACTGACAACATGGTTAGAGTTGGTTTCGGAATGTTGCAATTTTGCTTACATCAGGGCTGGGCAAGCAACCCTCAGTGTGCAGTATTCATTTTGGCAGCACTGTCAGCCTCACTGCTGTCTTGCTCGACACAGAGTGTTGCCACAGGGGCAATTTCCTCAGCTCCACCTACAGAGGAGCAGGAGCAGTTTGGCTCAGCAGGTTTAGCTGTTGCAGGGCTGTGTGGCTACCACAGAAAGTGAAACTGCAGTTGCTCTGAGATCCCAAGAGGTTGGGCAAGAAGGAATTAAGAAAGATGGCATGTGACCCATCAAACAGCAAAAAGGAAAATCCTCCAGCAGAGTAAGAGGCCCCTGACAAGTAACTGTGCTCAAGATCTGCTAAGACACTTAGTATTTAGCAATGCTTGATTTACTTTAGACTAGAGGTAACAGGCCACCTTGTTGAGCAAACAGCCTCATTCATCTCCTAAGCAGATACCAAGTGCTCTGCTTGTCTGTACATGAGGCAGCTAATATAAGCACACCCACCCTGAGACACACCAGGAAGGGCTTCTGGTCAAGGAAGCCAAGAGCATGACATTATACAACACTGCCAGGACTTGTAACCACCAAGAATCAGTTGGTCTGTATAAACGTAGCACTCCAACATTCCTTCCCTTGGGATGATTCAGTTTCTGTAGAAGTTTTCTAGCTATTTTGCAATGTTGAAAGGCAGCATGCCCTCTTACACCATGTATGGACTGTGTGGTTCTACAAAGCAAAGCATTGAAGTTACTCAGAGTAGCACATGTAGGTAAACTAAAACCTTAAGTAACAATAACAACCACCCATCCTCAAATAAGCCATTTACTAGTAATCAACCTAAGCAAGTTTCCACTGTCCACCTACCCAGCCAGTTCCTCTTCACTGCAGTGCTGCATCATCTAGCAGAAAACAATACTAAGCAACAGAAGAGAGGTTACTTTGCAAAGTATTTGTAATGATGGAAGCAACACAGAATAAAGGAGTTCCCCAAGTCCCTGCCAGAGATCTCTCCCATTAAAGGCTAGTTACAAATGGCCATTTTGGTTGCAGAAAAACTAAGATATTTCTTTGAAGAAAAAAGTGAACTCAGGCTGGTTTTCCTCACAGGGAAAGTTTAGTGGAAAGTTTCAGAAAGGTCATTAAACTCTTTACAGGTCTTTATAAGGTAGCACCTAGGTACCTTATTAATGCTAACTGCATGTTGAAGACCAGGCACCATGTTTCCTTAAGGGTCTTTAAAATAACTTCTCAGAGGCAGATTCCAGCCATTCACCTGCTCTGGCAGTGCCATCTTTGGTGGGCAACAAATCTCTAAAGTCAAGTATTTAGGGTTAATTTTGCCTTTTCATTCAAACCCTGTACTTAAAGTGACAGACACTCTCCCTTAATAAGCCTTCAGAACCACAACTGAACACATATGGAATGTGTATTCTTCCACAGCCTCTCCCACTTATGACTAACAGGTACACACAGGCACAGCACTAGGAGCAGCATGGCACACTGACATCATGACTGTCCACCAGCACAATCCATGAACTCTCATTTATCCCACATGTCTGAGCATACTCCTGTAGTGTATTGCAGAAATGAGATTACATTAGAGATGTTGGGCTGGAGACTTTGCTTCATTAAAGAATAAATGTAGTAGTAAAGTATCCCATCAGAACCTCTGCTCCCTTGCCTCCCAGGAGGATAGGAAGACAGCCTGAGTGCTAGTAATCTGCATCCATAAAGAAGCTGGGATCAACTTTAGTAAAATCTCAGGCACTGCAAGCCATTATGTTCTTGGCATGAAGCACTGCGAGTCCATCTCCCTATGGTCAGGCTACTTAGATCAGTACTCTAAAGTCATTCTTTTGTACATTTTCCAAAACTACATCGAGGACACTCTGACCTCAGTTTTCTGAGGACAGCAGCATTAGAGAGGTATGTAGGTTAAGCAATTACTACTGCTGGCTTCAGACCTCTGCACTACCAACAGCAGTTTCTCCTTATCCCCTTGTCTGATGTGTCCATTTCCTTTCCACTCTTACTCATTGTGGCCTTTACGGAGCAAAAATTCTGTTCAAATTGGGACGGTTAGACTCTGGCTAGAAATAGTTCATTTACTGGTAGTGTTAAAAGGAGTTAAGCCATTTGCTCTGCTTTCCCAGCATGCTAGTTGTAAAACAAATTTACTCTAAACATATATCCCCAGCATTTCAGAACAGGGCCACACAGGCACACAACTGCCTACACTGCAGAGTAAGCAGCATTAAATGGCATAAGAAGGGTTGCTAAGTTGACCATGAGGCCTGAAAGAAGCCATAATAAAGTATGCAGTGAGCAGGAGCTGACTGAACAGGCCAGAAAGCCAAGCAACTAAAGCTCTTCCTCCAGAAAGCAGGATGGAGCCCTGAGTTTACCATCCCACATTGCACTGACAGCTCTGCATCTTAGCTAAGCACTGAGAAATTCAGCCAGGCTCCCTTCCCGTGTCCCACATCTGCAGCTGCAGCACTGACCTTCCTTACACCTCTCCCCTTTGCTCCTCTCTAACTTCCTGCTGGTCTAGAGTATTTGTAGCCAACTGGTGAAGTGCTATTTTCCAGAAGCAACTTTAAACTTTGTATTCTAACACATATTTACAGGCAGCTGTTACAAATCTAGAAGACCGACTTGATGAACTTGGGTTCCAGGTACCAATTAGCATCTGAATCATGCTTGGTGCCACAAAACAGACTGTCACATGTTTAGATGACAGTCAGCTCAGCAGTCTGCTTGCCTGTGGCTCTCAAGTTAGCCATTCATACAAATGAATTGCAGACATCACTTATTTTTAATCCAGAAGTTTTGGACAGGCTATAGTGGGGACATACTGCTGATTAAGATCAGATGTGTCAAATTCAGCTTTGAGCCATAGATCTGCACTCCAGATAGATTCTTTTGGAGGAAATAGCAAAAGGCTGTGGTTTGCAGTTAGGTCTGAGATGACATAGCACCTGTACATGATGTTACAGGACCAGGAAGATCCACACAGTTCCCTTCTTCCTGTCACAAAGTACAGCAAGATGTGACAGCAGGAGCACAAAGAAATGCAGTCACTGCAGATAGCCTGGAGAGAAACTAAAAAGTTGTTGCAATTACTATGCCCTTAAGTATAGCCCTCAAAGTGCTTTGCACATAGCCAGCACAGCCATTCTGGAATACAGACTACTTACAGCTGATGCACTGATTTGAGGAGCTGATGGGAAGCTACAGCACTCCAGCTACAACATGTTCCACCAGCATAGCAAGTTCTGTGCATGCTTCAGCATGTGGATACCCATTTAGAGAACACAGCACCAGATCAAATGTCTTGCAGACCAGGAAAAGATACTTTCCACACATCAGGATCTTGACCCACTGCTCACATTTAGCAAAGTCCCATTTTTTTTAGCTCCTTGTATCATTTCCATGCTAGATTCATTGGATAAGTGATGCTTTTCCTCATTGGTTGTATCAAGTATCTGTTTTCTGGGGATGGAGTTTGCTTATATTGAAATTAAGACTAGGGCTGTCACTTCATCTATACAAGGAGCTTAGCAACTCCTAGATGGCCAAGTGCTAATGCAGCCAGCACAGAAGTCTCTCAAATGAGCTTATCTTCAGGACCTGTAGGTTAGATGGTTACTCAGGAAGAAGTCCCAGGGTGTTCCAGGGCTCTACTTAGTCCATCCTCACAATAAGCAGGACACTCACTGTAGTTACTGTCTGGACCAGAGGATGATGATCCAGTCAGACCTTGTTCCAGTGCAATGAAAACCACAGTCCAACAGTTTTAGTTACTGTTTTCTCTCCCTCCAGCCCTTCTCATCCCACTCCCTCACACTGATGTACCGAAGCAAGCATTGGTGCAACTACTCTAAAGAATTATTTGGGGAACCAATCCAGGATATTATTCCCCCATCTGTTTCACTGTCCTGTGCTACAGATATTTGGTGCAGCTCACAAGAAAAGCAGAAGCAAGCAGCAATTCTTCTGACAGCCACTACCCTCCAAAAGCCATTGACAAGTGGATCAGTAAACTGTTCAGCACTGGTGTCTAAAAAGTAAAGTCAACACCTGGCTGAGTTGCCAGGCCTGCCTAATGTTTCTCTCTCCTTCCCTCCAGCACTGAAGCCATAACATCCCAAGATAGGCTGCATTTAGAAAGGCATTTCCTCTACAATTAAGCCACCATAAATTTTAAATACTAGATGTTTATGTTCAGAGCTATTTGCATTAAAGAAGCCCACATAATCCATAATAAACCACTCTCTTGCACAAGAACCCCCTGCTTTTACTTATTTTCTCCGCTTCAATTTTGCAGCCTTCACAGCCCACAGTCCAGGAGACACGTAGAATCCAGCAGGATTCCTTCTCTCAGGAAACCCATCTGCAGTTTGAGCTATTTTGATATTAAGGTTGCCCAGCTACTGCCTCCTCCTTCTTTTCATTTGAAGATGTCACAAGCACTACTAACAGTAAAGCAAAAATCCCCACAACAGAGCAGCTGCCAAGCACAAGATTACTCAGCCTGTTGCCCTCAAATATGTTTATTGTGTCTGAAGCTTCAGTACATGTATCTACATCAAATACATCAATGCCAGAGGGGAAGTTGTGCAACTGTCTGGTACCACTCATTAGCACTACGGAAAAAGTATAGTTGAAATCTGGGCCATGTACTAGAAACAAATAAATCCTGGTCCATTACAACAGTGTTTCTCTGCTCCCTCCAAGCAGAGCATTAGATTGTTACAGCAGCACAAACAGAACACTGTTCTCAGAAAGAGAGGGCAGAGCAGCACATTCAGTCACAGCAAAATCAGAACCTTATGGTGTATAACTGGAGTTCTGTTCAATCTGTGCTTCACTGCCGTTCAGCACATCACTTCCTGGATCTGCATTCCCTCCACTTAGTCAGGAATACCACTACCAACCTGCCACATAGGGTAGGAGAAAGCTTTTTGTATGAGTAGAAGCTCAATGCAAGTGTTGCACACTTCTCATTGTTGTATCACAGAGAGAACTGAGACAAAAGATGAACGACCACAGAGAATGATACAAACTGCTACTCAGAAAATTCCAAGACCCAGCACACTTGGTACCTAGCAGGGCAGTATTCAGTTCCTCTTCAGAAAAAGTTGCTTTGTCCTTGACATTTAAGGAAGCAAAAGTTAGTTTTTCTTTCTCCCCTAGTTTTATAACTTATTTACACTTGCATCCTCAGCAACTCAGTTGGCGTTTTTTCCCTCACATTCAACAATCATCCAGGTTCATTCCTTTCATTCTCCGTTTTACTGTCTGCATCTAGTCAGCGTTGATCTTTACTGTCACAGCAATCACACCATGTTCAGGAGGATAGATCTAGAAACACTCCCATCCAACTATGCATGCTTGCTGCTATTTTTTAGGGAGGAAATAAGCAAGGCCCTTAATCTGGAGCTAATGAGTTTCCTGTGACTCTTCTCCACCTGATCGGGTACTATGACACTCACATCATGAGACAAAAAAATTAATTCTGTAACTCTGGAGCTTAATGCAGTTAAGGATCTCTGCATAGCTACTGTGTTTTCCTGCAGATGACAACTGCTAAAGAATAACCCAATCCATGCAGAGCTTTAAGTAGAAAAAAGAGCAGAGAAGGATGCAGTATAACAAGCACAACTTCTTTAAGCTCTTTCCTTCCAACAGCTCAAAAACTTCTTCTAGTAGTACCTTGTCACCAGCAGCCTGTCTCAGCCTGTGCAGTAGGTTTCCCTCTACCCTTTTGCCACCAGGTAAAAAAGATTAGGTTAATGGTACTCCTTTGATCTCATATTATATTCATGTCCCTTTTTACAGAGGGGCTGACACCAAACAATCAAACTAAGTGCCAAGCCTAGAAGCACTGCAGGTCACTGTTGTTTTGTATCTTGTCTTATTGAACATCATGGAACCAGCCTGGAAGGTAGACAGCATGGCCTTGGGCAGGATTGCTTGGAAAGAAAAACATCTTCCAAAGCTATATGTAACTGATCTTTCATATAACTTAAAAGTCACATCTGTCATCCTGTGGATTTTAGGGATATTAACTTTTTCGTACAATACCAAGCAGAAAGATCATTTGCCTTGTTAATCACTCCCCCACATCCTTATACTTAGGGTTATGCATCTTCCTCCCCATTCAAGTGATTCCAGTTTCTTAATCAGATAGTTTCAAGTGGAATTTAGTGCTAATCCTCAAGTCAAATAAATCCTAAACAAGTGAATGTAGTTCAGCTTCTTGTACTAGATGCTAGTGACTTCTTACTGGGCAGTGAATTACTCTAAATGCTATCAACACAAATTTAGTTTACAAGTCTTTTGTCTTACCTTGTCACATGGTAAAAACACTCAGCATTCTTCTACAATGTTTACACAGATCTCTTCATCCTGGGCTTGTTCAGTGATGAAAGAGGACTGAAGTTACATCCTCATGAATAGAGATCCCAGTAGATCTCTCACAGCTTAAAACTAGACTCAGGTCTTTCCTGTCCTGAGGTCTGTGGCGACTGAGGGTGTCACCACTAAAGACAAAAACCTCACTAGAGGAGACAGTTGAGTCACTGAGGAAGAGATTTATTTTTTTTTTTTCATACTGTTTAGGAAACCATTCTGTTCACTTAGCAAAAGGATGTTTTCAGAAGTCAACACCCCTGCACATGCATCCAAAGCAGGTTCTCATCACACAATCATGACAGGTTCTTTAAATCAGGTTTAACCTTCCTAACCTGAAGGCTTGGCAGATTCTTCAATGCATCCAGCACCTGCCTATATGACAAAAAGCCTTCTGCAGCTTCCCTCAGTAGCTAGTTTCAGTTGGACCAGGCAGACATGAAATAAACATTGCCACTTGCAAAAAAATGCCTTCTGCAAGTCATCTCCAAAAGCAGCTGGCTTCTACCATTTTCTAGGAGGCATTTCCCCTAGCCCCTACTCTCAAATGAGATCTTGGACCCATAACCATCAGATGTGCCTCTGCACAAACAGCTCTTTTAACATGCTAAATGATGGAAACAACTTATTTCATTTCCTGATCACTAGCCAAGCCAGCTAGGGCCTAAGTTTAGGAATTCTTCATTCCCCAAAGTCACCTGCTACATGAGCAATGCTGGGTCTTTTCCAACAGTTGCCCTCCCTATGAGGACAGGCATACTTCAGCATCCCCCTTGGAAGCAATCCTTCCAAAGCACATAGCTTAGCCACATAACCCTTTAGGAAGTCTTGCACCTTCCAGGAACAGGGGTTACCTTTTAAAGTGGAAAAGATGAAAGTCAGAAGCTGCATGTTCACACAAATCTCACACTCTGTACAAGTCTTTGAAGGCAGGAAGACTAGGGAGGGCAGGGTGGACTGGGAAAAAACCAACAGTCTGGCTAGAGGATACAGATTGCTTCACTAGCACAATAAAGTGTCTGAAGATGTGTTCTCCTCAGCTCCTTCCCCCTGCTGTGTTCCACCTTGAGCTAAGTGCTTGGCACTCTTGTGATAGCATTAGCCACACACTGCAGCTTATCAGCAGCTGCAAGAAAAACAATCTGCAGGAACACCGTGCATCAGCTTCAATGTCTGCCACACTCTTCCCCATGTAACAGCCTCTCCTTGAGAAGCTCAGCTTCATTTGTATCTCCTACCCAAAAGGAACAGCCACTGATGTTTCCCAGGCAAGGAGAGCTGCACATTAGCTTAGAGCAAACAGGGTTCAGGAGCTTCCAACCCTCAGTTTTGTTTCAAAGGAACACAGAATTACCCTCAAGATAAAAATAACAGTTTTATTATCAAAGTTAACTAGGTACTTTACTTTGAAATACAATTTCTTCCCTTGCATCAAAGGGCTGTTAATTTTAGTCTTGTAGCAAAAAAAAAGTAAAAGAAATGAAAGCAGCATCTGCTTGGAAGAGATGAATGCAAGATAAAAGGTATCTGTGACAGAAAGCTGGCAGCAGCCTTATGTTTTCTATTCAGGTTTGACCTAGGACAACAAAGACCCTTAAAACATAACAAAAGCTGTGGAAAAAACCCTTCCCAAATGCAACAACATAGCCGGAAGATGCAATTTCTCTTCTCCAATTGCTGTGACAGCCAGCTGAGGTGGAGTCCAGACAAATCCAAACTTGCTATCCCAGTGTAATCAGGCACCTTGGCTTGCTCAAGTCCACCACATCACCCTTCCAGCTTCTAATCACTTCTTCCCCCCCAAGCCTCCAGAGACAAAGTAGTTTCCTAGGGGTCTGCCTTAGCAAAAAGGAAGCAGAGCCACCTCCAGTATGTTTGGTCATAAATGGCTTTCAACCCAGCCAGTAAAGGAAAAAGCATTGGCATTTCTTGACTGCCTGGTGCAGGCTCTGCTTTGCAGAGAGTCAAGATCACCATGAGCTTGTTATTTAACCCACATCTTTAGACACATTTGAAACTATCAAGCAAGAAGCCAATACCACACACTCTGCCTGACCCAATCTATCACCAGCCTCTAGAAAGATGCTTCCACCTCTCATTTGAGGCAGCTGCCAGCAGCCATGCAACTCAAACACTGGTTATATGAGCAAAACCCCAAAGACTGAGCCAGATAAACACACCACAGACTAGTGCTGAGACATTTGTCAACATTCAGCAAACCACTCCATCAGGATGCCTAGCAAGGTCAGCCCTCCACATCCAGGAATACCCACAAGCAACAAACCCGTCTCACAGCAGCTCTCAAAGTGCTGAACTCAGGATATATTCCTGGCAGACAGATTACACAAGAGACAACTCACACTGCCAACTTTACTGGAACATATACAGCAACTCCCCAAAGCAGAGCATGCTGGGATGATGCCTCACTAGATTTCCAGCTTGTCATTAGCCAAAAAAGTTTAATGACATGGTTGGACACTGTGTTTAAATATAATTGACCTGGGACATACCATAATTAGGAAGAGAGACACTGTACATCTCAATGAATATGACAGCTGGGCACAGCCTGAGCATGATGCAATGTTTTGCTTTCACCACTACCTGAAAGGGTCCTTGGAAATTACTCTGGTTGAGGTAGGCAGGGTGACCAAAATCTTCAACTGGTTCTTACATCACCCCACCTCACATAACACGGCACAGTTTTAGAAAGCCATTCTAGCCCTACTGCTTGAATTGTTACCTCCATACAAGTGCAACTAGACAAATAAGATTTGAAAGTGCAGACACCAAAATACAATGGATTAAAGCACATTATACAAACAGTGTCTGCAGGACTACACATACTGCCTTCAGAAGACATCTACACCGTAAGATGGCCAGATATTCAAGAGCAACTTTTTCCTGGAAATAACAGTGGTGGTAATTGAGAACAAATGTTTTTGCCAAAAAGCATGACCCAAACATTCACCTACAGCACTGCTCACAGTTCCTTCACTACTGATTAGTGTCCAGAGTGGCAAGGAGTGGAATTTGTCCTTTAGTCTTACTGGGACACATTCAGAAATACATTCCTAAGCAACAGTTTAGGAATCTTCAAGTATCACTCGATTAAGTGACTTCCTCATTACCTCCTGTATGCCAACACTGAGCTGGATCTCAACCATTCAGTTTGAGCAAAGCAAAATATCTGTATGATTAGGTCCAACACTGCTAATTCACATAATGGTAGCACCTCCCCATTGTAAGAAAGTGAGCATGAAATAATAGTTCAGTACTTCAGCACAAAAAACTACAACAAGTAGTTAGGAGACCATCATGCTTTGAACCATGTAGAGGGAATATTTTGCTGAAGAGGCAGATTTGTACAGGCTTTTTGATGATAAATGGCTTTAAGTGTCACCTTCTCTGAAAGCACAAACATTTTTAATCTGGGCTACTTCATCATAATCATCCAGACTCACAAGATTAAGTCTTGTATGGATCAGTTCATCATTACACCCAGACACAAGCCTATTTCTCCCAAATCATCCATCCACTTCCAAAAAGCCTCCCAGCTCAGCATCAACAGTTACATCAACAGGCAGGATGCTGAAACATGGAAAAACTGCAATTAAAAATATCCATGACAACTTGAACATCAGCTTGAGGAAGGATACTGGAAGGAAAGTTTGTGTAAAGGAAATGTAATCTCCTCCATTAGGTATCAAGCATCTACCCTGTTTTCAAGGCAGAGCACCATACCAGAGATCTGCTGAAGTTTCTGAGAGCAGTCCAACACTGTAACTTTTGGAAAGACTGAAAAAGTGTTTGAACATTCTTTGTCTGAATAAATCCTGTACACCAGTAAGCTTAATTTCAGTTATCAAAGTCATACCTAAAAGCCTTGCTGCTCTTGTAATCTAGGTGCAAACAGTAAGTTTCCAAAGGTATTTTGCCCTCTCAAAAATGAAGTAACTGAACATGATTTGCAGCTCTACACAAGACTTCCCTCTGCTCCCCAGAGCTATGAAGCAGACTGGCCTTGCATGCACAGAGGGTACACAGCCACATGCGACAATGATGTTTAGTGCAGGAGCCCAGTAAGTCTTGCAAAACTGACTGATGCAAATATCTTTATTAGCTACCAGCTAGGACAGTCTGCTGCAAAGACAGTAGCTACTAGCATTTGATGTTCATAAGGAAGGTTCCACAAGACCCCAAGCAGCTTCGGAAAGAATTTTCCTTAACACTAGGAAGAAGCACAAATCCCTTCAGGGCAGGAAAGAGATGGCCACTGCTCAGTGTCTGAGGTCTATTTGGGCATGAGAGGGGATGCTGAGATGGTTTTTAATCCATCCTGTTTCCACCTTCCAAATGCCCTGACACCACCACAGAAGCCTGAGTAAGCAGAGTTTGAAGAACATGCACATTCACCATGTCTTCCTTCCCTCCCTTGGGCTTCAGATTAAACTGTGGGTTTCCTTTCTAAAACAGAAAAATTCCAGTACCTGTAATTAAGCCCACAGCTTTCTGCTGTGACTGTTCCAGACATGGCCATCTGAGTTCTGTTATGGTTACCAATTCAAAAACCTCTCCAATGTAAGAGACAAGAAACAGCACAATAGTCAGTGATAGAACAAGTTCATGAGATGTAAGCAAGCCTGAGTGGTCTTATCTAGGCATTAAACAGCTGCCAGTACTGTTACAGTTCAAAGGCAAGACAAAAGCTGTACAGTCAACCTATCCTCCCAACATACCACAATCATCATAGGTCCTCATAAGTCAACATGCCTTCTAAATAAGTGTTTAATATAAACATTTGTACAGTCACTTAATTCCTAGTGAACCAAGCTATTTGATGTGAGCCACAGAAAGCTCCCATGACATCAGTGGAAAGTTTTCAACTAGGAAACCAAGTTTGAAACACATTAATAGAATTTAAGACAGAGAGAAGAAGAAACCTTGTAGGAACAGTCAAAAGATCTGTTCTTAAGATGCACTAAATATACTTAGGAGCAAGCAGAGAAGAAGCTGCCTTACGTTGTCAGACTCTAGTGAGCAAGAATTTTAGAGATACAAGAACAGTTATGATAGCTGCTCCCTTTAATATCTAAGCTTCTCTCTTTTCTATACCTAGTCAGACTCAAATATATTCAACTGTTTTTCATCTCCTACTGAAGTCCTTACTTCTCCTTTTGAGAGGGCTGAATGGCTTTGCCGAGATTTTTGTGTACAGATACACATTTTAAAGTAATGAGGCGGCCACTACCACCCACCACTCACTGCACCACAACCTCCCAAACATGGTATAGGTGTAAACTGTCTAGAATATCTAACGTCTGGCATATCAAACAAAGCCACCACATCCAACAGTATGTTCCTCCCTCAAAAGCCTCCCAGAAAAAAAACAACTTGGAGTTTTATTTCTACAGTCAAATTGCTACACTACTACTTCTAATACTCAGTGGAAGTATAAACTGAAGTCACTCTACACACCCATCCCCTACATATAATCCCAAAGCTTTGGTGATACCTTACAAGGACTTGAAAAAGCTGGCCATAGAGATATTCACCCTGGATAAGTGAATCAGCCCAGATTTTCTATCAGACTTGCAGGCAAAAAGGGTTGCATTCAGCAACCTGCAAAGTCACCTCTGTCCCTGCTGCCAGCCTGCCACCTGCTGGGCCATCTGCTTTGTCCACTCAGGCCTGAGGACAGGACCTCCACTTGATACCTACTCAGCACCACAGCCCTGGGTCAGACAATTTCCATGACAAGCTTGTTTTGTAGATGTCTTAGACATGCTTAAACAAGATTTAAGAGTATACTGAACACTGCATTAGCACAAAAGCCATCTCAACACTAAAATCACTGAAGAGTCTTCTGCTGTAGTGTTCTGCACATTGAAAGAAAGATTCCCATTCTCCTATCTCAATATAAAGGGATTTGTCATCAGTCTTAATATTTAGTCTAAAAAACACTGCTCCCAATGCCCACTAAGGTCTTACCTGTATCAAGAAATCTCTTCCCGCTTAAAGCTCAAAGAGCCATTCAATTCTTGTTTCTTACCAGAAACAGCAACACCAGTAACAGCCATCCTTCATTTTCACAGAGGTGTTGCTACACCTATCCCATAATACACCGGCCAGCTGAGGGTAAACCATGTATCTTATCTTGCTCTTGTATGTTCCTAAATGCATACCAAAAGCCATGCCACTCACCTGGCCCAACCCTGCTTCTGCCTCCTGAGCTCAGGTAGGGGACATTGCACATGTCCCATCAGCAACATGCAAAAAGGGCATTCTGTTTGGCCCTACTGTTAATGTGTTGCCACATGGTTGTGCCCAGAGCAGCAAGCTGAGCTGTTCTACCTTGGGGATCTGGCTAGGAACACTAGGAAGCACTTACAACCACATCCTTACAGCAAGGAATAGAGACTGAAGACAGCTCATGAGTCACAGCCAAATCCATTCTTGGAAAAAAGATGTGCAGCAGAAAGTCCTTATAGGAAAATGCCACTAAGTATGCATGTAAGTACGCCAGCAGAAAAGATTCTCTTTTGAAACCAGTAAGCTCAGTAAAGCAGCAGATTCACTGGAGTTCCTTGTAGGCAAACATCTCATATCTGCCATCCTGGAGTGACACAGCACACTTGGCAAGCCTCCCCCAGCAGAACTGTGCATTGCTCTGCAGCGAGCAGGAGGGGGTTGCACAATCGCAGCCTGTCTGCAGATGTGGATTACTGCTCCTTCCAGACTCTCTAGTCAGGTGTCCCCTCCCACTTAAAGTGTTGACACACAAAGCTGTGCCTCTTGCAAATCCAGTTCCATGTCCACACACCAGGCTTTATCTGATTACTCAGATAAAGCCTCTGGTTTTAATATTATTCTTGCCAAAAGTAGAGAATTGGGCCTGTGTGGGCACATATCAAAGTCAATTCACTGAGGCAGGTTTCAAGAACAAAATCACAGTATCCGAATTCCAGGATGAACCTCAGCCAATGAAATGGACCCCTACTATTAAACATAAGATACACACCTTGCCCTTTCCTCTTCTCCCCATCCTGACACACAGCAAGTCAAACACACAGGTTGGAAAATCAGCAGCATTCTACCATGCCAGTCTGCCTTCACCTCCTGGATTTTCACCATTGCCCCAGCTCACAGCCACTTCACTGCAGATTAGCTGTCCTGTTTTAACTTCTACACAGCAGCTGTACATTGGCAAGACAGTGTGCCACATACCTCACCTTGCAGCAATATCCTGCTGGAATCAGTGCCATGTGTGCAGCCCTTCTGCCCTTTTCCTCTTGGGCTGCAAACCAAGCTATGCTAGCAAGATCTAAGAGATGAATGTGCCTAAATCAATACCAGAGTCAAGCCTGAGGTTGAAGCCACTTGGAACTGCCTGTCTGATCCTTACTGCAAGGACACACAGCACTCCAAAAAAGCTGAGAAGATAACAGGGAAGCAGTGCCCTCAGTCACAAAAAAACCCCCAAACATGCTCATTAGATTGATTCACTCCCACCTCCAGCTCCATGTTGTTCCAGCTGGAAGAGCACAACATGCTATACGGAAAACCCCAGCACATTAGCAGTGAAACTGTGTGGGACATCAGGCACGGAAGCCAAGTATTCCAGCCAGTTGTGCAGAACCATGACAAGACACTGGAGGGCAAGGACACAGCACAGCCTGCAGCAGCTTATGCCTATCACATAACCTCAGAACAAAAAGTCTAAGCAACTACATTTCCAGCCCAAAGGAGTCAAGCCAGGTACTTTCTGGATCACAAAGGCCACAGACATCTTTTCAACAGAAGTGTCAACAAGTTCCTTCTGCAGCTGTTCAACAGTTCATAGGACTAGGACACAAATGCTAATTATCCCATATAAGTTTACTCCTTACCAGCTGGTCCACAGAGTTTTAGGTATTTCTTTACATAGGCCTCTCTTGAAACTTCAAGTCTCAGATGTACTAGTGCACTGGGATTAGTATGGAACAAAGCAATCCTTTCCTCATTGTCCAAGTTCAGTAATACGACCAGTTTAGCCTTTAAATAGCATGGGAAGACTGTCTATCAGAGACAGACCCCATGCAGAACTGCTCACATCTGTGATACTGCACTTTGGCAAACTTTGGGACTTCCTTCAAACTTCCAAACATTGTAGGTGGAAACCAGGCATTTTTCACATCTGTAGAGTTTAACTTCCAAAAGGCTGCTCAAATCAGAAGTTATCCACAGTGAGGCTCTCAAAAGTTTAAACTAAGAATTTCTCAACATCTGAGACCAATGTAACCTTCTCATGTAGAGAACAGCTTGGCCTTACCCCTTGCTTGCTTTTCTTGGCTGTTTACCATCTGTGGCTCACGTTCTTTAGAACTAAGTTGTTTCTGCAGTTTTTGTGCAACCAAGTGCCTTTGTACATTTATGGTGTCAAGGCCCCATCTGGGATCTCCTCAGGACAGATTCCTGACTTGATAACATACCAGCTATCCAAAGAAAGCAGTTTGAAACTAACATCTACACAGCTGCTCCAGCTTACAGGCTTCATCAAATTCCCCTTCCAGGCTGTAAGAAAAAGCCCATGTTTGGTAACTCCATTCAGATGTTACCACCTTCTGCCTCAAAGCTCTCAAGTCAAAAGCTGCTGCTCTCACTTTGAAATCAGGTAGTGGGTCTTTTTTTAAAGCAAAAAGCTTTCTCTTCCCACTAGGAGTTTTGCAGGTAAAAAGCCTTACTATTGTACAGTAGCAGCCCTGCTTTAGTTGGAACTCTGTCTTCCTATGTTCTAACAGATGAAAAACTAGCAAAGCCATTAGACAGTGAAATGTTTGTGTCCAAGACTCTCTAGGGTTAAAGAAAAAAGCAAGGGCTGCTTCCCTATTAATATCAGAAGATGTTAATCCAAAAATCTTTGAAGCTGAAGTTCAATGCTGCTTAAACACAACACAAACACAAGGGAGGATGGCAAGGCCTCTGCCACATGAATGAAACACTAGAAAGTCAATGGCAAGCTAAGCCCCCTCTCCCAGCTCTGACAATTCCACACTGTGGACAGAAGGGACATTTCCCACCTTTCCCACCCCACTGCCAGAAATCCCTGCAGAAGTCTTTTCTATTCCAACCATTTTTATAAGCCAAAGAGTAGAGCCCACTAAATAAGACTTGGTATTAGTATCCATCCCTGCCAAAGATATTTAGATAAGAAAAGAGGTTTTCCCCCTTTTTAAAAATCCTAAAGCAAAATGTTGAGTGATTGAAGCAAGGCCACACATCAAGTCAGAGGGATGGAAAAAGATCAGCCCACAGCTGTCCCTGGCTTGCAGCCCTACACTCATCCCTCTAAACCCCACTCCCTGGGGCACACACAATCCTGTCAGACTGCCACAAGCACCAGCTGACCTGGAAAGCTCTGGACCTCAAGTCCAAGCCCAGGCATGACAACATGTGACAAAGAACTGACCCTAGCAAGCCACTAGACAGCACCAAGCACCCAAATCACTAGCCAGCACATGCATCTGCTCACCCTAATAATCCAGGCCCAGAACTCAAACATGCTAAGAAATGGTTCTTCCTTCTGTACTCTTCCCAAAGAAGGGGCCTCCACAAAGGCAACCAGCAGTACACCCAGGCAGTCCATTGGGCTGGAAGAGTTTAAATTTTACTCAATTTCAGTTCAACAGCAGGACATACTTCATGCTTCAGCTGACTGCTCTGTCAGTACCCTTACTCACTGCCTTTATATGCTGGGGGTGGACCTCAATATAGCATCCAGCTCACACCAAACCTACTTTACTAGGGTAGGTCTGCTGTATTTCCTTCCCTTAAACACTGCAGAGTTGAAGCAGCTTGTGCCAAGCCACAGCTACAGAAAAAAGCAGCTCCTATACCAAATTAACACCCAGAATGAAGATTTACATCAGATTTGTTGTATAGAACCACTCCTTAGCCACACACTGTTTCCAGATGGGCAACACTGGAGCATCAGTAACTCTTGAGCATCTTCAGGATCAACCAATTTACTCTAGCCCAGGAGCTTCAAAACCACTAATTACCTCTGAGGGCAGAGCAGCAGAGTTGAGAGGAATCTATGAAAAACTCTTTCC
>NW_009954555.1:2226450-2228900 GCF_000747805.2 Chaetura pelagica
CCCTACTTCTTTTAAAAAGCTGACACTGCTTTAGTAGTCCCCAGGGAAACACAATTAATGGTGGCACTTCCCCACTGTGTGCTTGGAAACTAGTACTTTTAAGCTAGGTTTTATCTAAGTCACACTCAGTAGAGTGTGTTTGGCCACCTCTTGTAGCACATATTCCATCTTTGCTAAGAACAACTGCAATCATCCCCCCACCCCCAAGCAATCATTTATGGAAACAGAGGCAGCTGTAGCAGTTACTCACATGGAGTAACTCAAGGGAGGATTGATTTCTTTTGTTGCTCAGAGCAGGGTAGTAACTGGAAGTGAGTCAACACCTTGACAGCAATCCATTTTGCAATGACCACAAGCAAAGCAGTCCAGTGACTGCAGTTTGGTAACCCTGGTTCTCAGACACTTACTCACTTTTGTTCTGCAGGCATCACACAGCTTTTTTTCTGGAAGCTACTGGTGTCTAACTTGTACCAGCAACTTGCTAAGTCACATCACACACCTGCAAACATAAAGGAGCAGGGCAGCAGTTTCACAGCCAGCCTTTGGAAGCATCAAGGCGAGGGGAAGCCCATGACCAGACAGAGCTTGTTAGTGTGATCCATGCAGGTCTAGTAAACCCTTTCTGCACTGCTATGATGTTACATCACTCTGCTAGTTAATACATGTCCAAACCTCCTTCCGCAGGACATGAAGATAAGCACAGCCTGACTGAGGTCATCTCATTGATCCTTCTGCCAACACCAGTTAATCCTCACTCCCCTTGTCAACACAAGCCCTCAATGACTCCAGGCTCAGTCAGCACATGTATCCTACAGCCTAAAACCATAACCACAACTTGCACTGTCCTACCAGAGTCATCCTGTTAGGTGCCAATTCCAGGGTATCCAATGGTAATAGCCTCAAAATGTGACTGAGACACAAACCTCAGACAGCCACAGAGCATACTCCCTTCCACATCTTCCAGTCTTCAAGAACTACATGGTGACTTGGAAAGTTGCCTGTCAGCACGGTCTGCACTCATTCACAAAGCCTAGCATACAGTGTCCTAACTGGCTCACTAGCTACAGACTTTCAATTGCAGTAACTTTGTGAATTCTTAATTAGCCCTCCCAAGACAGACAAGACAAGCAGCCCTTGCAGACTGCTTTCACTTTTTCTGTGGAAAGGAAATGTAGGCACCCAGGGGAAAGGAAAAAAAAAAAAAAAGACACATGAGAGCAACGAACTAAGCATATTTTCCACATCCAGGATCTATCAGCAGTGAACTGTCCCCACACAAATACAGCATGTATCAGCTAGCCAGTTCCTGGAACACAAACCCACATCTCAGGAGTATCTAACAGAAGTTTACAAACAAGCTCCAACCACATTACAGTGCACTTCAGTAACCTCTACAGCAGAGAGGCTGCAAGTCTGCTGCTGATGCACGGCAATAATGCGATGCCCCCCAGAGGAATACACTGCTGAAGTTCACCCCTTGTCTTCAGGGGGGGAGAGGAATAAATTGCTGCTTTATGCATCCATCATCACAGCCACGAGAGCCAGGACAGGGCCAGCGGCCAGGCATGCTGACAGCAGAGGGAGGAGACAGGAGCAGCAGCCACTGGTTGGTCAAAGAGGATGATCCTCCACTAGGCAGTTCAGTGCTTCCCGGCATCCCCATTCACTTGGTAAACAGCAGCATGGCTCCATCACGTTCCCAGTAGTGTCCCTATCAACTCACAAGATATATCCTTCTTTCTAGGCTGGGATAGCTACTTTGACCCCATCCATCCTATAAGCAGATCTCACTCACTGCCAGCCACTGGAAACACCACTTAGTTTGGTCTTGGTAACTTAAGAGTCAACTTGCATCCAGCAAGACTAAGCTCTGTAATGCCCATGCCTTGCAGTGCAGAACCTGGTGTAGAAATCAAGACATTAGAGGGGTGGGGGAAGCAAAGAGTGCTTCTAGGACAAAGAGTTCATTAATTCATTCTGCATCACTATCAGGTGGGGAAAAAAAAAAAAAGCCCATCTTTCTCCAAGGTAGCAACTCCCATTTTTACAATCATTTGGTAAACTTCCTTATCTCGAGCAGTGGCCCAGACAATTCACAGGTTTCTAATCAGGCATGGCCACCCCCAGCCAGCAGCCACGGCGACTGCCCCACTGCTCCAGGCAATAAGGAGAACAAATGCACGAAGTTACAGCATGATTCATCTCATCACATAACAGACTTGTTACTTCAGATACAGGATAAGCTCTCCTAGCACAGCTTTATGTAGTAAAAAAGCACATACATTATTAGGTGTGCTCCAGAGACCACCACTGTAACCACAGCAACAAAACAAACAACCCGACTTCCTTAATGAGCCGAAGATCTCTGAGCTGACATTATCAGTGTTTGCTTTTCAAATCCACACACAGCCAGGCCAGCTGCCCTCTGGCAGCAGCCCATCTCACGGCAT
>NW_009954555.1:2229499-2244742 GCF_000747805.2 Chaetura pelagica
CGCCGGGCAGATCCGCATGTCCCTCGGGTGGAGAGAAGCCTCGGGCAGCGAGCAGTGGTTCTGGGTGAAATCGGGTTTGTTTGTAATGCTTCACTGCCCTGCTTGCTCTAAGAATGGCTAAAAATAGCAGCGAGCCTCAGGCTTAACGCTGCTTTATGTCTTTGTGGACCATCCAGTCGCTTTTTAAGGAGCTGCATCCTCAGTGGCCTTACACACTGTTGCAATATTTGCCTTGCAAACACGCCAGGGAACCTGTGACAACAACCCTGTTGGTTTTAGCCTTTTTTGCCCCCCCCCCCCCAAAAAAAAAAAAACAACACCACAAACAAACCAAAACAACCAACTTTCAAATTTGACCCAGCAATGTCTCTTGGATGTGATTCATTTTTCAGTATTCTCCCAGAAAAAAAAAAGAGTCTGTTTGCAGGAATACTGCTTGGAGCTATAAACCAGTGGGTTGTCATAAATTAGGCAAGCCATATTGCATGGGATACCTCCGAGGACCACCTAAGAGCTGCAGGAAGTGGTGGGAATGATTCAGGAGGTGGCAGCCTGCCAGCTGAGTCAATGTGGAACGAGCTCCTCCACATGCTGCCCAAGTTATTGGTTTTTTGGGGTTGGACATTAACTCTGGACTTTTACCCATTCTCATTGCTAATGGTCTTGGGGCACATGTGAACAAACAAATAAAAAAAAAAAAAGAGTAGGATTAATTTGTGTGTCCTTATTTTTATGTCTAGAGGACTTTGTGGTGAAAAAAAAAAAAAAAAAAAAAGAGTAGGATTAATTTATGTGTCCTTATTTTTATGTCTAGAGGACTTTGCCTTCATTTCCAGCTCAGGGGCTTAATTCAAGCAAGGCTGACTAAATGTGGAAGTGCATTCTCCTTAACTACCTTTTAAGAAGACACTCAACTATTTTTCTCCAGGTTTGTTCCTCTTAGGGAGTGGGGAGTTAAGCAGGGAGGAAGGCAGTTCCTGGGTGTATGTATATGCTGGATCTCTGGGGAGGCTGGTGGAAGGAGGTGTACTCAGCTGAGAAATAAACAGGCTTTTTGTCATGTTTCACAGGGCTGTGCATTAATGTACAACTTAGTTACACCAGAGCTTGCAAGGAAGAAAATCCGACAGCTGCACATGGCATGAAATTAAATTGCAGGTCCTCAGTGAGGTGGGGGAATCATGAGGCAGGGCCCAGTGCTAAACACACTGAACTGCCAGAAGGAGCCAGAAGAAATGAGTGTAATGGGAAGGCCAAGGTGGGGTAGCCAACCTGCTGAATACTCTGCACTCCTCACTCCTTTCAGGCTATGCAGTCAAAAAAATCCCAAAACAGAACTTCAGCCAACACGGGGAAAGAAATTCTGTTGAACTCCATCTCCATGGGATAATGCATGCATGTGAAGTTGCTCATATGGGCATTCATATCTTTGCAGGACTGAGGCACTAATTTGTTAAGCATATTTTAAGTCTTTGAGGAACAACGACTCTGTGCCAGCCTTTGTAGTTCATTTAAAAAAACCACATTCACATTAGATTACATTTATTACTTTATCTGACCAGAAACACCAGGTAGTTTGTAGATACAGCACAAATACATTCTTTCACACCCTGCAAGACAGAAATAGCAGTTTTATGTTAAAGAGATACATATTTGGGTAGCTTTTTCAAAACTACTTTGCTTTGACCTGGTCCTGCTCCCATTTAAGTCAATTCCCCAGTTTCAGCAAAAGCTCTTCAGCAGTAGTACCCTGAGCATGTTGTGAAAGTCTCCCCCTTTGAGCTGTTCCTGCAGCTTGCTGTTCAGTTCTTGGACAGTTAGCCAAGCCTTGGGGCCCAGAATCACCCAGAGACCCTGTAAGTATAGCTCTGCAATATTGCTGCAGAAGAAGAGTGGAGAGCTCTCCTAGCTGATCTCCCCTCTTTGGAAGATCCACTCCTGACTCTTCTGCCACTGTTGAAGGTGCCAAAAACTGCTTAGGATCAGAGCTATCTGGACCAGATTCTCCATGATAATCTGGTGGGAATGGGGCAAAAAGGCAGCTCTATATTAGATGGAAGACAGTAGCTCTTCATGCCTTGAGATATAGATGGGGAGTTTTCCTGCCCATGTGCTGTGACACAGTATTCTCCCTGTTCTTCACAGGGAAGTTCTTCAAAGGGAGAGGGAGAAAAGGGGTGGATGAGGTCTAAGAGCAGCAGGGAAGTTAGAGGAAACCAGACGTGACAAGTGCTGAAGCAGAACTTTTCAGCTTTGTGGTGGCTTCTCTCCAGATGAGATCACAGCTCCTAAGGAATCTTGTCTCCTTTTATTTCCTTAATATTTGACTTTCTTGCTTCCTTAAGAAACAGGAATTGTTAATCTTCAATCATTTGCTTTGAATACTGTCTACATCTCAAACAACAGTGCAAACAGTGGAAGAGGGAGGTGGCTGAAAAAATGCCAGTGTTTATAGCCCTCTAAGCCTGTTTGGAAAACTAAATGGGGTTGGAGCCTGCATTAGAAGAGACTTTTCCAGCTCTCATCCTTGTGAATTTATGCTAAGATTATTAAAAGGGAGGTGGGAGAGGGGTGGCTTGGCATGCCTCCGTTTTTGTGCTCAGCATTCAGTATTGTAGATTATTTGTGGGGTCTGGAAGTGCAGGAGCACCCACCTTCTGAAAAATGGGTCCCTTTGGAATGTCTGAAGTTAAGCATCCAAATCCTTCTTAAGAGCATGGACTCAGGCTGGTACAGACTTTGTAGATGTGTGCTGTGCCTGGCTGATACTGACCTTGCAGTGGTGAACTGTATAAAAATGGTGAACTGTATGAAAAAGGGGATCCTATTATGGCTTTGCATTTGGGGGTGTTTAAAGACAGACTGGCAGCAAACGTGCAGCTCTCTGAGCCCTGGGGAGAGGGAGAGAGAGAGAGAGAGTAAACACTCTGCCCGGAAACATGTACGTGCTGCATGCAGGCTCTGGCTGTGGGAATTAAGGGAGACAATGCAACAGATATTGAACAATGAGTGTCTGTAATGTACAGCAACAAAGCCAAAGTAACCCAGTGTGCTGCAGAACAGAGACAGAGACTGTTAGAACAGCAGCCTCATGAGGTAGAAATCCTGCCAAGCCTGCTTAGAGGACAATCAACAAGGCGTCCTCAGCTGGAAGATGGCTCAATGTGATGGAAAAGGGAGTAAAAGGGAGTGGGATGGAGGAGGGGGGAAAGAGAGGCATCCCAAGGGCCCCTTGCAGGAAAAAAAACACAACATAGTCATCTTCCTTTCAGTTAATCTCTTTTTATTAATTCAGATCTCAGCACAGCCAACACAACACTTGCACACCAAAATACAAATGAGGCTGGTGACTGAAGTGAACCCCTTTATCAGAAACAAAGAAGAATCAGGGATCTTGTTTTAAATTCACTTGCAAAGTGGGGGCTTGCTGTGAGGTCTCCTGTCACTGTTCCTTTGCCTTTCTGCTGCAGCAGAGGTAACTCTGGAGCACTTGGATGTAGAAGATTCTCTACAGACTTCTGATTCTATTTGAAACAACCCTTTCAGCACCAGCTGCTTGCCCAGTTACCTCTGAGGTTAGCTACAGACATGATTGACTGCCTCTTGATGACAGTACATGCCAGGAGCACCCCCTTAAAATCGTGGTGACTGTACTGGCTGCAGTAAAAGGAACACATCATTACACTCCTTTTGCTTATTGCACTGCATGTCACAAGCCCTTATGCAGGGAGCTAAGCACATGAGTGCAGTCTGGGCATGAGAAGCCCCTGGGAGTGGGGGAGCAGAAAAAGTGAGATCCTTGCTTTTTTGATGGGGGACCATGAATGGAAAATGGCAGCAACTGGGATAATATAGGAATAGCAGCTGTGGATTAGCTCCCGGGAGAGCAGGCTGAGCAGAGAGCTCTCTGTGCCACAGGAGATCAGTGCTCGTCTCTGCTCTGCATGTGGCTCGAGCAACAGCAGCAAAGGAGCCGGTGTCAGAGGCCCAGCCTTGTTGGTCTGTGTCTCCAGGAAAAGCTCCTTTGGAAGGGCAGAACTGGGAAAATTGTTCCAGCCAGCTCCTGCAGCGTGAGGAAGCAGCACCCTCTGCTGCTGGCACGCGTGGCTCCAAGGCAACGCTTCAGTTACAGACAGCTACGTACTTCTAGAGAGCAGCGGAGGAAAAGCAGCTACAGCAATGTCCCTCTGCAAGGCAAAATACGACGGCGTGTGGGTGGTTTGTTTGTCAGACAGTTTGGTCCTGTCAAAATACTGCTGTTGGGAAAGGAGATGCCAGACAGCATCTGCTTGCTGCAGATAATAGCAATAAGAACAGGCCCCAGTTCTGTGCTGAAAAGATTTTGACTGCTGCTGTTCCCAGCAAGCACTTTGGCTGTTACTATTTGATGAACATAACACACAATAGGGATGCTGTAGGGTAATGGTCTCCAGCCTTCCTCCAGCCACTTCCAAACATTTCATATCCCCATGAGACAACTAACTTACTATTGCTGCATAGCAAGAGAAAAGGGGAACTCAGAAAAGCAACATGCCTCACCCCCAGAGTGTCAGTGGCAGGGTTCTGCTCCTTCAGCTCTCTCCTGCTAACCACGTGTTGTCAGCTAGTGATTCCCATGGGGCTGGAAACACAAGGGGTCCCAACTCCTCCTGTTCCTAAGCACTCCTACCATGGGGTACAGCATCACACAGCTGTGATGCTGTATCCCTACCAAACTGTCTCCCTAGAAAGCTGTGGCATGATGCAGGATCTATGCAGTCAGATGAATCCTAGTCACCCATGTTTCTTCCCTCCCTTTTGCTGAGGACTGTTTGCTTTTCCCAAATTAAGCTGTTTAACATCAGTCAGGTCTATCCCACAAGCACACTCCCAAATGGGATATGCACACCTCAGACAGGCACAGAGTACTTGGTCACTTCCTCCTCCCTCTCCCTGAATGCAGATTGCCTTCTTCCCTGGCATCTGGCCCCAGGTTTCTCTTCTTCACGTGGGGAAATAAGCTCAACGTGGTACTGGCTGCTGCTCCAGGCCCTGCAGCTCACCCAGAGACATGTATTTGAGCTCCCATTCTGCTCCCCCCATCTCTTCCTCTCTGGGAGCAGCAGGGCTGAGCCTCCCCAGATCTTCAAACACATAGAGTACTGTGCCAGCCCATCAAATGTGCTCACATAAGAAAAGCAAAGCATGAAAAAAATGCCTGAATCCTGATAAAAATAGGCTGGGATCTACAGAAAAGAACCTGCTTAATAGTTTTTGTCTGTGCACAGGTCTCATTACAGCAACAGCATCACTGCTCAGAGCCAAACAGCAGTCACACAAGACTCAGATTGTTTTGTGGATAAGGAGATGCCTACAAAAAGGGAGCCCTGTGTAAGGAAAAAATGAGGCGATGTCTGGTCAGAGCGCCACCAGGACATAGTTTCTGCGGGAAATTCCTCTCCGTGGAGCAGGCTGTCAAAGGAGAGCCAACATGTCCCGCCGCAGGGAGCAGCTCGAGGGCACAGGCCTGGCAGGGTCTGCAGTGGTGCTTGCAGAACCTGGTGCTGCATTGCTACAGGACACCACGCCAGCTCTCTGCAGGGGGAGCAGCTGGAATGTACTGGATCGATTCACCATCTCCCACAGACATTTCTCAAGGCAGCTTGTTTCAGGACAGCTCTGGCTCCTGAAATGTACTGGTTTCTGCTCTTTTCCCTCTATCTCCTTTCTTGCCCCTTTTTAGGCAACAGCCACATTTTTAGTCATCTGTTTGGGAACAGGAAGGCAATAAACAAAATCCCTACAAAGGCAGGCAATGAATCCAGGGGCTCAAATCATACTAAGGATCCCCCTGAGCTGAGGCCAAAGGAAAAGTCAAGCAAAGCACCAAAAAAAACCTGTTTTGAAAATCATTAAGACACTGAAAATTGTGCTGCTTTTACCACCACTGCCTCTGCTCCTTGTGTTTGGGAAGGATCCACTTAGCCTGTTAACTGCTTGGAGTATCTCTTCAGTGATGTGCAATAGTCTCTAAGCTATAACAAAACTCTCTTTAAACTGAAATTAAAATGCTTCTGACCTGGATGGAAAATACCATCCCAGCCCCATGGCATGACTGTTAAAGCTCCTCTCATGCACAGCCATCTCCAAATGTGTGAGTCACTTCGATAATTCAGCATCACCAACAGCTTCAGAAAGTATCATACACATCATAGCAATGTACCTGGACACCCATGGAGCACATGAGAGGATTTGGACACTGAAGAGGAAAGACCCACATCACTTGCTGTTAGAGAAATGCTCTGCTACATTCACAGCTCAGAGGATCCACTGAAAACCCACAGGTCTGTGAATGACACTGCCCTTTCAGCTGCATTCAGGGGAAGGAGCATTTGTGAATCAGCAAGAAAATATGTGATTTAAATCCTCCTATTTTCCTTCAGAAAAATGAAGCCTTCCCTTAGGGTGATAGGATGAAATTGCCTCCCCTTTTCCGGACACGTGTCTTTTCTTCCCATCGGCTAGAGGTCCCAGGTGAGACTCACCCAGAAAGAGGTGGCTTGTTCTGAGCTATTGGCTAAATCTGCACTGGGACTGTACAGTCTTCCTAGCCTGGGTCTCAGCACAGCTTGTTCCTGAAGTTCAACTGCCTAGTCTCAGCTCTTGAATAGATTATAGTTTAAAATGCAACTTTATAAAGTCTGTTATTAAGCTGTGTACTATGGTGATGGTATTTGTGGAAATGGCACTCAGGGAGTAAATGTGGATCAGGAGAGACTTTCCTAAGGCCTAGTGAATTCCAGGATCCTGCATTGGGTGATTCCATCTTCCCACCTTAAAAGGGATTTGGCTGTACATCTGATTTTAGAAGTCCTGGCTTTGTTTGGATAATACACAAAAAACAGTCAAGAGTAAACATTGAAAACTGCTGGTTTCACTCTATGGAAAATTCAACATTGTCCTCTTTGTACAACTAGTAATTTAAAACTTCAATCACCAAGAATACAGGAGAAAAAAACCCAGAATGAGTACCAATCTTTGAAAGAAATTGAAGGACACTTTTGTTAAAAAAATATTTATTTTTTAGAAATATAATTCTCTTATTCATTATACAACATTAAAGGAATCAGAAAACTTTACTCATGGGAAAAGAACATCTTACAACTTGATTTTATAAAAGTTGAAGTGAAAAATTCATTACTTCCAGTGTTAGTTTTCTGCAAAACATACAAATAATCACACCATTTAATTTTAGGAATGCCCTTGCCATCTAAAAAAATAATAAAATTGGTATCAATAATCACTGCTGGAAGAAACAGACTATAAGAAGGTACTCCACAGAGTTGCTTTTGCAAGGAAAGGTTAATACAAGCTCTCAAGAAGGTGCACACCTCCTATTAATAGCTTCCACAAAATAAAAATAGCACTGCTTCTTTGGCCTATAGCCCAGTGGATTTCTGTCATTCTTCCTCATCAGATTTATTGCTCGTTTAACCCTTCTTCCCATCTGCAGTCTTTCCCTTGCCAGTCACAAATTTTATGTAATTTAAAATATTTATTTTTCACTTGGCAAATGCTCAGTATTACAGAATTTAACAGGAATTGTCTGTGTAGAAAGAAAACACAGTTCTAAGAAAAAACCCCAAACAACCCAGACAGCTACGTTCACTGAGGAAAACATGGATAATCCTTGACAGGATTTTAACAAGATCTAGGATTAATTTTGGGGTGACCCATTAGAGACTTTGCAAATGAACCCGATTTTCAGCTGGAATGAACAGCTGCTGTCTGGGGAAAAAAACCAAACAAACCCCACATAACATAAACCAAAACAAGCACTTGCTTATTTAAAAGTGCAAATAAACCTCTCTACCATCAGTGTTTATTTCAAAAGGTGCCAGCCAAATATTAACAAGAAAGTGTGCAGAAATAAGAAAGCACCAATGCCACAGTCATCTGTACAGTAGTAATAAATTCTGACATTCATAACAATATATTTATTCTCACATAGGTCAATTTTTAAATTAAAACTGGTTCCCTTGCACCAAATATAAAAGAACAACTGGAATGAAGTTCACATGGCTATTTTTGTTTAAAAAGAAAAAATATTATGTTTGGATTTATGGACATACCAGACCTAAAACATCCTCTGTGCAGCTGTATCAGCCACTGTGGTATACTTTGGAATCAGGGTTTGCTAGCACTCATCTAGGAAAATAATTATTCCAGAAGAGTTATTCCAGTTAACTCCTAAGCTCTTATTCCAGACTCCACTGTCAGCAAATCCACTTGACAAGCAAGTCCTGCAGCAAGGAACCAGCAGGGCTCACCTTCCTCCTGCTTTTCTACACTACTTTCTTCCCCTGGGATTTATTTTCACCCTTTGGTGTTTGTGCTGATAGTTAAGCCTGCCTGTAGCCATGAAACAGACAGGAGCCAGATGGATAAAAGATGGATAACCAGCCATCCCAGTTGTCAAACCAGAGCAGTCAAGGTAGTTGTGTCTCTTCTGCCCTTGAGCTTTTGAGAAAGCTACACCACCACAGCTCCCCTCCTTCCCCAGGTAAAAGCCAAGTGATGCTCGTCAGTTCAGCTCAGTCACACTCAGGTGAAATGCAGCTTCTCTGGACCACCTGCAGTGGAGAGGGTGTCTGCCAAAAATCACAGCCAGTCCCTGAGAATGTAGCCTTTTCCTGCCACGAGGTCATGTTCTCCCAGGCACCGTTTGCCCAGGGACTGCTGATGAGTGACAGGCTCTCTAGAGCTTGCTCAGGGCATTAGCAGAGGCAACAATTCTGATTTCTGTATTCAGATAAGCATTATGCTGAAAGGCAACAACTTGAGAACCTGGACACACAGGCTGCCCAGACCTGCCCACCTTGCTTCACCTGCTTCCAGACTGTAGCACCTTGTTGTTCCTGGATTTGCATCTCCATCACTAGGATCCAGCAGATCCCTGTGCAAGGAAGGATTTGAAGCCAATGCCTATTGTCCACTTTCCTAAAAGGAAGTCTCCCTCTTCCCCTGTCCTACAGATTCCCAGGTCCCTAAGGGCTCACCAGTCTCTCAGGTCCAGCTCCTGAGTATCCTGTTTTTCCGTTGTGAGGCTGTGAAGGGTGGCTAAGCCTGGCACAGCCTCAGACCAGCCCTGCTGAAAGAAGAGCACACAACTTTCTACTGCTGCTTGGGGTCCTGGCGCCACCTCCTGTCAGCATCGGAGGCCCCTGCCCAACACTAGCTCTCTGGGTCACCTCAGACCCACCATCTTCCCCTAGACACCCCCAACACAGCTATTTCTCTGCAGAAGCAGGGCCAGCATTCATAGGAAGAAGAGAAAAACCGCCTTGAAAGCGGTCTCTGTTCCTGTGCAGAATCCTCCCTGCTAGCAGCCAGTACCACATCTATGTTCTGGCTTCTTGCTGTGGCCATCCTGGTGCCACCCCAGGTGCAGGGGTTTGTCTCTAGCTTCCATGTGGACCATCAGCCCACATCTTCCCACCGTGTGCTGTTTTGATTTCTTTATCAAAAGCTGCACTCTGGTGCAGTGCTGTGGGAAACTACCCATGAGAAGTGACAGCATTTGGGGGAATCATGAAAGCAGAGAGACACCTATTGTGCATGGCAGCAGTCTAGGAAGGGGAGAATTAGAAAGGGGAGAGGAGAGTCTCTAGGTAAGACTGGATGTCCTGCCAACACAGAGATGCAATTTGCTAGTACTGTGTGCCCAAGAGATATGTACAGAGAAAATTCCCTCCCCATCTAATCAGTGTCCTTGAGTTCAAATGCCCCTATACCATCTGCAGACATTGTAACTACCTTAATGTGTGCTGTAACGATGGATATGTTGGTAGGGTATAAAGCTGCCTCCCTTGGAAATTTTATAAGCCATTGAATGAGACTGCAAGCTCCAATTCTGAGGACAGAGAAAAGTTCCTCTCAGAGAATGAGACAAAGACAGTTAAAGAAAACATTTCTTTGCTGGCTAAACCCAAACAACTCCTCTGAACATCAAGCTCTTCCCTCAATAATTATTGCACTGCAGGCAAATAACAGCACTGCCATATTCCTCACCCTGTTCCCATTATTTTAACAGCCTAAATCACAATGTGTCTTCCTTCTCCATCCCCCATGGTCTCAGATATCCACTTAATGAAAGCAGCAAATTACTGCTTTAAACCCAGCCTCTGCTGCTGGGCAATTTGCAAAGACTCAGGACTGCAGTGAGCTCACGAATCAGTGTCAGCATTTAGGGGCCACATGCCACAAAAGCAAAGGGGTGTCTGTGCTTCCAGGAGAGCACAGCCATGGCTGCCTGACACCAGGAAGTGAGACTTCAGACCCACGTGCACTGAACCTTCATTTTACAGAGACAATTACACCATCACAGCCAGACTGAGCAGGGCAGAGGATGAACATGTTATTACTGTCTTTTAGCCTGAGAATCAAAAAATATATATATTAAAAAAATATGGCAGGTACTTAATTTAACAAGTCTCCTGTAATGCCTGCGAGGTAGTTAAATGCTAATAACCACAAAGGCCTGATAGGGAAAACTGAGGTGCTTCAAGGTGAGGTAATGTATCTAAAGTCACAGTCAGAATCCCCAGCACAGCCAGAAACACTGTGCTGGGCTCTTGGCTCCTGTTTAGCTCTGAACACTGAGCCGTGCTTCTCTCCGGGCTCAAATGTCAGAGGCACTGCAAGCCATGGACTTCCCAGAAGGTTAGAGGAGTCTGTCAGATAAAGCTACTGCTGGCAACAGAAAAACATGGACATTATGTAGGAAAATCCAGGCTGTAAGGGCAGCACACTGTGAAGGCATCACCCAAGCAGAGCTTCATAATCCATGTACCACACCAGCTGGCCAGAGCTGGGGCTGACACCCGAGATAGGCCATTTCCTTGGCTCATGGCCCACTCTGCTGAGCAGGGTGGTGATGTCATGCTTACCCTTCCCCAAAACCAGGACAAACACCTGCTTGGCCTTATTGATGAGGTGTAGGCTAAGGCTCATCCTTTGGTGAGGTTTGACAGGGCTTTCAGTCAGCACCACAGTCTGAGCCCCTTCCAAGCCACTTTCAGAGTGAGGGAAGAGTGAGGCAGTGTGTCCATCAGTGCCCACCCCCAGCAGCACCAGGTCAAAGCTGGCATTGGCCACCAGGGCCATGATCTCCTTGGCATACAGCTCGGTGCCTCTGTCCTCTTCCACGCAGAGCCGCTGGTTCAGGTGCACAGGCATGGGGTGGACATTGAAGTAGGGCACCCGGACACTCTGGAGGAGGTGCTTGTGCAAGGTGAAGAAGTTGGACGTGGTGTCAGTGAAAGGGACACAGCGTTCATCCACCAGCCAGATGTGGGTGTGCTTCCACGGGAAGGCATAATGGTGTCTTGCCAGCCGCTGGAATAGGACCACTGGGCTTGAGCCACCTGAGAGGGCCAGGTGGAACTGCCCAGTGTGTGCCACAGCCCTGCTTGCTGTCTTCTCCATGTCAGAAGCCAGCTGGGAAATCAGGTCCTCAGACCATGCAGAGACCAGGGGATTTTGCCGATATTTGGACTGGATCGTCCTGTAGTCACTTGGCATCAGCTTGTTTGGGTTCAGCAGCTCCACTGGCTCTGCCAGTGTGAATGCCACTTCCCCACTCAGCATTTCAAAGTCTAAGAGGTTCTGGTTCTCCACACCCCCAGGGTACAGGCGCAGGGGCTGGTGGGAAATGCTGTCCAGCAGGGGTGTCCAGAATGCCCAGGAGGCCAGCAGGTTCTCAGTGGTAATGAAGAAGTCCTTCCTGCCATGGTAGATGTTGGAGATGAGGACAGAATATGCATCTCTCTCTTTCACAGGGCTGTACACATAGTAATCAGACAATGGTTGTCCAAAAATATGCAGGTCTGACTGACCCAGTATTTCTCTCCAAGTGCCTTCTGGCATGACAGGCCTGAAGAGGTTCCTGCTCACCAGCACCGCGGGGATGTTGAGGGGACCATGCCCAATGTAGAAGATGATCTGCTTGGCTTTACACTGGCTGTGCCCGGCGTCCCTCAGAGTCTCTCTCTGAGCACAGTAGGCCCGGTTCTTGAAGAGAACACGGACATAACCTACCCGTTCATCCAGAGCTTTCCCAGAAGTGAGGAGGAAAGGGACTCCTTCCCAACGCAGGTTATCACTGTGAATCAGCACACCTGGAAGGACAGTGAGCTCATCTACCAAATTGAAACTGAACAGGAAGTAGATCTAAGGGGGTCTCTATCACCCACCCATCATTCTTCTTTCTTAGCTCCCAGAAACCTTGGCATCCTCTGCCTCTTGCTCCACATTGAGCCCTTTCATAACATTACTGGACTTACTGCTCTCCAGCTACCCTGCTGTGCTTCCTCCCAGGTATCCTACTTCATTAGCCTCCTTTCATCTTGCAGGAAACCAGTTTCTGAGCACAATTATCGGTCAGATGTGGCCTTGCAGTCTGTGAATCACAGAGAACTGCCAATGCTTTACCCTCAGATGCAGGGAACATCTTGACTTTATGAAAAGGGAAAGGGGTTTGAAGGCCACTTGTAAAAATAACTCGGAGATCTCGGAGATGAATAATGGGACTGAGGTCTTGGGCAATGCTTCCCATTCACAGGATTGTTAGTTAACTAACATGACAACAGTATTTTCTTGCTACAGCTCCCAGTTACCATGCCTGTGGATGCCTGGAGATATCCCTGTGTCAGCAGTGGGGTCCACAGTCATGGAGCTGGTATCAGCATGCAAGGACTCAACTCCTACTCTCCTCAGTTCCAGACTACTTCCCTCTCCAGGGCCCAGACCAAACCCTCACCTGCAAAGGTTGGTGTTGTGCTTATGTAGTCTTGTGCCTTCTGCAGTTCCTCCTGTACTTGGCTGGCATATGCCTGATACTGACCCAACACAGCACTGTTTTTCTCCAGGCCCTGCAAGGACTGGAAGGCCTGCAGCTTGCACTGCAAAACCTCTTCAGTCCTGCTCACATTGGCTGGGAGCTCCATGGTCAGGAACATCAGGGCCTCTGTGAGGTGGTTCTGAAGCACATCCCGGATGACTCCATACTGCTCATAGAAGCTGGTGCGGCCTGGGGACAAAGAGGAGGTAAGAAACTGGTAAACTGATGTGGTTTCCTCCCAGCCTCCTCTGCATGTATGATGTGTGTGCCAAGGAGAACAAAGAGCACAAGCCCTAACTGGTTTGCACCATGCTCATCTTCTCCTGGCTTAACAATTAACTCGAAGCCACAAAATTCAGAGAAGCTGTACATGTCCCACCACTGGACATTTTCAAGGTCTGGTTAGACAAAGCTTTGAGCAATCTGACCTAATGAAAGATGCCCCTGCCCATTGCAGGGGGGTTGGACTACACCTTCAAAGGTCCCTTCCAAGCCAAACCATTCTACAACTCTTGATTCTAAGCCCTTCCTCTCCCCCAGAAGGGCTTCCAAAATGTCTCTGCTACTGAAAGATACAAGGTTTCCACAGGACTGACTGTCCTCCACAGAGCCAGACATAATCCTGCTTTTTTGATGCCTAAACGCAGCAGGAGTAATGCTCTTACCTGATACTTCCTGAGTGCACTGAGCAGAAGGCAACTTTGCTTTCTTGAACTCCTTGTGCTTTTCAGAAGCTGCAGTTGCTGACTGGCAGCAATATCCAGCTCACACCTCCCATGTACAGCACAATGCAGGGCCCCTATATAACCCTTGTTGTGACACTCTGTTCCCCAGGTCACAGGGACTCCACATGCAGTTCTACACAGAAGCTCTGACAAAGTAG
This sequence comes from Chaetura pelagica, assembly GCF_000747805.2. Lineage (NCBI taxonomy): Eukaryota > Metazoa > Chordata > Aves > Apodiformes > Apodidae > Chaetura > Chaetura pelagica. The sequence goes on from NW_009954555.1 coordinate 2,243,263, forward strand.
CTGGAGAGTAGTCAGAGCAGGGACCCCAGCAGCCCTACAGCTACACACCAGGTCCACAGAACAGCTGAAGCTGGGCCCTGGCAAAAACCACTATTCACTGCCTCTTTTTCCGTAGTTTGCATGTCCTCAGAAGGCTCTGGCTGAGCCATGCCCTTGAGAGACAAAATTTCACATACAAAGCCTTGCTTCCCTTTCCCTGCCAGACTTCTCATGCAGGTGGGAGCAGAGGGAGAAGGAATTATACTTATAAAGAAAGTGACTCAAACAGACTCCTGCTTCTGTGCAGTCCAGCAGCAGCAGGCTGCACAATACAGACTACACCACAGTCATAGGCTTCCCATATTGACTGATACATTCACCTCCCTTGCCCTAATCCAAAGGCACATTAATTAATGTAATCAATGCTGCAGACTTGCTGGGAGCCAGCCTGCCAGCTGAAGCCAGAGGGGAAAAAAAAAAAGACATCAAATGAAAAATTACAAAGTTGTTCAGAGCAGGGAGGGTACCGGGTGTAGCTGGAGCTCTGCACAGACAACTCTTCTCCCTAAACCTCTCTGCAGTGCATCCCTCTCTCACAAACAGGCCCAGGCGAGGTCTGGGCTGCCAAACCAAAGATTACTCCAAGTTTAAGAAAGTTGCATTAATTGAGTTTGTGGTGGCTGAGGAAGGGAGGGAAGAGGAAGATAGAGAGGAGGTAAAGAAAGTGGAGAAGCAATCCTGATGTTGCAGAACTGCAGGCACCTGACAGCCCAAGAAGTGCTGTGGGTGGCAGTCTAGCCCAGAGTGCTTTCTGCTGAGCACTGCAGAGCGGCTGCTGCAGCACTGCAGGGAGGGATTGCAGCCGTGTCCTTCAGCAGGGGACCTATGCTAGCAACCCTGGGCTCTGCAATGCTCTTTCTTACCACAGAGAGGAAGGGAGAAAAGCAGGCAAACACAGACGCAGGTCGACTCACTGATACAAGTAACATCCAGATAAAAGATGCAAGAACATATTCTAAAGATTAGTACAAACATACTCTCAGGGTGAGCTTGGTTTCTGCCAGGACAGGAATGCAAAAGGGCTGTTGTTACAACCACCAGATTATTGCAGCATTGAACTGAAGTGGCTTTAGACTGCACCAATCCCAAACCCAGTGCCTTTTACCAAGATCTGGGATAGAAAGCTAGATGGAATGCCCCCAAAGCTCTGCAACAGAAAAAGGTGGGGGATTTTGCTCACGCTCCCAGCTGAACTGCAATGGGAATCTTTTCTTCAAGGCAGCAACACTACCTGGAAGTGCAAGACACTCCCTCTCTTTCTCCAAAGAGCAACATAGCATTCATCTGCTCTTGTTTCTGCACCAGCACCACCCGGAGAACCATTTTCACATAATTCATGAGCCAGCGAGTTCTCCTTTTCACTCATTCACTGTAGCTCTGCACACTTGCCTCACCAACCTTTAGCATCCACAGTTTCTTTCAAGACAATCTCCACTCTTTC
>NW_009954555.1:2245253-2250413 GCF_000747805.2 Chaetura pelagica
ACTCTTTCCACATGGTGTCGGTTCCAAATTGGATCCAGAAACTCTCGGTTCTGATCTCGAAAAGGCAGGATATGGGCTACAGCCTGTGAAAGGAAGAATCAAAGACCCTATAAAAGTTCACTGGATTTCCACAGTATCTCTGCCTCACTGCCCCATCCAGCTCTGGGACGTGGCCAGCCCTGGAGTGCCAGCAGACATAAGACACAGCAGAGACTAGAGTGGGCCAGAGAAGAGAAAACGAGCAAGAGAGCCTCCAGTGATGCACAGTGGGGTCTCCAGTGACTGCACAGAGCAGAGATTAAAGGTCCTTCTGAGGCACTTTGAGGTTTCATGTGAAAAAAGCTGAACTACAGACTGCAAGGAACTCAGTTTATACCTGTGAAAGGACAAAGGGCTGAGTCAGACCGTCCTGGGACTAACATACAGTTCTAAAGTGCTGAAATACATCAGATCAGATGCTTACACCACTAAAGCCATCTGTAATTTTTGGGAGGGAAAAAAAAAAGAAGTAATTGCCTGTCTTAGTAGAGATGCTCTCCTTGCAGCTTGACATGCAACCTTCTGAGTAAAACCTGGCTACAGTGCCATGGCTGGAACAGGCTATTTTCAAAATGTGGTATCACATTCCTCTAAAACAAGGATGGCATGTCCTTGAGCACATTTCCTCTGGGACAGCGCAGCTCCACATTCCAAGCAGTCCCTGCAGCAGCCAGTCTTCCATGCCCTGAATGGAGCATAGGCCAGGAAAAAAACCTTGTCTTAAGCACCCCGCAAAACTAACATCCCATTAGCTCCATATCATATCAAATTAAAAACTGCTTCTAGCAGCCACAGCTAAGCAGAGAGGCCTGTGTGTAATGAGACAGGAGAACTGTGAGAAGGGAAGGGCGCTGCTTATTCAGCGAAATCAAAGCTCTGACCTTGCTGAGAAGACCAGATGAATTCTGCATCTCTCCTTCATGCACACACACAGTTCACCCCTGCACCCTGGCTTCCCTCTGCAGATGGGACCCTCATCACTCTAATGGGACAAAGCCCTGCACATTTCCTCTGCTCTGCAGGAAGATGAAGAGCAGCACAGTACAGGACTCCATAAGCAAATAGAGGCTTGGGAGAGCACTCGGTGGCTCTGCCTGCATCTGGGAGGAACAAAACTCTCTTTAGATGCAGAGCTGACATCCAACACTCTCCCAGCCACTAAAGCCCTCAGCCCAGCAGGGGGCTGCACACTGCAAGCTGCTCACCTGTTTGCCAAGGTAGTGGTCCACCCGGTACATCTCCTCTTCCTTGAAGAAGCTGGACAGCTCTGCAGCCAGCTGCTGGGCTGACTCCAGGTCATGGCCAAAAGGTTTCTCCAGCACCACACGCAGCCAGGCTCCTGGAGGGGGTCTGCAGCTGCTGTTGATGTGGCGGGCAATCTCTGTGTAGGCAAATGGTGGCACTGAGAAGTAGAAGATCCTTCCAGCCTCCTTCAGCCCCTCCTGGCGAAGCAGCGTCTCAATCTCTCTGTTCAGCACAGTGTAGTTTTCGGCAGTCTCCAGCTGGTGGTATTGGCTCAGCTTCAGGAATTGGTCCTTGAGCACAGCACATCTGTTGGGAGGTTCATCAGGGGGACAGGCCAGCTTCTTCAGCACATCAAACATCAGCCTCTGCCCTGGCTCCAGAGCTGTCAGTGCAGCCCCATGAAAGGTGAAGCTGTGGCCACTGCTCACTTGGTCTATGTAGAGTTGGAATAGACCCTGCCACAAATACTTCTTGGCCAAATCACCTGTGGCTCCCAGTAAGACCACTGAGATGTGGCCCTGGGACACTTCAGCCAGTGATGGCAAGGCTCCCACCAACAACATTGTACACAGGACTCTTCTCAGCATCTTGGGACAGAAGAGGTGGACTCAGGAACACTAGAGGACAGAATTAAAGAAAGAAAATCTGTTAATCCATGTTATAACACTGCAAAAACAATGCAAGGTATCAGTGTTCCCACAGCTGAAGAGCCAGGGACTTCTGCCTGGATCTTCCATCTGTCTTTCTTCCCCTCCATGATCTGAATCACAGCAGTACCTGGGGCTCTTGAGAAGACTGCAGCCTCCTTATGCAAACCAAGGAGCAGATCCCAGCATGTGCCTACAGTCTTTTGGTAGCATAAGCATTGTTCTCACAACTGAGCTAAGGAGGGGGTGGCAATGCCTTTAGACAGTGAAACTGAAAACCATTTTTCATACAAATTGCAGAGCTGGCTACAAACAAATAAATGTGCCTGCAAATGAAGTACTGCATTCAACAAGCTCCTGTTTGGGACTTTGCTCTACTCGTGTTATGCTGCTCTGGCATTGATTCATGTCAATATTGTCACAGCAACTCAAAGACAAGCAGGACCACTAGCAGCTCCCAGCACAGAGGTTCTTTAATACACTGCACTTCAATGATTCATGTGCACCACCTCTCTGATGAACAGAACTGAATTAGGCTCTAATGAGCTACTAGGAGACAAACAGTCTGGTAAAACAACACAGGGGAAGAAGCTCAGTCCTTAAAATTGAGTCTAGACATGAGCCAGTCTAGATGCTGCCTTATGGTGGTTGTGTATGTGGCCAGAAGACAATGTGGGGCTTGTGTTCAGCCTACTGCAACTTCCCATCACCAAGGAGTGCACGTCAGCACTGTTCTGGCCCTCTCCACTCAGCACCCATTCAGACCACTGCAGCCAGTAACAAACAGCTGCTCTCCCTCACCAAAAAGCCCTTTTGCTCATTGTTATTTATTCTCATTTCTCTAATCCAAAATACAAGGCCTGGTCCTCACTTCCCTTGAGTGGCAAAGGGATGAAACACAGACATTGTCCTAGCTCTTGATTCATTCTCCCCCTGGAAAGCTCCCACAAAAGTCACTGTCTTATCTAATCAACATAGGATCTAAAAATCAGCTAAAGGATTAGGATAATTAAATGAAAACAAGAAACTTCAGAATATCTCACCCTGTCTGCAGCTTGAACTGGTTTAATAAATCTCCTGTTTCTCTCCTCAACAGACTCACCTGAGTAAAACAGGAGCTTTACAGAGTCTTCAGTGGCACAAGTAGCTGGAAACTTGTGTTCTCCACAGAGCACAGATCTCTCTTCTCCTGTGACTGAGTGCACAGCAGACTTTCTGATCAACGGTCAGGTGAGCAAGCAAGACAAGGCCAGTTGTTTCCTTTCTGGTGAATGGGAGGAAAGACCCAATTGCATCAGAGAAAAAAATGAACATGTCTGTGCCAGCAACATTCCAGCTCTCAGCCCTCACATGCTGGCTGTACTAAACCTTGTGAGCAGGCAAAATGCAGGCATCTGTGGCAACTCCTGCTCTCAGAGTGTGCTCCGCTTTGCCTGTGAGCTCAGACTGAGACCACAGTGTGCCTCTCCAGGAGCAGTTCCCCACTCCAACTCTCAGAAGAAAGGGCCTCCCAGGAGTACAACCCTGATGCAGTGAGAAGGGGGCAGTTTTAGTGATCCCCTCTAGTACAGCACTTTCGTGATGCTGCTGTGCTTTCTGGGCACTCTGGCTTCCCTCAAAGGTCAGTTCACATAGTGACTCCTTGGCTTTTCCTTCCCTATTTCCTGCATGGAGATCACACAGCTGCTGAGCATCAGTTAGCTGACCACAACTGCAGCCTGCTCTGCTTTGCCATGGTGCAAGGAGACAGTCTCATTGCTCCCCACCAGGCATGTCACTCCCTCAAAAGTGGTTCAGTATCCATTGCTCTTCTCCAGAGAGCTTCAGTAAGATATACTGTAGTCTGTAGATGTAACTGGTACCATCTCTCCCAGCCTTCTCTTGTGACTGCCTCCCTTCTTGCTGTGCTATTCAAATTCCATGCACACACATCAGGAACACAGCAAATAGTGCTGGCAATTGCAGAGGGACAGAAGTGTGGCTCCTAAGATTTTGCCTGCAGTATGAATAGTTATCACTTGAAGCAGAGGTTTGGTTTTCCTTCCCCCACCATGGGTTTATAATGCAGATGACAAAGTTTCTCAATGCCATAAAAAGTAATATTGACATTTGCTTGAGCAAACTTTGTTCCAGGAACCTAGAGAAGTCTGATATAGTGCTTGTTGCACCCTGGCAGGCTGCAGTAACTGCCATGGTGCTCAGAAACTGCAGCTGAAGAGCAAGTACCTGCTATGGGATGAGATGGGTTTGGGTGGGTCACTCTTTTTTGTGTAACCAAGGAGATGAGTGAATTAGCCAAGTAGTTTCCTGACAGATTCAGAGACACAGGTACATGTTATTTCCAGGCTAACTGAAAACCAGTTTCACAACACTCCCAATTGCAAAATACTATGCTACACTGCCCAGAATAAGCACAGTAAATCCAGGATATTTGTTTACTGCCTTCATATCAGATCATCACCACTGTTTGCATCAAAAAAATAAACCTCTAAAAATCCCACAACAAAAGTTTCTCAGTCAGGCTTCAGGAAAAGACTCCTGAGACTGATCCACATAAAACACTGCAAGAGGTTACAGCAGTAGGTGTGAGACTTGCACCACCACAGCAAGTTCCAGTTTGACAGGAGCTCATTTCAGGTATGCTAAGTTTTTTGCTACTGTTGCATCCCCAGTGATGAACAGCTGCAGCCACGTGCAGCCTGGCCTGGGGCTCCTACACAGCTACACACACCTAACACGTGTGGGAAAGACTGACTGAGATTCCTTGAGAATCAGAAAAAGAACAGTGGTCTTCTGCATATGCAAACCTTGGAGCAGGACTGACCACACCCTCAGAGGCCTAGAGGGGAGACTCACATGAAAAGCAAGCTAAGAGATGCGTAAAGTAGTGTCTGGCGTTCTGATACACAGTCTCTCTCCTAAATGAGAAGGAGCTCTGGCCCCAGCAGCTGTTTCTGAAGCCTTGGAAAAGTAGAACAGGGTTACAGTGAGATAAACGACTACAGGGCGCAGTAGCTTCTCAGCCACACCAAAGCTGGAACCTCCCAGGTGCCTGTACCTTGCTCTTACAGCGGGGGGGACTCGGGCTCATCCTCCGCCTTCCCCACGCTCGGCCGCTGGCGCTTCCTCCCGGTTTCCCCAGCTTTGGGGACGCAGAAAGGACTCTGAACGTCCCTCCCCACGGAGCACAGGCGGGAGGCGCCGGCGGCGGGACGAGAGTCCGCGCTCG
>NW_009954555.1:2250741-2280113 GCF_000747805.2 Chaetura pelagica
CGGGAGGGGGGAAAATCTCCGGGCGCAGGGGAGTCTGTGGGACGGGCACCCTCGCCCAGCTGAGCGCTGTCCCTGGGCACTGGCACGGAGGTTTGCACCCTTTCGGCACCCAGGGGTTGCACCAGGCGTCTTAGGATGGGTGCTCGGCTAATTCACTTGGGCTGGAGGGGTTCCTAATGCACCATCAGACCGAAGCGTCTGCACAGCCCAGGAGTGTCAGTGACCAAAAGAAGAATTTTCTGCTTTCTGCAGTTGCATTGGCTGGGTTAAGTTTATACATACATATGAGTGTGTGTATTTGCCTAAAGACCTTGCATTGTTTTGTGTCCAAAGTGATTGTGTCTTTAGCCTTCCAACCACACGTGCATCCACAACTGCCCTCCCATGTACCTTGTGAACCTTGTACAGTGTATTCCAGTTCAGCTTGATAGTGCTTTTAGAGGGGCAGGTGAAGTGATGAGAGATGGACAGAAGAGAAGCAAAATTGTACACATGTCCCCTCTCCCCCCTTTGCCCAAGAATACACACAGCAGAGCATTCTTTTAAATGTCCTGGTAAAACGTGGAACTTCCACTGGAGCTCAACTCACCTGGACCACCCTAGATAGTCCTAGAAAATACTTTTTTTTGCAAACCATGGTTTGTGTGGTAATAACAAGGAGTTGTAAGGCAAACTTAGTTAAAGAGCTATAACTGTATCCAATAATTAGTGACATCATATGGCAAAACTACACACATTTCCTATTGTCATTTTCACGCAAAAGCCTCAAATTATTTTACACAAGTAGATGCATTTTGCCACAACTACTGACAAATGGGGAAACTGAGTCATCTGGGCAGAAGTATGAGCAGAATTGGGGTACCTTGGTGCTCTGACTGTTAACGTAGCAATTCTATCATATAAAAGATGAAGTTTGTATTGTATTTGAATTATATTTACAAGATAATTTTTTGATGCTGTAACCTTCTGTTCTGGAGGTTCTTTCATCAGCATATGTGCCTGATCTCAAAAAGACCCTGTATGGTATTGCAAGGGTGTCAGAGTGACACAGAGTGTCAGCACTGAGGTTTGGGAGATCCTGGTCCAAACTAGGGAGGAGGGAGGCTGCAGTCTGCCCTGCTTCCCATTACACATTGCTTTATAATTCCAACCACGTTACTAATGCAGCTTTGGGTTGAGCAAGGGCTGAATGCCTCTCACAGTGGTCCTGTTTCTGCATCCCAGCAGAGGGTAGATCACAAGCATAGGTCAGGTGATGAAATTTACAAATTAAACTTGGTGAGGGGGTAAATAACTCAGCTGAAAGAGCCAGCTGGACAAATAATCCAGCTCCAGAGATCTCCCCTTACTACTCTGTCTGATATTACTACACAGTAAATTTAGCTAGAAGCTTAAGGGAATCAGTGCTGTATCCCATAGCTATGTATTTAACCCACTAATGACCTGGTGACAAAGCTTGCTTAGCTCTCAGCAGCTAGTCTGGGTCTGGGTGGATACAACAGCCTGAGAGAAGAGGTAAATGGCAGTACCCTCTTACAGTCTGCTTTCTGTTCTGGAAGAAAAAGGGGAATTGCCATCTACTTCAGCAGAAATCATTAAAGTGCAGATCTCCCTGCTGCATATTCCTGGCACATTGAATGAGATGAACAGCTGAGACCCTGGTCACTTGAGCCTGTTATTATTATAGATAGAGCTGAAAGTTGGGAGTAGTTGCAATTGTTTAACATCCTCTTTTGAGTGACCATGTTTTTAGCTAGTTCTATATGATGCCAAACTTTAAATATTGAGGCTGAAATTGTAGGGGGGTTCACTCTGTGCAGTAATTTTTTGGAAGTCTCTGAGAAAAAAAAAAAAATGGTGCAGCTATTTCTGAGCTGAAGGTCAGAAGATAAAGTAGGTTTTTTGACCATGTTAAAAATAACTCAGCTGTTTCACTAAGGAGCTCAAACATCTCATAATTTGGGGCAAGCAAGATTTTTATCAGGATGATAGTTTGGATCAGAATGTGCTTCTGTCAGAAAAAGTGTGCTGTTTTCAGTGCCTTTTCAGACTCATTCAGTTGCTTGCTCCTTTAAGGGAATAGGTCCAGTGTGACAGATGGGACATGTGATGCCAATAAAGGAATAAAAGGTATTTAGCAAGGGAAGGGTCATTAATGAGCCAGGTGTTGTACAAGCAAATAAAAGCTCTGTGGGAAAAGGAGCTGTTTTGATTGCTGTTTAAAGATGGTGCTTCAGAGGGAGAACCTGAAGGGACCAGCTTTCTAGTTGAGTGGTTCAAATCCTGGGTAAAGGCTGTCTTTTGGCATAGCCATTGAAACCTGTTCCAGAGCAAGTGTTTCTTTAGTTTGGAGATGGGAAAGCAACATGAGACATGAGTTTAAAGCAATTGGAGTTGTTTCCCTTTGATGTTGGGTTCACAGACTAGTCCCAATGTGCGGAGAGCTGAAATTGAGCCAGGGTGGGGTTTGTACTGCTCTGGAGAGGTAAGGTGTGTTTGAGTAAGCTTTTGATGGAGTAATCTAGAGAAAATGTGCCTGATATCTGCCAAATTTATTTATTTATTTATTTATTTCAAGTTTCTTCAAAAGGCATCTACTACTAATGGTCAATAGATGAGGCTGCAAATGACTGAGAAATCTCTGAGGATGCTTTGTCATTCCTCAGTTTCTGGGTGTTGTTCCATGAGCTGGGAGCCTTGCTTGGTTATGCTGCTGCAGAGCCTGGTGGAGCTTGGTCAGTGTGTGTGTTGGGGATACAAGCTTCCAGGAGAGCTCTGAAGTTTTATACTATAAACTTCACATGACTTTGAGTAAGGCTGTTAACTTCTGCTCTGACGCAGCAGTGAGCAGCTGGTGTTCTTGATAGAACATAAAATTACTGTCTTGTGGCTTCTGGAAGACTAGACTGTAAAAACCATAACAGTAGTTCATAAACTGGTGTGGGACAGAGTAAGAAAGGGGGCCTTTGTTATGGCTGTTGGGACAAGTCAATGACTTGGGCACTTAATGAGTTCTGGAGCTGTAGTTGTGCTGGAGGTTGGTTTGTGGTAAAGCCTTGAATAGGCCTGAAAGAGGCAAATCTGCAATCCAGCTTAAGAAGTTTAGGTTTAAATACTTTTGCCTGTTTGGTGTTGAACAATGGCATCTCTGTGCATATAGACAGTGTTTAGAGGCTGGAAAGCTGATCTGCACAGGAGCCCTGTTGCAGCTATGCAGGTGATGGTCCCAAGACCTGACTGCTCTGATGTTCTGTCTGGACAGCTTGGCTCTTAAAGAGCTTAGCATCAAAGCAAAGCCAAGACACTCCAAGGTGAGAGAGCATTAGAGTAATACTGCCTCTTAAGAGCTTCTGTGTCTATTGTTTGTCGACTTTGCTTTTTAAACGGTAGCTTTTCAAGCTGTGGAAATCATGTCCAGTGAATGCCTGGCAGGTATGCACCCTGAGGGGGCAAGAGAGTGTCTTAGCGGCACTGACTTGCTGTGCTGCTTGAGCCAACAGCATTACTAGCTAATTCAATTACCTCCCTGCTGCTAGCCCCAGCCAGCCACGGGGCTGAGACATGACTTAATGCCTCAATGTAAAGCTCTGTCACCAAGACTAGATGAGTCTTTCAGCAGCAATGCTGCAGTACTGATGCAGTCTGCCATCCCTCAGCAGCCGGGATGCAGCTGCAACACGAATACTCCATAAAAGCAGTGACAAAGGGAAAGGAGCGAGGGTGGGGAGGAGGAGAGCTTATCTTCACCAATTACTCTCCCTCAATCAAAAAAGAACTGATCAATCAAGTAAGCTGTACCTACTTTCTCCTTTTTGTTTTAACAAAGTGATGGTCTCATCAGATGATCAGTACATTAAAGGGCTGGCATCTTCACCAGCACTGGGACAAGCTGCCTTCAGTCCCTGCTTGGTCTTGGGATAAATGAGGAAGGAAATGGAAGTTACAGGCTAAACATTCTGTCCCTTCATTGTAAAGTGGGGAAATAATATCTTCCTCTAGCATGAGCAGAAAGAAAGCTAGATAGCTTTGCTTAGCTTTCAGTAGCTGAAGATGTTACTTGTGGCTCCTGAGGTTCTATCTGTGGATTATCTAAAAGAGTAACTCACCCTATCTGAGAAAAAACAAAACCAAAGCAAATCATAAAGCAACTGCTGATTTCTGTTGTAGACATAATATGTGGAGATGGACTAAAGTCTGCCTGCTCAAGATAAGCAAAGGTAGTGGTTCCCTCCTCTCTGCCCTGGGTGTTAATTATCTCTGTGTTTGTTGCCTAACGTGAGCTGTACTCAGTGTGATCTTACTCATTCAGAGCTTCAGCAGTTCAGAGTCTGTATTATAATTTTTAAATTTACTTCAGAAAGAAGCAGAAGGCAGGTAACTTCTTGTATTGCTGGCTGGTTCTGCCAGCTTTTGGAGTGCTCAGGAACTGGAACTATAGATGTCTGAAGGCTGAACTGTGCTGCGGCAGTACTTTGTCCACTGAACAATGGTAGCTTTCTCCAAACTCCTTGGGGCTGGGTAAGTAAGAAATTACTTCTCTTGCCTTGTGGTGTAAAAAATGGGCAGATGCCTGGCATGTAGGGAGTACTGTAATCACTGAGCTGCCTGAAGTGCCCCAAAATATACTTGATTGAAGTTTAGTAGTTACTTAGATAAATATTGATTGGTGAAGATTGACACACTGATCTTCTGAAGTTACTAATGCATGTTGTGCTGTTTATCAGTTTCCTGATTAATCAGTACTGGACATATTGTCCTAGATTAAGAAGATGATCAGCAACAAAATCATTAGTATATAAATAGCACACTTGTGGGGGAAAAAAACCAACTTCAAATACTTGGGGGCTTCCTAGTCTAGGAAAATCTTGGCTCTTGCTTTGATTTTCACATCTTTAGTCCCAGTTTTTTATCATTCTGAGTGGACAGTGCAACATGGAATGCCAGGGTCCTCCTTTATATGGAATTCTGATTGAGTGATACAGGTTTAACCATTGCAGTAAGATTATTTCTTTTCTCCAAGAAATTTTGGACACTTTAATAAAAGCAAGACCACTACCTGCCACCCACCTTTTATCTTCTGGTATAATTAGTGGCCTAAGCAGTACCTGATGTCATAATACTGCAGCAGAGCTGTGTTACACCTCATGTCAGGAAGCTGATCACCCCAGGGCTGCTGCACTCTAGAGCAGCTGAACTACATGAATGCAGCTGAGGAAAGTCAAAGATTTGCTCTGAGCATCGGACAGCTGAATGGGAAAGTAACGTTTAAAATACACCCTCTACCCTTATCTTGATGCCACATTAAGACTAGGCTGATCAAGTTGGAGAACAAAGTCCTATGTGGTAACGTATTCTCCTGTAACAAAGGGAAATGCACCAAGAGGCATATCTGTGTTACTATTCATGGACTGTGTTGCTGCAGCAAATTGGTGCAGAGTTTGGGATGGTGGGTGTTGCTTGGTGCATTCCTTGGTGCTGCACCCAGGCTAAGCACCCGAGCTTCCTTCCAGGCAAGTGCTGCTCTTTCTCACCTCATCTACTACAGATTAACTCTGTGTTTCTGGTTTGTAAGGTGAGTGGCTTTGAAGTATTGTGGAACACTTCAGTAAATCAACGTTTTCAAAACCTTGGCAAAGATGTATAAAGTTTCACTAAAATATTTTGACATTCAGGGGAGTCTCGCTGCTGGTTTTAGCCTACCTTGAGGTGTCACTGAAGGCCTGCAGATGCACTGGGCTTTCTTACACTGAGAATATCCTGCCTGTTAATTCTAACCCTGCTGGGCAGTAGCTGCAGCAGTACAATGCTGGTAGCAAGGCACAAATAACCATAAATACCAAGCTGAATACCCAGCCTTGTGTCTCAGCTTTCCTGTGGTGTTGTAAAACCAGGAAGGATTGGCTATCCTATCTTCTGCAACAGGTATAAAGTAGTAAAAAGTTACCCAGTCCCCTGAATCCTGAGCCAGACCTCTGCTGGGCAGGTGGAAGTGGCTGGCATGCTGGAAGCAGATCCCTGGCTGCATATACTGCACCTCACCTGGCAAAGAACAGGTATCTGGTGGGTTTGGGTTATGCAACTCACAGGCAGGTATAAGTAGTCAGTCAAAAAAATTAATCTCCAAATGGAAAGGCATGAAGGTGAAAAGGAAGGAAAAGGCTTTCCAGCTGGTGCCAGGACTCTCTTGAATCCGGATAATCAGCACATCTGAAAACCTGATCTAAAAGCTTTCAAGGGTGGTAACAAAAGGCAATAATAAATTTAGACTGACCCTGGTGTACACTTGGCATTTTTCTGTGGTGCATTGAAGTATGTGGATGAAAAATTCACATATTTCAAAACTACCACTCTGCAACTGTTCCAGAACCAGTTTGCTGTAGAGCTCCTGCCCACATCTTTTATATGCTGCCTGGTTCAGTGGTCCCCAACAACATCCTTCAGTAACCTTGAGCTTAAACTGGGTTTCCCTTCCTCAGTCTCAGCACTGGAGACTAGAATGTCAGAACCAGAAATAATTAGTAATTGGTAACTCCAGGATGGAAAGTTATGTATCTTCTCTGGACACTAGTTCTTTTGTTCTGTGGTGCTGACTCACTTCCATGAAACTGAAGGAGAATGACCTGGTGTTTGTTGTCTCTGCTCATTGAATCTGCTGTGAAAACGGGCTGAATTAACCATGAAATGCAGGGGTCTGCACAGCTTCATTAGCTATAGCCTTCCAATAGCTCCATCAGTGGAAGACTTGAGGGATAAATTCTGCTTTCTGTCAAACCAGCAAGAGGCAGGAAATTAATGGACACAGGGCCAAAGCTTTCCCAGGCCTGAGCTTCAGCTTTGCTGAAGTTAGTGATAGCTCTTTAGCTCAGTCTTTACACTGTTCTGTGTATCAGGAAAAAAAATGGGACCTGTTAAATATGGAAGGTGTGAGCTTTTTTTGGTGTGTGTGGTGTTTGGTTGTTGAGTTCTTTTCCAAATTTAATATTGATGCCTGCTGCTTCTCTCTGAATTCTTGATATAGCTAGGACTAGTGTGAGCAACATCAAGAAGAATGAGATTTGTGTTCTTTCTGTCATCCCCTTTCCTTCCTGATTGGAGTTAAGGAGCAGTGTCCCTGCATCTTCCCAGCTCCTGTTTGCCTGAGAAGCCACGGCTGACTCGAGTTCTAGCCTGTAGCCTAAGTTTAAACTAGCTCAGGTTGGAGCAGAGGATGGTTGAGAGGCTTCTGCAGATGCCCGATTTGCTTTTCATTTTGCCTCCTGCAAGAGCAGCATCCCCAGGTGAGAACCCCCGGCAGGGGATGAGACTGCTCAGTCTCCACCTTATCAGGAAACACGGCGGTACCGAGAGCCAACGCTTGCTTTTTAGACACAATCCTATAGGATCAGGGTTCTTGCAGTGTCAGGGATTTAAGACTTTTTAACTCCCCCTCCCCCTTTTTTTTCCTTGCTCGTCTGAACAGCTCCGGGCTCTCCCGGCATCACTCCAGTGCAAGGACCCGTCTGACACTACTTATGCCAGGTCCTGCCTCCTTCGCAGGAGAAGCTGTCTGCAACTTTTGCTGCTCTAGACAACGCTTCATCTCTGAGAAAGCAGAGCTCTACAGAGTGGATTTGGGGTAAGAAGAGAGAACTTCTGCGGGAGGGAGGGTTTCCTAACCTGCTTTAATGGCAGCGCTTTCCTTTGCATGCTCTTTTAGGAGGGGAGGCATTTTGAAGAGGCTGTGGTCCTTCCTCCTGCAGGGTTGTCTTTTATCATTGATAAAAGAATTAAAAGAAACTTCTGCTATGTGCTTGCTAATTAAACTTCATTCAGTTCGCTTCCTTTTTGCCTTTTTAATTTTCTTTCAGACCAACCTGAGAGAGGCTGAATCAGTGAAGTATTATTTTTTTTTTAATCTGCTTTCTTAAAATAAAAAAAAAAGCACCAAAACCCCCCACAAAACCAAACCCACAACCAGCACTAAACCCGTTACAATTACTTGCCAGGAGCTTTCGTTTTGCATGGTCTCTGCTGCTGATTTCCCAGGCAGGGTGCTGGGCTCTGAATGCCTGGAGGCTGGTGCAGTTGTGCTGCAGTCCGAGCCCTGTGCTGGGCTGCAGAGCTTTGCAGGAGTGCAGCAGGACTTGCTGCTGCAGTACTTCAGGAAAGGAAACTTGTTCCTGCAGCTCCCCTCCTTTCCCCCTTCCTTGACACTTCTTAGCTTGTGTCCCCACTCTCTCTCCCTGTCACCCCCGCAAAGAAACCGGGGGTTTGGTGGCAGGATGCAGGAGGGCGAAGGAGAAATTGGACGCTGCAGCTTTAAGAGTGCAGTAGTGCCAGAGCTTTTCTCCTTCAAGTGATCTGCAAAGCAGCAGCCTTAGTCAGGGATTCCCCTTTTCCTGCTCGTCCTGAGCCCTCCGGTGCTGCCAGTTCGAATCGGGGTTTTTGCAGTCCCAACTGACTTGCCTTTACATTTGATTTTTAAACAATCTCTTAAAAAAAAAATAAATAATAAACAACCCGGTTATTTGCTGAGCTGTCCAAACTCAGACATCAGCTTCAGCACCCTTTTCCCACAAGACCATGTCCTTGTATTTGCTGAACTGAGTTTAAAAAGTGGTTTATGCATCTAAGAAAAGTGGTCTCATGACCTCCAAGCATTATACTTTTCTACAGCCATCAAAAGTTGCATTTGCATTGGAGATGTGCTAGCACAGCCTTTTTCTACAGAAGTTGAACTTGCATTTTCTGGAGGAATGTGCAGTCTGGACACGATTTGTTAATGGCATGAGGAGTGAATTTTTAACTACAAAAAATAAAAATGCTTGGACATAAATGTCTGGTAGCAACTTGCGTTTTCCTAGTATAAAAATATCTGTTTTAATTGAAATGTAGCATTTTACCAATTCCAGAGTCTTGGTAATTGTATGAATGAATGAGGCAAGGGGAAAAAATACAGTTCGAGGAAGTATCAATTCTGTTGAAATAGCAGTGCAGTGAGCTGTGGTGAAACCCCTCTAGATATGGATTTCAGGTGTCTGGAGGCAAGGGGAGAGGGGGAGCTACTCAGCAGTCAGTTCCTGCAGCACGTACCAAGTTAGATCTTTGTTGGTGCTGGAAGATATTAGCAACATCTGAAACCTTTGGTGCTGGAAGATATTAGCAACATCTGAAATGACTAAATATTTGACTTCCCTATTTTAGTGATATCTCTTGACACCAGGAAGGGTGTTCTTGTCCCCACTGAGGCTGAGGCAATTACTTGTCCCTGCAACTTTATTTGAGAGTACTAGTGCATGTTTACACTGATGAGGTCTGTAATTGTGGTGGGGTTTTTACTGTGCTTGCACAAGGACTAAG
Organism: Chaetura pelagica; assembly: GCF_000747805.2. Lineage (NCBI taxonomy): Eukaryota > Metazoa > Chordata > Aves > Apodiformes > Apodidae > Chaetura > Chaetura pelagica. The sequence goes on from NW_009954555.1 coordinate 2,260,081, forward strand.
AGAAGTCAGATCTGTAGGAAAGGTAAGAGTTACCCTCAGCACAGAGGGGAGGGGAGCTGGGACTGAAGCCTCATCTCTCAAGGTCATACCACACAAGCTGATAGTGAGACAAGCTCCTGGGCACCCTCAACTGCAAAGTCATTCTTTTAAATCCAGTGAAACTTTCAGATCTTCCAGTGGAGATCTCTGGCCCCAGGTCTTGAAGACACAAGGAGTCATAGACATAAGGATGAAACCTTGAATTCTGCGTGATGTAAATCCCAAATTAAAGGAACTGAAGCTCTGATGCTTGTGATGCAGACTTTATGCAGCCCAGTAACACTGTTACGTCTCTTTTCCTTACATCACATTAATGAGCAAAGAGACTTAATTTCATTTTTAAAGTACTTATGCATGAGGTTGTGGCATTTATGGAGAACCACTCTAATTGGTAGAATAGAAACAAAAGTAGTGAGCTAACAGCAGGCTTGATGTCAAACACCAAGGGGTAATGAATGTGACAGGGTGTTTCAGCATAGGGGTGTTGTGGCAGGGTAATCAGTGTAAAAGCATGTTGGTCTCTGCCTTATGAATAGAAAACAGCTGCTCTAAAATTGAACTGAAGAACAGACTTGTCCAAAGGTGATACAAGTGGTGAAAGCATGGGAACTGCAGGGAGGCAGCCATGCCCTCTGGAGTTAGGCATGAGAAGCGGGCATGAGAGCCTCTTGAAAGGGCTTTCTTCATGTCCCCTTGAAAAGCCAGCAGGATGATTGTCTACCACATATAGAAAATAAGAATGGTTACAGAGAACAAAAATGAGCCAAATCAGAGACTTGTGCATTTCAAAGAGCAGCCCCTGTATTGAAGAACCATCATATTGGTCATGTCCTATTCAGCTCAAGTATTTCTTGCTACTGTAAGGAAATTAGGGGCAAAGAACCCTCCAGTTGCAAAAGACAAAACATCAGAGTGCAAGGGTTGGCGGATGGAGCATGTACTTGATGCTCTCTATCCTCTTACATCCTGTGCTGCCCCAGCAGTTCTGGGTTTGTGCCGTGGGAAAGGATCCTCTGGACATGTTAAATTTTAACGAGTTCATAATACCATTACCTTAAACTTCTGTGCTGTGCCTACAGCAACCTGATGTGATAGACATCCAGGGAGTGGGAACAGAACGTGTCACTGTAGTGAAGAGCTTGAGTGCATAGAGCCAGTGCCTCTGAAATGTAGACTTTGCTGTGCCTGGTGAAAGACCACATTTCAGCAGGTCTCTTTAATGCCTGCCTCTGATCTGGAAAGCCCTTTCCTGGCTGCCATATTGTTTCTGGAGTGAGTTTTAGCACTTTGAGCTGCCTGGGGTATTTTTATAAGAGTAAGGTGTCTTGAGAAAGGACTAGTCTTGTAAAACATAAGGAACTTTATTCCTAGTGCCTGTCCTCAGGGCTCATGAGCTTGTACAGAGATGCCACACCAAATTCTTTGTGGTTATAGCCAGCACTGCTATCAGAGCCTCAGATGACTCTGCTTCACTGCATTTTTAATCAGTGGGACTTAAATTGTGGTTTGCTTGTTGCTATTGACTTTTCAGTATCTATTTCCAGTGGCTGGTACAGAAATGGTTAAGAAAGATTGGGTCAAATGTCAGCATGTATTTTTGGAGAAGGTCATGGATTCTGTGCCTGATGCCCCACTGCAAAAGGCACATATTCTTGAAGTATTTGATATGTCTACAGTTTGTTTTAATTATTGCCTTTGGTGCTGCTAAGGCTAGTGTAGTGCAGCAGCAGGCTGCATGCCAGGCTGTAGGGATGTAGCTTATTTCCAGCTAATATGTGCTTCTTCCCTGCCCTTAATTAATTACATACTCCATGGGTATTACCTAGCACTGCAGCAAATGTCTTTCCTCCCAAGAGGTCTGTTGGGAGTGAAGAAATATGGAAGTGATGTGAGGAAGGGTCCCTTAAAGGGGAACTTTAAGAATTGCTACTGGACCCCAGCTGGAGGGTAACTGGTAATGCCTGTTTTTGCTGTTTTCCTTTCCTGAATGTTGTCAAGGGTTTAACACGTTTTTTTCTGTTGTCCCATGGGCCTGAGACATTGGAGCAAGGGAGAGAGGCTGCTTCTTGCAGAACCTCTGCAGATTCTTCCAGTTGGCTCTGTCACTGCAGAATGCTGGGTGATGAAGAGTGCCAGGGGTGGGGGAAATCAGCTGTCTCAGTTGTGTGATGTGATGCACCAACGTATTGAACAGCCTGACCAACTGCTGTAAATTTTTTGCCTACTCCTGTCTGGTGTGTGAACACAAGAGTTCCCATGTGCCAGGAATCTTAATGTTTTTCCTCCTACTTCTATGCTTGGGTGGAAATGTCCTGAAGATGTAATTTTTCCAGCTCAGCCTTTAGAATTTCTAATTATGCTGGGAGAGCTGAGCTGCAGTGGGGCTGCCTTTCGACTACCCTTCTTGTGCCATTTCCCTGCTTTTCAGACAACTGATCTTTTGAGAAGGGACAGTCCCTACTGCTGAATGAGGAAGAACTAAACTTTGGCAAATCTAAATGGGTTTTATTTGCATCAATATTCTGCATCAAATAATTGTGTACATTTATAAATGGAAAGCAAAGCTTAATGCATTGGAAAAACTTATTTGTGATGAATAGGAAGTACTTTGCTCTTGTCTTAAAATGAAGTGAGGGTGCACTTATTGAAGATGCCCTTCACTTGGTTTAGCAGCAGAAGTTGTGTTGAGTCCTGTGAAAACAAAATAAGGTCCCTGTCCCAGAAAGCCCACAGACAAGAGCCTTTTATATTCAAGGAAAGCATGGAGTTGGACTTGAACTAGCTGTTGACCTTGAGTTGGTGGTGAAATGCTTAGGTTTAAAATATTGGTGGATTGTAAAGTAGCATGAGTCCTTTGCCAGTCCTGTCATTAAAAAAAGGTGGAGAGTTGATTAATATACAGTTTGATTAAGCAAAAGGAAATAACATGGAGAGCCACTTTCAGTTTTGAAGGTCACTGTCAGACTGGGGAGAGTGGGGGAGAAAGATGCTTGTTGAGGTCATCCCTAAGGTGCTGTGTTCTGGCTTCTGGGGAGCTCCCAGGCTCTGAAGTTCTTCCCCACACACACCTTATCCCAGGGAACACACAAATGTACCTCTACATATAGTGAAGAACATACTTTTTTTTTTACAAAAGTCATTGTTGTGTTAATGCAGCAGAACATGTGAGGTCAACCTGTCTCCCTTGCAAGGTTTGTAGAAGTGCTTCAAGGCAAGAGGAAACTGGTCACTGGGCTGAATCCCAGGGGATGCTCCTCTCTCCAAGGCTGCCTTGCCTCTAGGGCTGGTAAAACCAGCACTTCCCAGGGCAGAGGCAAATGTGCTCTGCAGAGAATCTGTATAGATGTGGTTCTGGCACACAGGGTAAAATGGAGCAGGATCCTTGTGCACACCTGGAGGAGTCTGAAGGAGGGGTGGTGCGAAGCTGACCTGCTTCTCCTGAAAGGTGCAGCCCTATGGACAGGCAGTCATTCCATGTCTGGTGATGGAGTGTCAGCCAGTGTGCCTTGGGTGGCTGAGGGAGAAGTGGGGAGGAGGGAGCACTTTGTGGTTTGCTGGCAAGTCACCCGCTCTTTGATGCACTGCAGTAAAAGCCCTGTCTGAAAACTCTTCAGCAAAGAAGGACATTGCAGGGGAAGGGGAGGGGGGGACAGCACACGCTGAAAGATGCTGCTGCAAGCGCTGTGACAGCCAAGCCTCTGTTCTGCTTCCCCCCCAGTCATTTAGCAATTGAGTTGGCCAAGTCCATTGCCTTACGTCTGAGTAGAATGCAGTGTCCTTTCCCTGGATGTCCTTCAGTTGCAACCAGGGGTGGTTCTGCCTGTGGGCATGTCCCCAGGGGCTTGCTGTAACCACCCAGGTGATGGTGGTGAGGAGGGAGCGGAGAGGCTCCAGGAGGTGGACTGAGCTTGGGTGACAAGCCACCACTGCAGACCCTTGCCTCAGCCAGGATGGTGTAATGTGCTGGGGACTAAAATGACAGATGCAGTGCATTGTGTTGCAGCACACAAGGTGGAAAGGAAGTGTACACCAAAGGAATGGCAAACTGCTGATGCAGTGCAGGTCATCCTGGGCTGATTGTTGCAGGATGCGCAAGGTAGCGAGGCTGTACCCTGAGACAAGCAGAAAGATAAAGGGCAGCTCCTGTGTCTTACCTCCTAGGGCTTTTCCATTTGGCCTTTTATGCCCCCCAACAAATACACTGGTGCTGCAGAGGAAGATTGCAACCTGCAGGAGGCCCTGACAGATGATCTGTCCTGCCCTTCTTAGGAGAATTACACCTGAAGTGGCAAGTGAAGAGTGGAAGATGATCCTGTGAGCCATGGTCCAGGTGCAGGGCTGCTGGTACTGCCTGCTGAGGAGCACTTGTAAAGGGGCATCCTGCTATGCTGCTTCCAAGCTGGAATTCTTTGCAGCACAACCTGCTAGCCCAGCAGAATTAGGCCATCTTGCTCTTGATGTGGTAAGGCTTTTCTACTATGTGTCTCAGATTTAACCTGTTAACTCCTTATGTTACCATCATCATATTGAGGTAGAGGAGAGGGAACACTTGGTTAGATTAGCTTCCATGTGGTCTGTGGTGCTAGTGAACTAGGAGTGTAGCATTGGAGAAGCAAAGTTTGCAGGACACCTTGGATGAAGAAAAAAAGTGGGGTGGTAAATTGATTATGATCTGACCATTCCTGCATAGCACACAAGTCAAACAAGTCATGTGGTGAATGTGCTTCTCTTGGTAGGCAGTGTTGGTAATAGTGTTTAACTGTTGTTTATTGTCAGACTTTCTGTTTTAAGAAACTGACTGAGATTTACATGTGATGAGTGTTCCTGATAACAAAGCTCTTAACACATAGCCACGTTACTGACAATGTTGGTGTGTTTAGATGTATAAACAACTTGTGTGGCAGAACATCTAGAAACAACCACCTGAACTGTGAAGAAGGAACTGGCATTTGGGTGTCTGTGCAGCTTGAGTTAAAGTTGGTCTTTTTTCCATGTTCTCATGTCCTGAGGGGCTGCAGCAGTAGCCAGGAGGGATGTGCAGACCTGTGTGTGCATGTTTTTGAAGCTTTTAGTTGTTGTTCTTGATGACTGCTGTGTGCAGTGCCATCTCTGTGGGTTCAAAGCTGCTTTTCAGCAGGCAGGAATGGCCAGGGAGTTTGGAGAAGGATGGATTAGGAAAAGTACTTCTTTCCATAGCAGTCATTTCAAGAAGAATCAAGGAGTTGCAGCAGTGGTAGAGAAAGTGTGGCCAGGCTAACAGAGCTGTCAGTCTTTTGCTGGCCTTGTGCTGCTCTTGGGGTGCAAAGGTGGATGCTTAGGCATCCCTCTATAAGGAGCTCTGTATGGGAGGCAGCTGAACTTCACCTCTTTTCTTGCTGAAAACTCTTGGTTCCACAGATGCAAAGCATGAAACGAAGTAAAACTGCTGCAGTCTGGGCATTTGGTGGGTGGAAGCTGACAGCAAAAAGCAGTTTTCTTAAATTGCTTTACCAAAAATGACCCTTTGTCTTAATCTGTGAACTAGTGGGGAAAATGCAATGAGCTTCTCCCAGATGCCTCTGAAGGAGACTCTTTCCTCCCTGTACTGCTGCAGCCTTGTGACCTTGTGTACCAGCAGAGCCTTTCTTGCTGGGGGATGTCTCTCCACTAGCACTTCAGGTTAGAGGAGGACAGAATACCTCCTTGTTCCCAGGACAAGGTGTCCCCTCTGGGTCTGCTGCCTGCCTGCTTCCCAGCAGAGGGAGGTAGAAGCACGCCAGGTTGCAGTCGTGCAGCCTTCAGCTGCTCTATGCTCCTTCAGCCTGGGTGTCATTAAAAACAAAACCCTGCAACACCTCAGCAAGAAAAGAGGCATTTCTTTTGCTGCTTAATGCTGAAGCCTTTCAGCAGCAGGGATTTGCTACCTGTAATTGCACCAGCTAATCCTAGCAAGCTCTGTCCTTCACATTAGGTTCTATTCTTAGTTCAGTCCCTACTGGATTCTTGACAGAGAAAATGCTAAGGCTTGGTCTGTGCCTTTAGAGGAATTAGTTGAATGAGTGAATTTCAGGAATCTACCCCCTCATTAAGAGGCAAAACCATGCAAGAGCTTGATGGAGACCCAGCTTTTTAGAGAGGTAAGTCAAATACTGGTGGATTTGTTAAGAAAGCAGTGGAAATGTTGATGGATGAATTTGGTGAGCTGTAGCTAACCCTAAGTCAGCCCAAGGGAGTAGGCTAAATGACTTCAGCTTCTTATGACTCTTTGCTCTTATGGCTTAGCTCACATGCATGTTTTTATCTTCTTGCCTTTTCAAATCTGAAGCTCTGTTTCCAGCTTGCTGCTCTTTATTTGTTCCACTACCCAATGCACAGAGAATCCCTGTTCCTTCCAGGCCCTGCTCCTGTGAGTGGGTGGGACATGGGAGGAGTGACACAATCCAGGAGATCAACAGCTGTTTGAAGAGATGTCTGCTTCTTGGAGGGGTAAAGTGATTGCTCTGTCCTCTGCAGCATTCTTTAGTGTAGCTGCATCTGGCAGTTGTTGCTGGATGCCCTCTCCTGTGCAGGATGGAGATCTGGGGGTCTGTGTCCTTGCTTTGCTTTCTAACTGATCAGGAGGGAGAAAGAATCTTATAGAGGAAAAATCCTGATCTTGCATCTGGTACATGTCTGAGCAAGGCCAAACAGACTGTCAGTGACTAAGGCACTTCAGTCTGAGCAGTCAGATGTTTCAGTTCTCACTGGAAATGTACTCAACTGCCTGGAACATCATCCCTTGCTCTGTGCTTGCATTAGTGTGGTTCCTTCTGCTAATTGCTCTGTTTCTGTTTCCTGTTTCTGCAAAAAGGAGAAATGTTCATATGCTGTTGTACCCACAAAATGGTTCAGAGAGGAGTTTACCAACATTCTTGGAGACCAGGAGCTCCTGGGAGATGAAGCTTTCAGTCATGTTTTGGTTTTTTTTTGCTGTTTAGACAGAGGCAGCTCAGGAGATTGAACCAGATAGTTGCTCTGCACTGATGGAGGAGGCTAATTAGCATGGGGTATGCAGAGGTATTAGACCACTACCTGTGAGGTTGTTTTTCCTTATATCTTCATGTATTTCTCCCTTCTTGGACAAAATGTGCTTTCTCAAATGCTCAAATTGCTTATTGATAAGTTTACTTGTTATTCCCTCCACCACCTTCACTGATTGTATTTCTCTTCACACCCAGCAGTTGTGGTGTGGTGTAAGCATTGTCATCGGCCTGGGCCACACAGGATCCCTGACAACCTGCCAGCCATGCAGGGATTTGGGAAGGCTCACTGAGCTCTGTAGACACTCCAGTCTTATCAGGGTTTTTCTGCTCTTGTTGTCAGATCTTTAGCAGTCTTTCCAGTTACTCTCTGTATGTGAGGCAGAAGGAAAGCCCAGCATTGACAGGTGTGGTCACAGAATGTGATAGTTAAAGAGCAATCCAAACATTGCAGAAACTAGATTCAGGATTAGAAAAGACCTGGCTGTGAAAGTGGTAAATAATTTGTGAGATGAGTGGGAGCACCAGCAATCTAGCAACCCGAGCATTTGCTGAGCAGCAGTGTGTTCACTCATGCTAATCACTTTGCTCTGTGGTTACACTTCTGCAACTGAAGAGACTTTCTCCCCACCTCATTAGCTGTAATTAACCTCCACAAAGTATGCATGTACAGGCCTGTGTGTCTGCAGCAGGCTGGTCAGCAGACAGCCTAGGGAGAAAGTATCTGCTGGGTACCCGAGTTTTCAAGTCAGCAAGTTGATGGCAGTTTGCGCTCCTCTAGCAGCCTGAGAATTTATGCTTATATTCAAGTTCCAGATGTTTTAGGTGCCTTAGTCCCCAGCCTTTGTCCTTCTAGTTGCTACAAGTGAAATCTCCAGCAGAGGGCTAGCTGCAAGAGTGAAGTGGTGAGGTACTTAAACCAAATCATGTTATCTTGAGTTGGTAGGTGAAACGTGCCTTGGTACTCTTAGGCTGTGGTGCACAGGAGGCAGCTAATTCAGACTTTCACTCGCTCAGTGTGAGCTGATATTTGTCGTGTGAGCTCCTGCTAACACAGGCCATGAGCTTGTACACACAGTGAGTCCAGCACTGCCAGAGCATGGCATTCCCTTAGCTGAGACCAAGGGACTTGTTCAGACATCTGACACTGCACTTGGATGCCTTCCACCTTCACTGGCTGCTGCAGTTTCCCAACTTCAATGCTACCCAAGGTATTTCTGCAGTGGAAGATGTCAAACAGGTTATTGAGGTTTGTCAGGTTTGTGTGAACACCTTGGGCTATGTTTAAGCTGTGGTTGATTAATCCTCAGGGAAATGTTCATGATACAAGGTAAAAGAGCCTGAGTGGGCACAAAGTATTTAATAAATACAAGAACACAGTAACTGGTGTTGTACATAAAATGTTTCTATTCATTAATGGGCTATTTTGCTGCAGTTAAGGTAACTGGATCCTCTGTTGATTGGAAGTGGATAGTTAAAAGTCCTTTGCTTATCTGGTCTTGCAAAGGAGGCCTGGAAGCAGGTACTTTGGGGAATACCTGAATATTTTACCTGTTTACCAAGAATTTTGCCATCTATACATTAATGTTTTTTTGGGGGAGAAAAGTCACATAAAAGTGGCTTGTAACTGACAGGTGGCCTGAGTGTTACTGAATCTGCCTCCATAGTGGTACCTTTGAGGGGATGGGGTTGGAATGGGTGGGGGTAGTTGGGACCTTAAAGGAAGCACTGAGACTGCTGGTTTCCTTCACATTATTTGAGAATACTCTTAACCTTGGTAGGTGAAGTGGTAACTTGGTGTCATGTTGTCTTGACTGCAGTGTGAAGATCAACAAGCTGACACTCAGTGGTGATGGTAGGTCACTTTTCTGTGCATGTATGCTTCTCTTATTTGGCATTAAAACCTACTGCTAATATTTGTATACAATACAAGTTTTGACCAGTCTGTGATGCTGGGATTAAAGACAGCTGAAGGTAAAATGTGAGTTGAAGTAAATTCACATTCAGATCATAGTTCCCTTAGAGTTCAAGAACAGGAAGGATCTATTGAAGTGCTCTGGCCACTAAGCAGTGATAATTCAGTCTATCAGATTGCTGGGTAGAACCAGAATGTCAGAAGGGTGATTCATCTTAGTTTGAAGATAAAATAATCTACCATTTGCCTAGGTACTGAATTTCTGTCCCTTATGCAGTTCCTCTGCTTAGTTGAAATTGAACCTCTGATCTTGGCTTTTAGCCACTGGCTCTTCTGCCCCCCTCTGTAAAGAACAAGCAGCAGCATCCAGCACTTCTCTCTGGGAAGAGCTTCCTACCCTGTAATCAGGTTATGTCTGAAGGCAGCTTGGTTTAGCAACAAGGGCACTATCAGGGAGACCAGTTCAAGTGCTCCCCAAGTGTCAGTAGAATCCTAAATGCTCAGCAAGAATCAACTGAGCTGAAATCGCAGCACGAGCAGCTCAGGCTTGCTGCTGTCAGTGCTCTGGAGAGCTTTCATCAGAGAGACCCATCCTTAATGACCTTTGGTGGATGGGATCACGGTTTTGAAGTGGTGACAGCTCATGCAGGTTCAAGGCAGCAGTTGCCCCTTGTGTGGCAGGATGCCAGTGCTGCTTCAAAACCAGTCTCCAGTCATGGTGCCAGCATGCCTGTAGGAAGCCTTGGATTGCTGGCTTCCAAGTGTGCACTTAGCAAGGTCAGTCAGCATAATCTTTCTGTTCAACTGTAAAGTGGCTCAGTTGTCTGGGAAATTAAAACAAATCTTGTTCCAGTGGTAGTCATGCCCAACAGTGAGAGTGTATTTTCACTCACTAAATCCTCTTGGGGTCTGTCAGACTAATGCCCACCCATGCTTTGCAAACCTGCAAGCATTTGGCTTCAAAACCTGCTTTTAAAGGGCTTCCAGGCATGTCCCAAAGGCCAATCTGAAGGAATCCATGTGTCATGTAAATATAAGTGTGGAGATGGACACTGGTGCACACCCCTGTGCTGGAGAAGAGCACCCCTGGTCAGACAAGCAGCAAGGCTGCAGGGCTGCTCTGGGCTGGAGAGGCTGGAGGGATCACAAAGCCCTGAACAAACAGGGAAAATACATCATTTCATGCAGACTAGAAATTAATTCAAGCTCTCCCTATGCAACCTGGTTCCTTCAGGCCACCTTCCATCTTTCTAGTGACTTTTATGCCATGTTGGGGGACATGTGGAGACTGAAAACTTCAGAGGCACTTTATTAATTATTGTTTGAAAATTACTGTAGATTTGGGCACTCTGCATAGCAGTGTATTTAAAAAACAACAACAACAAAAAAACTCCACAACAAACCAAAACAACAAAACAAACCCTACAAACTTGGTATTATTTGTGCAGGTTTTTCTTGTTACTGTGGATGGATTTAATGGGCCAAATTCTTTACTTTCTCAAGTAGGTGACAGTGGAGTCCTCCAGTAAGACATCAGGGTTGCTCTGAGCTTGTGCTGCACTGAAATTGGAATCTGGCCCTGCAGTTTGATTAAGGAAAGTAAATGTGAACACTCAGTGATACAAAGGAGAGAAATATCTGCATTGTGAGAGTGGGGAGGAGGCTGCTGCGGTTCTGTCTCTGAAGGGCTCGTTATTAATTAGCTGTGTGCACAGTAAGTGCTTCTCTGGAGAATGAATGAGGTGCCTGAGCCTCCCTCCACAACATCGGTAACAAAATTAGTGGAGGGGGGGAGCATATTTGGGATGGGTGGGCTTAAGCTGGTGGGCTAGCAGTTGGAGAGCCTCAGACCCTAGTGGGTGGGTTTGGGGTATGTGTTCAAAGCCAGGGTCCTGCCTCGACGGGTTTCTGATGTCCTTGCTGCAGTCTGTGCTGCCACTGGTTTTCCCGAGTGCTGGAGTCTCTGCTATGACTGCAAACTTGTGAGTTCCATTCCTTTGCCAGGAGGAATCCTGGAAAAATCTCCCGTGCTTCCTGGTGTGGGCTCCTGTCGGTGGAATCGATTCAGCTCTGCCCTGGCACGGGTGTGCTGAAGCTGAAGTGCTCCTGTTCAGTGTGTTTCAGCTTCACTGGAACCGATGAGGTTGCACCGGTAGAAATGGGGTCCCGCAGGGTCACACGGGTAGGTGCTGCCCCCCCGGGGCTCTGCACCTGCCTGCAGGCAGGGGGGACCAGCCCCGGGCCCCGGCTGGAACACCCCGAGGGCTGCCTGCTCCTCCAGCCCGGCAGGCTCAGGAAGAGCCTTTCTCTGGGCTTGTCTGGGCTTGTTCAGGCCTGAGCCTGCCTTTGTCTGGGCGATCACAGGGATCCGAGGGGATCACAGAGGTTCTGCCTCTGCCGCTTGCAGCTGCCCTTCTGAGAAACCCCCTGAAGAGACCCCCGCAGCAGCCTGAGCTGGAGCTTGTCTGACCTTCCCTGTCGCTTCAGGTAAGTGCTGTCTGTGTTTGTACTCATGCCTGCAGATGGACCCTGTCAGCCTGTACTCTGCCAGCTTGTGTGCAGAGCCTGTTGGTGTCTGGGGGGGCTAGAGGGGGGAGGGGGGGTGGTCTGTGCAAACATGTACAGCTCAGTAAGTGTTCAGAGGTCTTGGAAGTCAGGAGAATGTTACAGTAACTGCCCCTGCTAGTCTGTCATTTTAGGGTATAAAATGTGTTTCCTTTGCCTTCTTTTGGCTTTCCTGTTCTGTAGCCTCCTTCCCTCAAGCCCCCCATACACAGATGTTTGGAGTAAGGGATACTGGTGAGTGTCCAGTTTTTGAAGGACCCCACAAAGTAGCAGCACCCAAAAAAGCAGCTGTGTGCTCACACTATCTGAAGGTGCTGCAGCTAGTGAGCAGTGTAAAGGGTTCTGGTGAGTTAGCTGCTTGGCTTCTGCATCCAGGAGACACAGGGGACCTGAAATCAGGGAGCATTAGTGGTTCACCCTCACATCTAGCATTTACACAGAGGAACATGGAAGCTGAAAGCTTAATTCTTTGTTCTTTGCAAGGAGCTGGCAGCTACCCCCCTGTCCTGCTACACTTCTGCAAAAGCTGTCCTCTCCATCTTATTTCCAGTATGGTTACCTGGCTCAGCACATTGTTTCCACATGCATTTTGTAATGGAAAGGATAAATACTGTAGCTCAAATGCTGGTATCACCTGGTGCTCCTGTGGGGGGAAAAGACTCTGTCAGGGTGTGTTGGGTTTTGTTCCCACTGCCCCTTGCAGCCTTCCTGAGCACTGCCAAAGAGAACCTTGGCTTTACCTGTGCCTGGGTGTCCTACACATCACTCACCTACTCATCAGGGAGTTTCAGGTGTCTGTGCAAACTGCCAATGGGATTATCTAGATAACTGCTACATTATGTAGGAGAGGGACCTTCCATTATTTAGGAGGGACTAGCTCTAATAAGAATTGAAAAAGACACTGGGAGCCACTTCAGATCAGAAGTAAGTAACTACCAGTCAGTAGAACTAATTTTCTACACCAGCACAGCTCTGGGCTCAGGTCTGGTGATACTTCCCCTGTTACCTTTCAGGGGCATCTCAGCAGAGTGGGCGGGATGGATGTGAAGTTTTGATCTGTATTTTGAAGACAGGCCCACCTGTGCTTACCTTTTATATCTGTGGTAGAAAATGTAATTATTTGTAAGCAACCTGCTTCTCATCTGCACAGTCTGTTCTGATGCTTTGTTAGCTGTAGACATGCCAGTCTGTCTTCAAGTTTCTTCCTACCAAGGGTGAGTTTGCTTGTTGCTGGCTTTGTAATTTTTGACTGCTGTGTGCTGCTTTTTTGTTTTGTTTAGTAGAACCAGAGGCCAGGAGGGTCTGACCAGAAAGACCTGAAAGCAAGCATATAATATTTGATTATGATGAATGCCATTCTCTTCTAGGGACTACTTTGCTTCTAACTTTGGTAGTATTGGCAACCAGTAAGGTTAAAGGTGCCCTATTCCTGCAGGGAGCCATATCTGCTTGTGAATGTTGGCCACACCTGTTTACCAGTGGTAGTTCCAGCAGACACATTGGTCGGACTGCAGCTCTTTTATTCTTTGAAGAACTTGTGACCTAAGAAAGTACCTATCTTGTGGGTTGGGTTGCATCTAGGATTCTACTTGAGGCCTAACGAAGGCAACACAGCCACGTGCACCGTGAAATAATGTTGGTTCTGGGCTCTGAAATGACCTGTTTGGTCTGAACTCCAAACAGGGCAAAGGATTGTTAAATAATGAGGCTCCTTTTTTCTTCCCTCCTTGGTGCCCTCTACACCTGCCCCAAGGATGCTGAGTAAAGGCAGATCTGGTGACCATGTTTCTGACTTGTCATTTCACACTGTGTTTTGTCCCCCAAGAGAACATTAACTGACCTATTTTAAGTAGGTTTAGAAAGCTGAGGCATAAAAGAAATATTTAAGGGGTGGGTGATGCTGCAGCAGTAACATGGAGCTACAGACACTGCTTGGGCCACTCCACTGATTTTGGTGGAGTAATGCTAGGGATGCTTGTTGCTTTGTCCCTTTGACTCCAGATTGGGAATCTCCAACACTAGTTTTGTAGGTTTGTGGGGCTTTTCAACATTCTTCTCACTTCAAAATACTGACAGAAACATCTTAGGGAGGAAGCTTGATCAGAGCAGGAAAATAAATTCCTCTTAGCTTATAAATTGTCTGTTTCTGCCACCTGACTGTGGCATTCTCTTTTCTCTAATACTTTGCTCTGTTTTGATCTGTTCTGTATCATGGAGGAAGGACGTGCCTGTCATGTAAGTGACAAAAGCAGATTTCATAGTGATAAAGGGAACTTTTTTCTGTCCTGGCCTATTGACATCTCAGTGCAAGTACCTTGTCTCACAGGTGGGGGAACTAGAGGATGTTTAGTACAGATTTTGAAGCATCTTTTCCTTGCACTCACTGTGGCTTTGGAAACAAGCTGGTTAAAGGAGAAAGAAAACATCAGTGCTTTCTTGCTGAAAACATGTCAACCTTCCTTTTATATAAAACTCAGTTATTTCTGCTTGCTCTGTACAGCTGGATGGAGAGGACTTCTCAGCAGGTGTCCTTGTATGATGGGATCTCATTTTGAGTATATGATGGAACTTGCAAGCCCATGTTGAAGTAAGCCTGTGTTTCCTTGTATTTTGGAGGTACACCACCAGTAATCTCAGTGACTGGTACAGACCATCTCTTAATGCAAATGGAAAGAAGTTAGTAACACTTGAGCCATTGTTTTCTTTCCAGAGAGACTCAGCTGAAGGGGCTTAGAGAACTGTGGGAATCTGACTTGAGACTTCATTTCATGTATTTTTTTCTGTATGCATTTGAAAATATTGTAGGAGCAGTGACCAGGCATCAAAACTATGCCCAGCCTGTCTGAAGCAACCTCCTCCTGAAATCAGAATCCTGCACACAGTGGACAAGAGAAGGTTTTGGTAAGAGGAATTAGAGCAAGCAAGCTCTGTGCTGCTGAAAATGGAGTTTGAATCTTTTGTCTCTTGAACCTTCCTGTAGATGTTCTTTCCTGGTGATGTGGGTCTACTGCTGTACCTCTTCTCAATGGAAGCAGCCCAGGTGCAAGGCTTACCAAGTGTAGAACATTGCAGTGCATTTATGATTAGTTGAAATGCATCTTAGAAGGGATCATGGGTTTTTTCTCTTGTGCAACTAGAGAAAAGTGCTGTGACAGCCAGATCCCTGCTATCAGTCAGCCTGGCAGTGGCAGAGTGTCCCAGCAGGGTGAATTAGGGGGCAGGACAAGATCATCTTGGGTTGGATAAACTTTCCCAGGCCCATCTGGGCTATAAACCCCCAGATTTTGGGGTTTTTTTGGAGTGCCATGCTAGGGCAGACACGGGGCTACTAGTGCTGTGGCTCTGGCTTTATGATCTGTGGCTCATGCTTGCAGAGTGAGTGGTTAATGAGTCATGGTGCTTATGTGTGGCTCAGTCCCCTGCAAACTGCAGTGCACTGGGCTCTGCCCAGGCCTCTCCCAAGGCACTGAATCAGCAGAACCCCAGAATAGCCTGGTGTTCTCAGCCTGTACTGACTGCTGTGGAGCACAGCCAGCCAGGAAATGGGGCAGCCTTACTTCCAGGAGCTGGGGCAGCAACCCAGCCTTGGATGGGCCTGCCTATCATGTTCTCTTGTTTGGCACAACTCACTGCTGGAAAGGATTTTAGTTTATGGCATCTCTACCCAAAAATTAATGGCACTTATGTAGATGTAGTAACTAGCTCAGCTGCTTGTAGAACTGTGAGCTGTTGGTGTAAGCTCCCAAATGACAGCTCCTTAAAGGCCTTCTCTAAGATGGTATATGAGGTGAACCAATGTTTATGGGATTTGATAAATGACCACAGAGTAGGTTTAACAGGACACTTCTGCTTAAACCTTTGGGTGGTGAAGTTCACTCTGTTTTATTTGTTAGGTAAGTTATGAAGTGGAAATTGTGTAAAGGAAAGAGATAATATGCACTAAGTTATAAGTGGGAAATATATGACAGTGCCTCTGTTTTCTTGGCAGCACAAGTGCAAGGTGCTCTGATCTCATCTGGGAGAGAAGAGGGAACAAAAGGTAATTAAAACTTTGTTAAATACTGTTATACAAGAGGAAGAACAGAATTTACTCGAATGCAGGGAGCAGAGGGCTTTTTTTTTTTTTTTGCTTCATGTAAAAAGAAAAATGAAATCTGAAAGTAAGGAAGAAGTAGCACTGAGTCTGGCAAAGAATGAATTCTTTAGCTGCTGTGGAAGAAGGCACAAGTCTGATGTTCTGTGTGTGTTTCTCACTGCACAGTATGTGGTGAAATTCAGGAAGTGATGTGTATATCGATTCCAGGGCTTTATCTTGTTTTTATATGAGGATTTTGATATTGCTTGACTCAGTGATATTAGCCAGGCCCAATGAGATGCCAAATGAAGATTCTCTGGGGTGAGATGTGGCAGATCTTAAATATTATGTCTTTTAACAAATGGGAGGAGATGGTTGCTCTAGATTTTTCTCATACTACCCTTAACTGTACCATGTTTTATGGGATTTTTGTGTTTGCATTTCTTGGAGTAGGTGATTGAGTGACAGCAGTCCTGGTGATCCCAGTTTTGCAATAACCTGAACTTCTTCCCAGATTTTCCCTGTTCTGTCTTGGTGCTTTTGTGCTTCTTGGAGTGCAGGAAAGTGTGTGGAAAGAAGCTCCTGAGAGCAGATCTGGCTCCCACCTGCAACCTGATCCCAGGGCTACAAAACTGTTGTTACTTTTTCACTTGTCACCTTCAATGAGATGAAAATAGCCTGTTTCCTAAGTGGCTGTGTCCCTCTGAGCTGAGGGACTAGCTGGAAATCAGTAGGGGTGGGAGTGAAACTGTGTTACAGGTAGAAGTGCCAACCAGTCTCAAAGCAGGGCTCTGTCTTCCCCCTGTCATTCTGTCCCTTACCTATTTTGTGTGGTTCTTGCCTTTGTGTTTTACAGAAAGGAACTGCTAGTACTGCCTATCATTTCTTTGTTCTGCTTTGTTTTAGACAGCCTGTGACTCACTGCAAAGGTATTGTCCCATTTCCTTGTTAGCAGTGAGGTTGGTCTGCAAGGAGGGGTGTCAGGACGTGGGGTGGAGTCGGAGCTGTATCAAGAAAGCAGGAACTGAGTCTGCAGTGAGGCTGAGGGATGAAGCAGGTGACTGCACTGCTCTGGGACCAGTCCTCAGCTTGTTTGCAGTGTGTCAGTCCCAGCAGCAGAAACTTGGGGTCACCTGGGAGCTGAGATGGACCTCAGGTACCACAGCCAGCTGGATCATCTCCTGCCGCAGAGCTGTAAGAAACTGGTAAATATATTTCCTGTCTAAGGTCGTGTTAATGCATCTCCTAAGGGAGGTTTGTGGTGTATGATTAATAAAAAAAGGCCAACAGTTGTTGTTCAGCAGCTTGTGTCCTGTATTTGGTGAATTGGGATGCTAGGGGGAGTTTGGAGGAGGAGAGAGTGACAGGACAAGTATGATAACAATTCTTAATAAACATTACTAAGTTTCATAACTTAGAACCATTTTCTGGTTGGCTTGGTGGCATTTTGCAGGAGTTGCAATAGAAGATGGGCTAATACAGCACTAGTTTGAACATTTTTGGAGATTAACCCAAACCACAGGATCCAAATATCACAGGACTTGTATCAAACCAAACTCAGAATTTATTAAATGTATTTCCCTTAAGAAGGGAAAGTTGTCTGTAAGGTCATAAATCATGAAACCTGTGTTTGCAGAGGCAAGACACTTCCTCTCCTACCTGAAAGTTTGTAATAGAAAAGACCCACACCTTCGTGGGGAGGAAGGAGTGAATTTGTTCTTGCTCTGCAACCACCACTAGTGCTTTGGCATTGCTTTATGGTGATTTTTCTCTGGGATGCCAGTTCATCCTAGTAAGTGTAGTAGTCTCAGCTAGACCTTGTTCCTGATTCTGTGGTTTAGGAATAGGGTTGAATAAAACTGTGCAAAAGAGATTGAGCACCCTGATCTAGTTAGAAGTTAGCCTTGCTTAGAATAGGCAGTTGAACTAGCTCATCCCCAGGAGTGTCTTCCAAACTAAATCTTCCTGAACTTTCGTTTAATTCCAGCTTTCTCCTGTTGCTGAGTTTCACTCACAGATTTCACAGATAAAAATTCAGCTTTGTTTTGCCTTAAAACAGGAAGGACTTGAAGCTTCCAGGGAGAGAAGATCTGTTTGCATCAGTCTCCCTGCAGGAATTCAAATCCTTGGTGAAACTGTGTGATTCTTCAGGTGCTAACTCAAGGATTGTGACTAGGTCAGTCGTAGCTTGAAACTGCACTTATTGCCAGTGTTCTCATCACTGGGAATGAACTGGAAATAAATGTACTTAGTGAAATGAAGCTTATGGCATCACATACTTCAGTGACAACAGAGTGTTGGCTGCAGATCTTACCTGACAGGACTTCTTTCCTTTCTTGGAATGCAGTATTTCTGTAACAGGAGAGCACTGTCATCCTCCACGCCCATCAGCTTGTTGGTTTATAGTAGTGATTTATGGGCTAATTCCTTGTAGACAATTCTCTAAAGCAGAATGCTTTCCATAAAGGCACAATCACAGTAAATTTTTCCAGTTAAAAGCTTAGAGTGGCAGCTTGTCTGTTCTCTCCCGGTACACCAATGGGAAGGGTGAGAAGGATGCTCCTGCATACATACCTGTGATGAGGTTTCATTTGTACTTAATACCATGAAGTTTTTTGTCCTTATCAGGGGAAGATGAGTTTTTTCTAAGGTTACTCTGCAGTGAATTGGGAGAAAGAATTAATATCTTGTCTCATGCAGCACTGTTGTTAATGTGAGTGCAGAATAAACTCCTCAGGGGTAGGGATGTGTTCTTCTGCTGTATCACTGTGCTGTGCCTAGTGCAGCAGTCCCCGTTCAGTTGGCATCTTTGACTGTGCCATGAAAAAACATAATGAGCTGCACTAATTTAATAGATATTGACTAGATTTACTAAGATGACTGCCAGAAGCAGGACTTGATGGATTAGATCCAGTTGAGACGTACATTTGCATCCAAGATGCTGGCCCCTTGTAGCTGCAGGCCTCAGGAGGTGTGTCTGGAGCAGCTGAGCAGCACTGATTGTGGCACGAGGACTCTCTTTTCTACAATGGATGTTGAGCAGGTATTTCTTGGGGCTGCCCTTCCTGTGAGGCTTAAACACAAGGGTGGTTTTGCTACTCCTTGTTCTCTCAGTGTTAAGCAATTTCAGCTGGATGACTTGTTCCTCCTTGCAAAAAAACCTAGGAATCCTTACTGGCAGCAAGCAGCTGAGGGGAGCTAAAATGGTTCTGCTTTTAATTTTTGAAACTATTATCTTGCTGCAGTGATACCAGGTTGTTCCCAAAAGCGTCTCTTCCCAGGCCCTATCATGCTTAATTTGTAGTGGCTCAAAGGAGAGTTTTACAGTTCCCAAAACAGCAATTCTGCAGTCTGTATGTCCCCAGAGGAGGATGAAAGATGAAGTAGTATCTTCCTCTTCTGCACCAGATTGTTTTGCTCTCCTGTAGCTGTGCTTGTCCCTGACCTGTTAATTGCCTTTGAGATAGTCTGGTTTGTTCTGATCCTGATGGGAAATGTTGGAGGGATGGTTAGGTCATTGTTTAAACAAGACAGCTAGTTCCAGAGTGGGACACATTTTCAGGGCAAGGTGGTGGGTACTGTTGTCAAGTCTTCATTTTGATGTATTGGAATTGTCTGGTTTTTTCCTTAGGGTGAAAAGATTACAGTCAAGAAGTGATTTATTTAATGAACTGGTGTTGTCTCCTGGGACTAAGGGAATGGAGCCTT
Organism: Chaetura pelagica; assembly: GCF_000747805.2. Lineage (NCBI taxonomy): Eukaryota > Metazoa > Chordata > Aves > Apodiformes > Apodidae > Chaetura > Chaetura pelagica. The sequence continues at coordinate 2,279,381 of NW_009954555.1, forward strand.
GGTTCTGTATCACAGTGCCTGGTGAGTATTGGTGTCCTCTCCTGTGCTGCTTTGACTGATATGCACTTACAGCACTGCATGTCACCTCTGTCAGCCTCATACAGTACAGAGGACATGAGCTTTTCCCTTCACCTGCACCTCTGCAATAGAAGCCACTGAACTCTATCATGACTCTTGAGATAAACCAGGCAGGTTTGGGTTGGGTTATTGTCTTTTGGAAAGGCTTAGGGCACCCAGTTGCTGGCCATTCTGAAGACTCAGTGATAGGCAGGAGCTGGGGGCTTTAACATCTGCTTTTCTTGAAGTGTTTCAATCCTTGCCTTTCAGTTGGTGCTCATGCTTTTCTTGGCAGGTTTCTGGTAACCCCTTGGAAGATGAAATACAGGTTTTCTGCAAGGAAAATGGGGTGAGAGCAGGAAACAATTGAGTGTTAGCTCTGTCTTGCTATCCAAACAAAACCCAAATTCCTGAGATTTTGAATTTCTCACCTAGCACATCAGCAATAGAAGGCTTGAGTGTCTCAGTACACAGATGTCAGGTTGCCACTGAAGGAAATGGGAGGCAGTGAACTTCTAGTCCTGCAGCATTTTACTTTTAAACTTCACTGTTGCATGAGAGACCCCTGAGCAATAACCTGCTTTTGAGGCTGTGATGCAAGAGTTAAGAATTCCTTTGCCCTGAAGGTTGGCTTGTCACATGTTCATGTGTTTCATGGCACTGAGGATTGCAGGAA
>NW_009954555.1:2280125-2287654 GCF_000747805.2 Chaetura pelagica
AATGCTAGATAAATGCCCTGTCTTGTGTGTATCAGCCTGTTCCACATGTGTAGTAGGAAAGTCAAACGGCTTTAGTGCGAATAAGTATTGATCCTTTTTTGTTTGTTTTGCAGGGGAGGGTGTTCCAGTGAGTTCTCTTTCTAACACATCATATGTGTCTGTTACCTAAGAACAAAGCTGTGCAGCCAAGTGAACCCACAGAGTTTAAAGTTTTGTGTCTTACCCTTTTAAGCACCCGGAAACACTTGACTGTGCTACTGTCCTTCCTGACTGGTGGTGTGTGCAATGTGGGAGCTCACTGAGATACATATGGACAGTGGACAAGGAAGGTGGGTTTATCTTGTTTAATATTAGTAATTCTTAGAGGTCTGAACCAAGATTGGGCCTAAGGGACAGAGTAATTGTCAATTTATGGTTTTGAGTCTCTTCTCCCTTGAAAGTTGTTTCCTTCAGCTATTGCTTCGTTGACTCTTTGTTTGTCCCCAGACTCTTCTCTTCTGTGAATGGGAAGAGGAGGAACTTGACCAACCTGCCCTAGCTTCCCACCTCATGTGATGCCAGCTGTGAGTGTTTCTTTGGCAGTGTCTTAGCTGGTTGTTGTGAACAATAGTCAAGGAAGCAATCAGCAAGTATACTGCCCTAGAAGTGCTGCACATTGTTGGGCTTGCCTCATATCTCCACAGCTTGATAGATGGATGGGGATCCAGGTTGGGATGCTGCCCAGGTGTACTGTGTGGCACTGGAGCCTGGGGTGTCTGCTGGAGCAGGGGGTGAATGGGAGAAATGCCACAGGGTGCATGGTGATGTGGGTGCTGCAGCAGAGTCAAGCGATCAAGAAAAGAAGAGATAAACACGTTGCAGGATACTTGGCTCTTGATTTGTCCTTTCTACATGTATCTTCCTGAGAGTAAAATACCACCTATTACAAGTATCACTGCAAAAATGCAACAGTAGATGTTGGGAGAAAGGCCTGTTCTTAAGCAGAATTCATGGGAGTCTCAACCTCAGGCTGGTAACAAGGTAACTTGGCTTTGAGCCTCGCAGGGGAGCAGCTCATCTGCAGGTACTGCTGCCCCTGGGTGCTGGTCAGAAGCTGTGAATTCTAATTATGCAATGAGACATGAGTACTTCTCTTGTCTGCATAGGAGGGAGGCAGGGAGAGTTTATGTAAAGGACAAATCTATGAAATAGGATCATTCTAAGGGAGGAGAAATGCAAGAATACCCCAATCTGGGAAGAAGAAAAGGCCTTGCCTAAATCTTGTTTAAACTTCCAGTGCTCACATGGAGGATAAGAGCTTGCATTAAATTTTATCAAATCAAGCTGGTTTTGTGTTTTATGCCCAGTGACCCTCACTGACTTGGCATGAGCTGGGTGTCATGATCCAGGGACACTGGAGCTCTAACCCTTTGAAAAAACTAGCTATTACTTTGGTTCCCCACACTTCTGTGTAACTTTTTTTTTTTTTTTTCCTCTGGGCATGAACATAATTGTAACAATTACAAGGAGCTGTGAAACTTCATGAATTGTCTATATAAGTTGTGCACTCAAAAGGTAATGGTGGCCAGAAGGGAGCATGGGATCCTTCTGTTGCAGATTTTCTGAAACTTTTCCTTTTCCTATGCAGGATGGGTTACAAGACACATTCTGAGCTAGTACATTAGATTTCCTGACAAAACAGTACTTTTCTATGGCTTTTTACTTTCAGGTTTTTTTTCCTCTTTCTAGAGCCAAAGGTGGCCATCAGTGCCACACTACAGAGAGTCCCTCTTGTTTTCTGTGCCCTTTCCCAAAGTGCTGCTGCTCCACACTTGAGTTGGAGCTGGGTGTTGGCTGAATGGAACTGATGCAATGCCTGGAATGTGGTTGGGGTGACAAACATGGGGGTTTGACCTGTCTCAGTGTCATTCTTGAGCAGCTTCACCTGTGTTAATAAAGTCAGTGAGTTTGAATTCCAGGTTACAAGATCATGTTCTGCCTTTCAAGTACATAACTTTGCAACAGTGCTTAAACTGGGGTGGCCTGCGGTGACTTAACCATCCCAGCAGTTGCTGTAAATACATGGGCCCTGTATTGCATCTTGCTCTGTTAAATATGCTCTTTGCTCAGCACTCAGCACCCACTCATGGAGAGAGAATCTGTAAATTGCTTATAAATATTTTATGCCTGCCTTCACAGAAGAAGGATGAGGAGTTTGATGTGATGCTTTACAACCACTTTTTGAGGTCATATTTGGATTCTGGGCCGTAGATGTTGAGTCTCCTTGTGTCAATGAAATAACTGTCTCCTGGGCTCTTGCTGCACCCTTCAGCAGAATTGTCTCTCTGCTGCTTTGCACTTAATCTGTTTCAAGCAACTTGTGTGAAATAACTTGTGAGGCTCCTAGCTCAGCAACTGGGGAAGATGACATGCTTCATGACTTCCTACCTGAATGTCTCATAATTAGCTTTTGTATTCCTGTCTCATCTGTGTTAAAGCTACAGGCTGTAGGCAGACCTTTCTGGTCCAAAGTACACTCTATACCTCCAGCCCCAAAATACTACTATTTGGGGCCTGTTTTCCTACTCCTAAATGTACAAGATGCAGTCCATAGATTTTATTCTAGGTAATGAGGATGGCCAAAAAAATAACACTGAAAGATGGCCACAAAGATCACTGCAAAGGGTGTCTCTGAGCTGTGCAAGTGCCTTTCCCAGACTGGAAACATTCCAGGCTTGAGTCTGAGCTGAGTGACCTCAAGACTGGGTCCTGAATGTAATTTTTTTATTCTTGGCATATTCTGTTTCATTGTGAATGTACAATATTAATACATTTATTCTTCTCCACGCAGCCACAGCATGAAGGAATATCCCATATTAATCTCCTAATCTAAATTTGAAATTAAAAGCTATCACAGCACTTGGAGCAAGCCTTTAATTCATGGCTTGTGCTGGCTCCATTCCAGCAGCATAGCTGATTATGTTCTGCCCACAAACACTTCTAATGGCTTTTTTGAGTTGCTGGCTGGAATTCTTGTCCACTCCCTGCAGCCTGGCTGCACGTTTTTGATGCTGGTGGAAAAGTGCTTCAAATGACTAAGCATCTCTCCTGGCTGGAAGGAAAGCCAAGCCCTTAGGCTGGTTCAACTGCTCCAGTTCTGCCACGAGCGTGTCCTGTTACAGCAGTTGTGTTGTTTGAACTCTTTAACAGTCACTGATCATGTTGACCTGGTTAAAAAAGATAAGGGGACTGTGTATTTCAGTCTCTTGAGAATCAGAAGGAGCCAGGTTGGAGTAGCAGCTGACATGGCAAACTTTGTACTCGGAGACACTGAAAACAGAGTGAAAACAGAGGGATGGGAAGCAGGAGGATGGTGGGTGTTAGTCTAGGAGTAACAGCAGCCAAGTCACCATAATTGGTCTTGCATAATCAAGATAAAATAGAAATTCACTAAGCTTAACTCCAGAGGACTTAGAATGAATGTAACTCACTAGTTCCAGTGCTTATGTTCAGTTAGTGCAAGATCATGAAGGCAGCCTTGGTGTGACTTTACCACTGTTGGCTTTTATCATGTGGTACAACTGTTGCCTGCTGGAGAGTAGGAGCTATTGCTACTAACCTTCCTTCATAAAGGGCTTAGATTGAAATGGAAACAATAAAACTTGGCTTTGTAGTTTCCCACAAAAGGAAAGTCAGGGAAAAAACAGCACATCCTGTATAGCCCCAAAACACTGCATTGGCTCCAGGTATTTTTCTGTGTGTATTGCAGTTCTGCTCCCAGAAATTGTAACATGTGCTGAGCTTCCAGCACTCCTCCCAGCCTGCCAGTGTCAGATTCCTCCTAGTTAGCTTGGGGGTACCTCGTTGTACTTGTTACAGAGCAGCCTGGTCCCCAGTGTTTGCCAAATAAAACTTTCAAAGCTCTGAAAAGTGTTTTGCTGAGAGGAAAAGCCACCTGAGAGTTGGTTGTAGTGTTTGCTCCTGTTTAACTGCCTTGTTGCTGAAAGTTCTTAGCAGATATGTATGGAATGTATTTCCTTGTGGGATTTTTTGCTTGATTCTTATAAATCTGTTTGAAGAAGTTGTTGTCTGGAGGGGGTAGCTGCTGAGAAATTATGAAGGCTGTTGGGAATAATTTTGGAATTCCTTGAGCAGTTGTAGATGCTTTTCATTAATGCTGCATCAAAGCTGTCTGTATTAGTGTCTATGCAACATGGATTAGATGGGGTTAATGAAGTCAAGGATTAGGTCTTTAATCTGTGCCAGATCTGCTAGAAATGTAGATTATTTTTTTTTGTCACATGCTAGAAAAAGCAACAAAGGACAATCATAGGGATTTTTGCCTCTTGGAATCCTTCTCTTGACTATGCTTCCCTGGCTTCCTTTCAGCTGATGCAGTGAACCAAAGGATCAGGTGATGGCTTAGAAAAATGGTCTTATTCTCCTGGAAACAGGAGCTCAGGTGTTGGTGAAACTCTTGGCTAGCTTTTTTTTATTATTGTGTTACAGTTCCTGAGTTAAATTTGTTTCCAGATAATCAAATTAGTTAACTTGGGTAGATGTTCTCATATAGGGTCTGGTGTGGGCATGGCCAGGCTGTGCAGAAGATTCATGTCAGTGGAAGCTCTTCAGGACGCCTTCAGTTTTACATTCCTCAGGGAGGGGTGGGGCTTCGGTGTCTGCTCCTAGGCCAAGTCCTGTGTCCCTAAGGAGTACAAGAAACAGTTGCATTAACTCTCTTTAGAGGAACTGCATGGTAATGTGAAAACTAAAAAAACATGAAAAGTTTGTTGTTTTTTTTTGTGCAAACTGAGGCTCTAATGTTGATCTAAACAATGTAATTAAAAAACCTGGTTATTTCAGTTCGCATCTACCCTTTTGTGTGGGTGCAATGAAACTGGGCATTACTGTTCTCCAGGCTCCTACTTGAAACTCACCCTAAGCTGAGGGCACGATGCAGGGGTGACAAAAGGTGACCAAGGTACATCTGCTGGTGTTAGAGCCATCTGCCTATCAAGAAGAGAGGGGTGTAGAACTTGTCAGAGCAGGACAGTGATGATGGGAAAAATATTACTGCCTGGAACAGCAGTGACCTCTTGTGGGTAGCGAGGATGGCTGGTTCTGCTGGCACTTGCAGTCTGAGGGTATTATTCCGTTGTGATTGTGGCCTCAAAGTGAATGTGGTAAAGGGAGCTTGGATCTTCTTGGCTGGGTACCAGAAACCAACAACTACAAGTGGAGCTAAGACTTTTTCCTCTAATGTAAGGGCTCTGAAGCTGTGATGTGAAATAGTGTCCTGCTGGTTCAGGAACAGTCCAGACTCTTCTCTCCCTAGTGAACCCAGAGCAAGCCTTCAAACATGTCAAGGGAGTAAGACAGAGTGAGACCAGAACAACTTTTGCTCACGTAACTTTTAGATGAAGTGTCTCCATCTCTGATAAAAACTGTCCCACTGATTTGGCACAAAATCAAGAGAGTAACATGGTGCTGTGCAAGCAAGCATTGTGTCTGACATATGCATAGGTACTGGGGGGTCTCTGCTCCTAATAACCACATAGACCCTTAAGGTATATAACCAGTTCCCAGTTAACAGAACTGTGCCCCAGCCCAGCTTCCTAGCCAGCTGCAGAGGCAAATTAAAACTTCTTGCTGAAGCCTTTTTTCCCCCCTAAAGTTTAGGTTAGCACATTCTATCTCACAATTAGTGGAGGTACAACCCCGTAGTTGAAGATAAGTTGAAGAGCTTCAGGAGGCAGTGGAACTGGCTGCAGGTTTTGGATACAGCACAGTAGTGGAAGAATAAATTGCTGCAATGGAAAATAATGGGAAAACCTGTCCTTAAAAACCATGTAAGCAGTAATGGCCCTCTATACATTTGGGGAGAGTGTGGGTTAATTTTTAAGTGTGATTTTTTTTTTGTTTTGTTTTGTTGTTTTTTACTCAAAATAGTTTACTAGTTGTCCTGGAAAACTTACTTGGAACCCACCATTTTACAGCTACAAGACCTGGTAAAAATTAGTGGTTTAAAGTGTTGAGAAGAACTCTTCTCAATTTGGAAGATGGGCATGTAAAACTGAAAGGACATCATGGCCAAAATATGCAAACCCTGAATAATTTGTGCTTTTAAAGATATTTCAGATATGGTTTTTAGGGTGTTAGGTGGCTTCAGAGTGCTGAGAGAAGCCTGGGTGGGGAAAAAGGCACCTTGTTTTACAGGGAAAACTTACTTGGAACACACCATTTTACAGCTACAAGACCTGGTAAAAATTAGTGGTTTAAAGTGTTGAGAAGAACTCTTCTCAATTTGGAAGATGGGCATGTAAAACTGAAAGGACATCATGGCCAAAATATGCAAACCCTGAATAATTTGTGCTTTTAAAGATATTTCAGATATGGTTTTTAGGGTGTTAGGTGGCTTCAGAGTGCTGAGAGAAGCCTGGGTGGGGAAAAAGGCACCTTGTTTTACAGGTCAAAAGAAACCTGGTTGAAAGGTTCAGCAAGGATCCTTCATTGCTAAGTAGCTGGAAAATTATTAAGCTGGTTGAGAGAACAATACAACCTGAAACATCACTATCTTAATCCAAAGTGTAAAGTCTGAGTTGTCTGTGTAGAAACCAGAGAAGTATCAGGCAAGTTAGACACAAACAAGGATGTATTTTCAACTTGCTAGTTCTTTGAAGTGGGGGATAAAACCCCTCTTTCTTACCAACAGTTAAAATTTGCTTAACATGGCAGTGAATGCTCTATTGTGTCTGCTTATCATTTTCTGCTTGACAGGTTGCAGGATCCTGCAGAGTCAGGGCTGGAGGCTTCCAAAGTAAAGAATGTGGAAGGTAAAGATAACATTGGTGCCACCGGAGGGGGTGAGGGAACTGGGGGAGGGTTGCTGGCCTGATAAGCCCTGCTCCTGGTATCTGAACAGGTACAACTCAAACTGTGCCCTGTGAGTGTTCTGTCGTGTACCAATACACGGATATATACATATATATGTGTCTGAAAGGAGGTTGGAGTGAGGTGGGTGTTGGTCTTTTCTCTCAAGTAATGAGCAAGAGAACAAGAGGAAATGGCTTCAAGTTGTGCCAGGACAGGTTTAGATTGGATATTAGGAGGAGCTTCTCTGGCCCAGGATGCCCAGGGCAGGGGTGGAGTCCCCATCCCTGGAGGGGTTTCCAAGCCGTGTGGCTGTGGTGCTGAGGGACACGGGGCAGCGGTGGCCTTGGCAGGGCTGGGTTAGTGACACGATCTGAAAGGTCTTTCCCGCCCCCTCCCATTATTATATGATTATGTATATATTTTTTCTTCTCTCGGGAAAGGGTGGGAGAGTAGTGCACCCCTTTTGAGGAAGAAAGGACTCCTAAAAAGCCGTGTCTGACACGATAATCAACATTTGAGAGGCGTTTGTTTCTGTCTCGGTTCCTTCTGCCGCACCAGGCAGGTCCAGCGGTTTCTGTGATGTGCAGACAAAAAAGGTGGTTTCAGGGCTACGGGGGGAAGCAGAGTTTTTCTCTTGAAGTGCCCTGACGTGAGCGGTTCCAAACCCCAGCCCAGCC
>NW_009954555.1:2287693-2295178 GCF_000747805.2 Chaetura pelagica
CCCTCCCCCCGCTCTCCCCCCCCTGCCCCCGGGTCCTCCCCGGCCGCTCCCGGGGCTGGTGCAGGGTCCCGCCGCCTCCGCTATGCCCGAGCCTCTGCCCCCCACCCAGCTGTACACCTCGGAGCGGGTGGTGGTGCTGCTCTCCTGCGTGCTTTCCTTCCTGGGCTCCAGCCTCCTGGTCTGCAACCCATGCCCTGTGGCCGGAGCTGCGGACCCGTCCCCGCCAGCTCCTGCTCTACCTGTCGCTGGCCGATCTCCTCTCTGCCCTCTCCTACTTCTACGGGGTGCTGCAGGACTTCGACAGGACCTCCTGGGACTGCGTGCTGCAGGGCGCCCTGTCCACCTTCTCCAACACCAGCTCCTTCTTCTGGACCATGGCCATTTCGGTTTACCTCTATCTCACCATTGTGAGGGGCTGGGGTGGGTGCTCCGGTCACCTGCTCTTTTCTTAAGGATGCTGTGCCTTTTCGACTGGGATTTTGCTGTCTTCTAACTAACCCCCCTGATTATTTTTCCCCTCTCAGTGAAGAAATGGAGCTGTGGAGAAGTTTAAAAAAAAAAAAAAAGCAAACTTGCTGAAAGTCACATAAAATCTCTGGTAAGAGAGTGAAAATCCAGGCTTCTGCTTTCCCTCTGCAATCTGCTCTGACCTCCTAGAAATAATGTAATGAAACTTGTGTTTGCAGTGCTGGTATTTCGCTGGGAAAACTCCTGTGTTTGGGATCTGTTTGCACAGGTCCCTGACTTCCAGTGCCAGCCTGGTCTTGTAGATCTTCCCCTTTCCTCAGGCAGGTTGCTGTAATTCAATACTCAAAGGAGAATGTAGTCTCTAAGTTAGGAGGAGGCTTGAAGAGCACTCTGAAGGTTGTTTTGGCACGTTTGATTGAAAGCAAAACAAACAAGACCATAGTGTAGCTTTATGTCTCACTTTCTGCTATTTACTGAGCTGTTTTTCCACATCATGTTTAGTACAAGCTTTCATTATGCAATTGCAGCTTGTGGGATCATGTGCTACCTCCACACTGAGCAAAACAGTGATCCTTTAGTACTCTGAGCTGCCAGGCTTTTGCATTAAATTATAAGAGGAATGATCTGGTTTAAAGAAAAAGCATCAGGGCAAGTATTGACTTTTGTTTCTTAGTGAAGTATTTGTCGCCTTTTGTTTTCAAACAGCATCACTTGGGAGTTGATTGAATCAGAGCTGAGTCCAGGTAAAGGTGGGACAGAGAAAGACATTAAGCCCAAGAGTGAATCAGGAGGAACTTCAGTTCCTGCCCTGCCTGTTCTAATCGGTTCTTGGCAGCAAGGTCTGCATGGGAGAGAGCCCGAGGTGACAACTCATGCCTCTGGGTACACCAGGGTGTTGCTGGGGAAGGTGGAGTAAGATGCAGTGGAACAGTGGAGAGGATTTGTTATTTCATTTCCAGTGAATAAAGAGTTCTAAGAATTAGGGAGAGGACAAAGCCAGTGAAGAGCCAAGTGTTGCTTAAGGAAGAGAAATAAGCAGCCTGGCTGCTTTTAGGGGTGTGCTTGTCTGCAGCAGGCTACAGCAAAGAGCTGATGCAAATCTGGCCTATTTGTAACTTTCCTGTTCTCTAATCACTTGTTGGGTGCCCATTGTCTGCTGTTCAACTTCTCCATCTGGTTTCATGTTTTTCAACCTCACCTGCTACGAAGTGTGGAAGGAAATAGGCCAGTTCACTGAAATGACATTGGCCACTATCTGTGCAGTCTTTGAAACCTGTGACAATGCTGAGAGCTTGTTCTAACCCTGAGACAGAGGGACTTTGCAGTAAAAATAAAATACCTTCTTCTGTTCTTGGTATGGACCAGCTCCCCTTGCTCTGGTTGAAGGGCAGGATGGAGAGCTTCCGCTGGAGAGCTTCATCAAGACTCCCAGGCTGTGTTTAAAGCTCCTTCCTGCTTTATGATCTGCAAGAAAAGCCAGAAAAAAAACAAGTGAGGACCTGTTCTCTGTCCATCTTCCTTCTTCCTTCTCTGCAGTTTTATCATTAGCTGAGAACTCAAATTGTGGACATGGGCTTGGAGATGGTTCCCACTCACACTGGTGCTCTCAAGTCCCCCTGCCAATCTGGGGTCCTTGTAGCCTAAAAATCTTGTAGTGCCACAGATAGGAACTGCTGCAACTGATGTGAACAGATACTACCACATGTATTAACTGCAGAAGGTAGGTGAGGGAGACCAGTCTAGGGCAGAAGGAAAGATGGCAAAGGGTAGATGATGTTTTAAGGACTTAAGTTTCCAGTATTACTGGCTAGGCAAGAACTTGGGCTTATTCCCCTCCTTTTTGGACAAGTGTAAAGATGAATATTCTTTTCATGCTGAGTATAACCAAAGCCTGTTTGTTCTTTAGCTGAGTGGAGCTTCTAACCTGATATGTTGGAAGTCAAGGCCTGAATTATTTTTTTTTAGGGACATGAGGATGTGACACTGAATGGAACCTGTCAGGCTTGTTTGTCACTGACTCCTGTGGTGACACATCCACCTCTTTCTGCTAGACCAGACAACTACAGGCTCTGATCTGTTTTTACACTTGTGTTGTGGTCAGACAACCTTTGAAAACAAGCTTTCAGTTAGCTTTAAAAATATTGATGGAGCTGTAAGGTGTAAGTTCTGGCAACCAAAGTTTAAATTTCTAGGCCACCCCACTTGTTCTGCATTTCTAAACATCAAGTATCACTTAGTTGGGCAGTGTCATCCCTGTTGTGAGAGTGGTTGATCCAAACCTGGGGTGAGGATTAGACCAGTATTGATGACACTTTGGTGCTGCAAGCTCAGTTTAATGTTTTGAGGGAGGGAAGGCAAAAATAAAATCGGAACAGGTTTGAAGTTCTGCTTACAGTGTGTGCTCAAAGCTTTCTTGAAATTGGCTGGTATGTCCAGAAGACTTTTTTTTTCTCTCTTACAGAGTAAAAACTCCTGTCCCCAGAAAGAACCCCCTGCGGGCTTGCTGGTAAGATGGCTAGTTGTCCAACCTGTGCAGGCTGGTGACTTCAAGTCTTCCCTGCTTGGCAGAGCCCCTGGGGAAAAAAAACCAACAAACAACGAAACAAACCAGTTGTGCAGTGTAAATCACAATGTGGGATTAAGCAATCTGACTCAGGCATTCTGAGGACAACAAAACAGACACAACTTGAGCTGGACACTGCTTGACGTGAAGGGTCCTTGTCCTCCCTTCTATAAATGCAGCATTAAACTGTTCTCTTTTATATCCCTGCCTGGTAATTTGACCTGGTTTTATCTTACAGAATTCTTTCAAGTTCAGGTCACTGTGGAGAAGGTTATCTAGGCAAATGAGTTTTAAATATACTTCCTCTTTTCTTGGTGCTGAGGTCGTTGGTGCTTGTCTGCCTTAATATGGTTCTTTAAAGAACTGCCACTTCTCTTGAATTCCTTACTTTTTTGGTCAGCTCTTCCAAGTGTACTGACATTTGAATGTCTGTGCTTCTGTAACCCCTGTTTTCAAGCAAGTCACCATTTTTTACCAAAATGAGTCCTGAGTTGTGTAGGACCTTTCATGGTGGTGGCAATGTTTGGAATGTCTTTAGAAATCCTGCTCTGATAATAGCACAGGGAGAGCTTCCTGCAGCAGAACTGTTCTCAAGTAACCACATGGGCTTGGATTAGCACTGCCTGTTCTGAGCTGAACATTGAAACAAAATGTTCTAGAGATGCTAAAAGGTTGACTGATAATTTTACAGTATTATATTGACACTTGTTCTGTGGGTTAGTGAACACAGACACCATTTAAGAGTGGGAAATGGGGTGTTTTTGAGATCTAATATCGTGGGATTATCTCTAATATTTTCAGTTGGGCTGTGGAATTTCAAATAATCTGGTCTAGGCAACTGCTGGTTGCCTACATAGTCTGGTGCATGTGAAACAGATTTTGGGAGGAAGATCCTTCTCATGTTTTCTGCAGCTGCTCCAGGCTGTCAGTGGAAGAGTGTGAACCAGGAGGGTGATGAGAGTGATACAATAATGGCTTTGTGATCTGTGTATCTGGAGAGACCAGGTGGGATGTGCTGGGAGCTCAGCCTGAGTGCTTGCTGAAGCATTTGTCTCATTTATTGAGGAAGTGCCTATAGTCCTGAGGATGAACACAGGAAGGGCGGGTGATGTATTTGGTGAAGTGCAGGGCAGAATTTCAGTTGTGGAGTAATGTGTGAGCTGCACATCACAGGCCTGTGACACCCTGGGTGTTTACAGCAGCACCCAGGAAGGGGCTGAGGGATCTTACATTGAGGATCCTGGAATTTTTCAGTTCTTGCTCATGGTTTTTGTGGGCATCCCAAGCTGCTGAGTGACTTAATTTATGTGTGTCACCAGTTATTTTTCTACTAAATGCTTCCCTGTGTTTGCCTCTGCTGTCAAGAGAGAAGCCAGAATCAAAACACAGATCCAAGTTATGTCCACATGACTTTGCTTTTCAGCTTTTTGCTGCTAGTGCCAGTGATGTCCTTGGGAAGAAACTTGCAGAAATTATCTGTTTGCTTCCAAGATATTGACTACACCTCTATTTGAAAACAAACAACCCACTGGTGGAATAAAATTGTACCTTTCTCTGTGTACTGGTCTTCTGTGCCAGTTGACGCTTAGGAATCAGACTGTGGGATTTGGTTGCTTGTGTTCTGAAAGCCTGGGAATTGGGCAGCTTGGTCATGACTGGCTGGATCCTACAGGATAGTGACTTTGTACAGTGCTCCAGCCTCGTTGAATCCTTCACCCCACCTGTATCCAGGGGAGAAGAGGAGTAGGTAGGATGTCTCCTGTTCACCTGGCTGGACACTGCATGCTTGCTCTGTGGGCCAGGTTTCAGTTCAGAGTGTAGCACATGATTCCACATCTGTCCATCAGGACTGGGGACCCACCTTCCTAGAGCAGGTCCCTAGGGAATGGATTTGCAGTCCAGTGAAGATTCTGATGAAGAATCCCTTGGTCTGTCACCCATTTTCCCTGGGCTGTGGAGGGACTAAACTGAGTATGTTCCTGGTTTAACCTTGCTCTTCATGTTCTTTCCTCAGCTGGGGAGTCCCCCTGGGCATCACGGTGGCTGCTGTTGCTCTAAAGAAGATTGGCTATGATGCCTCCAATGTTTCTGTGGGCTGGTGTTGGGTCAACTTGGATGCAGAAGACCGGGTCTTGTGGATGTTGATAACAGGGAAGGTCTGGGAGATGCTGGCCTACGTGATTTTGCCAGTCCTCTATATCCTCATCAAGAAGCACATCAATAGAGCAGTGAGTATTTTGCTACTTTCAGCTTAGTTTGCAGCCTTGAGTTTGCAGCCTTGCTCTGTGGTTGTATCCTCCTGTGCTCTGAAGATTTTGCTGCTAATTCAGCAGCTGCACAGGAAGGGGTTGCTTCATATGCCACTGAAATGCACCCACCACTGGGAGCAGCAGAACACCTGCCTGAGCAGCCCATAGCAGCATTGCACAGTGACTTGGCACAAAAATGTAAAAGCCTGTGGAAAACTTCTGGAGTTATGGGATGTATGTGAGTGAAATGTAAAGACGATGTGAAGGACAAAAATTCAGCTTTAATTAGGCCTTCACACTTCCACTTGTACCAAGCCTGAGTTTGGCATCTGGACCTGTCTAACCTCAGCTGTTTTAGGATCCCCAGTGATTGTGTGTATGAATACCTGTTTTGTTACTGGTAGCATAAAGCCCCATTTGGGAGCCTGGGCACTATAGCATTAGGCACTGCATGCATGCACAGTACAGGAAGAACCCCTGTCCTAGGAGGGTTTCAGAATTCCAGCCTTATTTGCTGTCGTTCCTTGTGAACACAGAAATCCAGGCATCTAAGACAATGTTTGCATAATAGAGAAATCTAGATTGAGAGTGGCAGAAGGAAAGAAATCCAGAGGTTCTTTTTTTCTAAGTTTTGTTAGGGGAAAAAACCTCCAAGCACAGCTGGATAGATGTGCTTCTGGAAAAGGCAAACCTGTTCACTGTGAGGAAGCTATGGCAATGGAAGTTGGGATAAACACAGACCTGGTTAGGGCAGGATCTTGCAGACGAGTTGGAAAAGCCATGTAGTTCTAAGCAGTTCCAAGGGCCCAGGGAAAGGGGAGCTGGACAGGGTTTGCTGTGCTGTCACTGTCACCTGACATCAATCAGGCAGGACACTGTGTTCCAGCACTGTCAGACAGCAGCTGACTGCCTGGAAACCTGACCCCCCACCTGGTCAGGCTCTTACCCAGGGACTCCCAGGCACTCTGCACTCCCTTCCCTGCTCCCAGCCCTCACCCTGCCAGAGCAGGAGTGTGAAGCAGGCAGCTGCCCCTCTGCTCTCATCCAGGTGGCTGAGGGCTAGAGCAGCAGCACCCAGGGCTTTCTGCAGTGCAGCATCTCTGTTCTCATCACTAGGATATGGCAGCCTGGTAGCTTGCTTCCTAAGGCTCCTTATGGCTGGTCTCCCACTTTCAAGGATGAGCAGTAGGTGACTAGGGCCAGGTTTGGGCTGTATTTATGGCTGAAATGGGTTTTGCAGTAGTGGCTGCTGCACAGCCTGAGAGGCAGGAGGAATTATAGAAGTAACTGTTGTGGGGGACATGTGCAGGATGTGGACTAGGGTCTTTCTGGGTAGAAAATATTGCATGGGAGTGGGTGGGATGCTGCACTGAAAGCCCTTGCAGGGATTTGGCTGACGTTGTCCTACAGGTCTGCTCTGGAGGAAGTAAAGCTTCAGGACTGGGAATACTGAGGTGAAGGGGAATACTGTGCATCAAAGCTGTGTGTGCTCTGTAGCCTGATGGTAGGAGGAATATTGTCTACAGGTCAGCTATTCTGAAGTTCAATCTCTTCACCCCCATGAACATCCTGGTGTTCAGCACCATGTGGCCCTGTAGCTGCTGTGGGTGCTGTGTTCACCTGCTCTCCCTCAGCCAGGAATCTGGGTGCATCCAGTAGCTTCTACCACAGGAAGTTCTTTTGAGCTTTACACCTTCAACCACCCAGATCTCTGGGTCTTTTTTTCTACATGTGCTGCCCCTGAGAGGTTAGCTGTCTTGTCTGAATCCATGGGAGCCCATTGGTGACAAGATATGCTCAGAAATCAGGCAGCAGGTTCTACACAAACATAGTGAGTAACTTTCACATGGGTGTAAGTTCCTTGTGGAATTTACTGGCTGTGGTGAAATCCAAAAATTTGGATGGTTTGAGAAAGATGAGCCAGACTTCTCCCCAGATGTATTTATATATATATGTATATCTCTATCTATCAAGAAGCCTTTGCAAGGTTGAACCTTGACCATGCATTTACAGAGTGGTAAAGCCAGCAGCAGAGGGGCCAGGCCACTGCACCAGCAGAACTACTTTGTGTACTACTGCTTTTTTATTTATGTTGTTGTGACCTAGTTCCCTGGTGACTAAGTAGCAATGTTTGTTAGTACAGAGCTGTAGTGGGACTCTGATAAGGGCTGTATATCCTCTATTTTCCACTCCTTGGCTTCAGCA
>NW_009954555.1:2295575-2318854 GCF_000747805.2 Chaetura pelagica
AGGAATGTTTGCATTAGCAAGGGCAGAATGTGGCTGAAGACTGAGGCTCATAACTGTGTCCCCTTTAGCTTCTCACAAGGTAAAGGTGTAATTTGCTTCAGAAAGAATTCCTGGAGCTGAATGTCCAAAGTGTGTAGCTTTTTGTTCCTGTTTTTGTCTCCCTCCCCCCATCCCTGGAAGCATGCAGCTCTCTCCGAGTATCGCCCCATTCTCTCAAGACCACCTGCATTTCAGCCCCGGACTTCCATAGCAGACAAGAAGTTGATTCTCATCCCTGTCATCTTCATCATCCTCCGCATCTGGAGCACCGTGCGATTCATTCTGACCCTCTGTAACTCCCCTGCAGTGCAGAATTCAGTCCTGGTTGTCCTGCATGTAAGTATTTGCCAGGAAGTGCATTAGGAGGAGGATAGGGGAGGGAGATAAGGCTTTGTTGCTCTTAATATCATTCTTTTTGGTGGCAGGATGCAGCATGTGCTGTAAAGAGCCCCGCGTGTTGCAAGGACATGTGCTCCCCGCTGGCAAGCCCGGCCTGGGCTGCTCAGCAGCAGCTATTTCAGCAGCATCTAGTGGCTACAGAAAATAACTGCAAGGGGAACTCTGGGCAGTGCTGGCTGTGGGTAGGAAAAGCAGGCTCAGAGCAGAGATGTTGGGTGCCGGCCCTTCAGCAGGGCTCAGCCTGCTCCTCCCCTCGACCAGGCTGTAAAAAGGACAGTCCAGAACAGCCGTGGGGCCGCATTAGCGGACAGGGTTGAAGTTTCTGAATCTTTTTCTCACGTTGGTGGGAGCTGCAGACTGTCAGCTGGGCAGTGCTGGTGTGACATGGTGCTACCTCTTCTCCGGTGGGTTCCTGTAGGAAGGGCACTGGATAATTCCTCTCTTGTCCTTGCAGGGAATTGGTAACACGTTCCAAGGAGGTGCCAACTGTATCATGTTTGTGCTGTGCACACGGGCGGTCCGGGCTCGGCTGTTCTCCTCCATCTGCTGTTGCCACTACGATGAGTTGGATTGGCCTTGGAGAAGATCAAACAGCTCCTCGCAGCACCCAGAGCCCCACAAGGACATGCCAGGCCCTGAGCAGACAAAACCCCTGCTTCCCACTACCTGAGCCTGGGCTGCCTACATCTCAGTGGGGATTCCTTCTCTCTTGGTAAAGATCTACTGCGAGTCTTTCCTCCTGCCTGGGCACAGCTTCACGATGGGAGGGGTGGGGAGCAGCTCTCAGGAGGCAGATGACAGAGGTAGGATTCTGCTGCCATTGTGGCAGTTCCCTGTCTGACTCTAGAGCAGCTCCCCATCATGCCCCTTTGGGGTGAAACCATTTATAGAACTGAGCCACTCTCCCCTTCCCTGTCAGCTGAGGCAGTGTCTTATTCAAGCCTGTGAAATGAGGAACCAGACTGCAGAGCTGTCTGCCCACAAGGACAGGACAGCAGAGAAAACTGAAGTACAGGAATTAGTGGCCTCTTCTGGTGTGAAATACCATGCACATGTGTCCAGTACTGCAGAGTTCAGATGTATGTAGTGCCCCAAGTTATTTCTCATGAGGTAATGCAAACCCTGCTCATGCAAAAAAAAGTCAGAATTAAGTGATTCATTCAAGCTTACATAGAAAATATGTAGGAACAAAATCTTGGCAGATGCTCTGTCATTTAAGGCATAAGACTCGGCACTGATGCCCTTGCATTGATCTACTTGTGTGGGCATCTTGTCTGCTTGGGCTTGACCTCATGAGGGACAGCTGCAGAACATGCAGGGGTGTCAGACTTAATCCATTTAACAGCACTTGGGGCTCGGGCTCTTCCCTGTGGAGCAGATACTGTTAGCACTCTGTTCAGTAGGAGTGCAGCTGCAGGAGGTAAAAACCTAGAGCAGCTGTCCTGATTGCTTAGGTAAATGTAAACCCTGATGTGCTGGGGATTGCAGTCTCTTCAGAAACAGTGTGAAAACCTCCTACTGTTGTACTTAACCTGCAGGTGGGACTCAGTAAAAAGGGCTGAGTCTGAGGGGAAGCAAACCTGACTGGGCCATGGGCACAGCAGGGGCTGATCATCCTGGAGATGAAGCTGTGTTGGGTATGGGAGAGTAGACCTCTTACATCTGCTTCTTGTCCTCCGAGACCACAGAGTCTGGGAAAAAAAAAAAATTAAAATCCATTTACAATTCTTGTTGTTATATAACAAGTTTTTGCAAGAAGAGCAGGAGCCTCATAAATTGCCTGGGGAGAGAGGGCAGCTGTCAGGCTCCCACTGCTCGAGGCACCCAGCTGTCCTACAGCTGCTCTTGTTAGTTCAGTCACTTTAACAACACACAGAACAGGTAAATGATACTGTGTTCTCATGGGACTTGGAGGCAGAGGTGAGTCCTGTTATTTCCTGAGTTGAAGACATCTTATCTCTGGCATAGGTGACTTCAGGAGGCTTTGCCTTCTGTCAAAAGGCTTTTACAAACTCCTAAAAGCTAAGTAGCAACCTTGGTAGTTCAACCTCATGTTAATCCCACATGACTTGGGAAGGGGAGCAGTGCTTAAACCCTCTTGCAGAAGGGTAAATCTTAAATTTTGAGACTTAGAATTGTGCTGTGTTCAATTATTTTGAGCCAGCATCAGAGAGAGAGGAGATTGTCATCAACTTGGCTCAAGGGAAAACAAAAAACCACAAACAGAAAAGAGAGCCACCGCAAAAAAAACCAACAACATAACTTAATCAAAATAGACTCATTCTCAGTTTGCCTTTTTCCATAACAGCTCTGAGGAATGCTTGTGGAGGAATGTGCAGCTCAACAGAATCCCATTTCCAGCTCCCAGGGGTTCAGGGAAACATGCTGATTTGCTAAGCCCAGCTCTTGGCAATAGCACCTGGGCCAATACAAGTCTTTGGTGGTCTTTGGCCATCTTCATGCAGGCAAGGACAGAGAAAAATGGTCAAGGGAGGACCTCTAGAAGTGTCTGTAGTTCCTAACACTGAAGCTTGACTGCAGCCTAAATATAGACCAGGATGACAGGGGTGGTGCTGTGCAGCAGTGCTTGGCTGCTCCTGGCAGGTCTCCTCAGGCTCTGGAGTGATGCTGGAGTGCAACTCTCCTTACAGCATCTATCTCTGAAGATGACACTGAACTCTTTCAGGTGTGGATTGGAGAGTTTTAACTCAGATGTTTCTGAAAGTGCCTGAGGTTGGGGCACCTGGGTGGACTTGAGGGTCCATCATGCCTCATTTCATCTGCTGCAGCCTTGAGCTGCAGCAAGTCTGTTGTCCTGGCTCAGGGCAAACCTGTGCACAGTAGGTGAAGGAAGATGAAGCAGTCCTGGATTTTAAATGTGCTTTGTTTTGAGCAGGTGCAGGATCAGCCCAGAGTCCCACAGAGGGAGCTAAAGCCTGCGGAAAAGCACCACTGGAGTGGCTGAGTGAACAGAAGAGGTCCTGCTTCTTCTCAGCGTTCAGATACCAGTTGCTTTGGTCTTAAACTTTGCTCAGGATCCTCCAGAAGATACTGTTTGGCTGTACTCCAGGTTCCTGATTTTCTTCCCTCCTTCCCCTTGCCCTCCACTTCGAATCTTAAATATTGTTTGGGGTTTTGCTTTTCTGTCTGACGAGGTGAATGTGTTCAGAGTTTTGGGGTGAACAAGGATCATGGTGATAGGAAAACTTGAGTAACTGCTGAATAGGACTGTTCTGGGCAGGGATTTCAGTCCTAGTGTGTGAGGTCTTCCACGGAGCTCCAGCCTTGCTCCTGTTTTTCACTTGAATATGGACAATAGTGTGCAAACATGCTTGTGTGGTGGTGGTGATGGATGGTTCCTCTTGATGGTTTATTTCTCCTCCTTGGTGGTTATCATCATCAGGGGCTGTGCTGGCAGCATGTTTACTGTCCTGGGGAAATCTGAACTCTGCAGGCTCCCTTGGTGCTCAGGGATATCTGGATGGACAGCCCTCCCCAGCAGTACCACAGTGCCTGGCATCTGCTCTGAGCTCCAGGTGTCCTCAGCTGCAGCCCAGGCTACAGGCTGTTCTGGCTTTGGGAGTGTCATATCAGAGCTGGGGAGGGGATGGGTTTTGTTTGCTATTTGGAGATGGTGTTTTACCTTATTTACAGCTCCTCACTTTTTTTAAAAAAAACATTTTCTCCAACTTTTACAAAATAAAGTTTTGTTCCTTTGCCAATGTGTTGTTCAAGCATGTTGTGATGGGGCTCAGCACCTTGGATAATTTGGGTGAGAAATTGTAGCAAGATCTTCCTCCAGGATTCTTTTGTATCTGCCTTAAAGACTTAAGGCATGTACAGGAAAAAAAAAAAAATCTTTACCACCTGTTTGTAGATAATATTCCTTTTGCTGTATTTTCTATATGGATAGAGTGAGAAACATTTCATCAGTTTGAGCAACCTGTTCACCAGCAAGTTCATTCTTGCTGGCCTATTGCTACAAGCTGTGAATAGGCTTCTGAGAAATGAATTTGTGGATCTTGTTGACCTTATGGACTGTGGCTCTCAACTACGTGAGATTACAGATGATATGTAATCATGAGATTACAAATTGGACTTTTTCCAGATGAGATTGGGCTGCAAGGTAGGTGAGACTAGTGCTGGAGAGAGCTGGGGCCATCCTAGGCCTTGTCCAACTAGAGAAAATTCAAGTAATTTAATGGGAAAAAACCAACTGAGGCATGGGCAGGCTGACAGTTGAGTGTTGCAGTGCCCATGTCTGCTGTGCTGCATTTAATTCCACCTGTCCTGCAGTCTATGCAGCCCTACAGGGAACTGCAGAAATCCTTGCAGAGTTGGCAGCAATAGACAGGTCTTGGCTGGCACAGACCTGGATAGAAAAATGAACCCACCATGGTCCAAGAGGGCAGTGTGGGTATTTTGGACAGCCAGGTGCTTCTGCTGAACAAAGTGCAGATGGAGATTTAATATCCAAGCAATCCAACAGTTTCTGAAACCTCCTCAAGGTCACACAACTCTTCCAAGAGAGAAAGGACCAGATAGTGCCCAGACCAACTTCTCAGGTTATAAAGTGCTAAGTTTACATATCTATCTGCTCCTTTGTTTTGGGGATGCATCTATGTGGCTGAGGCTCTTCAGAGATGGTCTTTGAGGGCAGCAATGTAAAAGGAAGAAGGCTGGCAATGCCTAGCACTTCCTTTGTGCAGTGAAAATGGGCTCTCCTTTACCTTTTGGCTCCAGAGCCTCATGTCTGCTGTCATTTATCTGCAGGGTGTGCTTATTTATCCAGCAACACCCTTCCTATTGCTAGGGGCTCAGACTGCCATATCTACCTGTTGCTTAATTGGCTGGAAGCCATTTATGCAGCTGATACAGCAGTATCTATATATGACTTATTTGCAGGCAAATCATTTGCTACATAAATCATTGTTTCACCTTGAGGCCCCAGTTACTGCTCAGTAATGGACATGATACTGACTTAACCTTGACCAAATGTGCAATTACTCTCCAAAATGTAGGTGAAAAGGCTGCAAATGTCCCTTTTTTGGACAATCTACTGTGGGATGTCTCCCAGGGAGTCCCCTTCCTGCAGGGATTGCAATCAGCATGCTGCAGTGTGGCTGCCTGCCAGCTCCTAATCTAACCCTCACTTTTCTGTAGCTCACTGCTCATATTCTCCAGTAGATTTATTCATCTGGAAATGAAACCTCTCATTTTAATTACTTTTGCCAAAGACAACAGGATTTCATCAGATCCAGCTTTGAGTATAACTGGGCTGAGTGTGAAGAGTTCCCTGTACACATGCATAGGAGCTCTTACCATGTGGTGGACAAGTGTAGAGAATCCCGAGCTGAGTTCATGTCTTCAGGTAAATGCACTTTGGGGTGAAGAGCAGATGTAAGAAGCTTAATATGTGCCCTATCTGAAATTGAAAATGTGCTTGTAAAACGCCTATAAAACTGGCTCTTTTCACCTGGTACTGGCTCTGTTCTTTGCCCGGGTCCAACAGGATCTGAGCACTTGAAGTTACATCCCTGCAATTACTTTGAAAGTCCAAGAAGGTAGGGGACTACATTTCACTACCCTGAAAACAACAGGGCTCTGTTCCCCTTTCTGTTCTTAGAGCAGGATGCTTTCACCTGGAGGAAAGGAGGCTGCAAGCAGTCAAAGAATGCGTGCAAGACACATGAGCAACTCGTGTCACTCCAGAGGATGCATGTTTTCAGGCTGGCTGCTGAAGACAGGTGGACCAATAGCATGGTTCCAATTTCTCTGGCTGCTGGAGGTATCTGTGAACTTTGCAATTCTCTGATAAAATCTAGGAATTGTAGTCGACTATTAACCAAGTCCTGTGCTGTTCAAAGTAGACTCTTAACACAGGAAGTCAATACTAAGCCAGCAACACGTGGCATACCCTGCTTGTGGAGGGAAAGGGACTAATGTGCTTTGGTAGAAAAACAGCCTGTTCTGTGTGCAATGAGAAACATAAATCAAGAGGATGAACCTGTTCCCTTTGAACTGCAAAAGTGTCTTCAACTTGGTCTGTGCAAGGTTAGGACATGCAGCAGTATTCCAGCCCACCCAGTTTGTGGCTGCAGAAAGGTTAATGCAGTTGAATTTTATCACTGTGGCCTGTAGCAAACCCCTCAAAGCTGCACCCATGGATGCTGTTTTCCATGGAGCACAGCCTCTCCAGCTGCCCCAGCAAGAAGGAGCAGCAGCTCTATTGCTTCAGCCTTACCTTGTTACTATACAGGTAGCTGGGGGGAACCAGCTCATTTAGCAGCTCTTAGAATAAATCCAGCCCTTCTAGTTGGACAGTGTGGGAAACAGTTCTTTTTTTTTTTTTACCCCCCATAAGTTTAAATAATATGCCTTTTAAGACAGCAAAGACCTTCAGCTGATTCTACCCAGCTAACGGATCAAACCCAGCTCTGCAGCTCAAGGACAAATGAGAGCAAAGATCCTGCCATGGAGAGGAAGCTGGGGAAGGAGCCTCCGGGGGCTGCAGCCCCCCCTGACCAGCAGCTGCAGGGAACCGCCTCGCCGCGGGGGGGTAACGAAATCGCACAACCTCCCCCACCCCCCATACTTGCACACACAGCGCGACCTCTTTTAAGGAGGAATTTTGTCGGTCTTGCCCTCCTCCTTTGATCCGCAACCCTCTGTCGGAGAGAACGTCTTAAGGACAGTACTTTTTGCATTACTTAGTGTAACCGTTCTTTAATAAACCGGTTTATTCGTAAAGTGAATGTTGGTTTCGGTCAGTAACAGTTTATGGGCGGCGTGAGGTCGGAATTCTCAGCTCCGCTCCCAAGTACGGCCCCGCAGCGGCTGTTCCTCTGTGGGAGGCGTTCGCCACGTGTTTGCAGGGTTCATTTAAAAAACCCTTTCCAAATCTAGGGAGCGGGGGGAGTCGCGAAAGCATCCTGCCAGCTCTGTGACAGCATCAGCTGCAGCCAGAGGAGCCGTTTCCCCCGTAGCTAGGCAGCGCCTCTATTTTGAATCAGCATTTGGCAAAAGAACATCTGACCCAGCAGTGACAGACTTGAACAAGGAAGAGAAAGAGAAGACACGAGGCAGTCACGCTGAGCAAGAGAATTATAAAACAACAACTTACTCCGGCTGGTAGAGCCCGTCATTGATTGGATGTTTCCTGAAAAGTCCCAGAGGAGTTTTTCTGCGTAGGGCGTTTCCATCCCTGCCTCCTCTGACTGGGCTATAAAAGCTCGGACTCAGCATCTGCAATTCAAACAGCAAAATGACGTTGAAAGGAGGGAAGCAGGAGAGCTCTGACCATGGCGGTGGTTCAAAGGGGGTGAGTACTCCAGGCTCTGTACCTCCAACCTGAGATTCCAACTTCCAACCAATCTGCAGAGATACAGGACAAGCTGTTTGAGATCTGCAGCTACACATGGAGGAAGATCATGAAGATCTTTAGGGCTAACATAGCCACAGCTGATCCCACAGGGAAAGAAGAGACACATATATGTTCTTGAATTCCATTTCTGTTTGTCTGCAGTGTAATGTTGCATTGAGTCTCATGATTTTCTGTCTTTGCCTGCAGCTGATCTACCATGTAACTTCTGTTTGACTTTCCCATTCTCTGCTTGTTTTCTCTTTCCTACTTTCTAATCAGTTTTAGGCTGCAGATGCTTCTGGATGGGGGCTGGCTTTCACAGCAGCATTTTTGCAGAATATTGCACAATGCAATGCTCCATATATGCCAGAGGTTTCCCTAGAAGTGCTGAATGTGAATAATTAACACCAGTGGCTCTTTTGAGCTCCTGGGGTTTGTCTAATGAGAGCAAGACAGCCTGCTTTTCATCACCAATGTGAGAATGTCAACAGTTTACTCTGAGAAAATGTGGTGGGAAACCTCAGCTTCCTTGTGATCCTTACTCAGACATCAACTTGAATTTTGATCTCCTGCAGTGCCTTAAACTCTGCAAATATTTGGAGGTGAGCTGCTAGATCTCCTGAGGAGTATAACTAATATAAGGAGTACCAGCAGCTCCTCAGACAAATGTCCTATTAGGGAGATGAGAGCTCCTTTATGTGGGACCTGTGTTGAGATATAAAACCTTGCAGACTTTAAGATGAATGATGGTGACATAAAATTACATGCATCTGAATGTCACAACATCAATGAAGTTACTTTTCAATTAATTATATTAGTGAGTTATAAAAAAAAAACCAACCAGAAAAGCAGCTGAGGGAACACAGGGCCAGCCTGAGGACTCAATAGCAATTACATTGCTTTGCAAAGCAAGTTGCTTGGAACCCTGAGGCCTGTGTACCCACCAACAGGGTTGCTGTTTAATCCTGCTCCAGATGGCAATTCTACCCTTCTGCTTCACTGCAAAGTGCTGCTCTTAGACCCCACAACCAAGCCCTCGCTGAGCTACTTGGAAAAGTTCTAATTGGCTTCAATGGCAATTGAATTAGGTCCATAAACAGCTTGATCCTGAAATGTGGGAGCAGAACAAATGAATGGGAAAGGGATTTTGCCACTTCATACAAAATCTGTTCTTCTTAAAGCTTTCCTGTGCCAGTGCCCTGTGTTATTGCACTGAACAATGTGCATGTTGGAAAAAGAATAACTGCACACAACTGTTTTCCCTGTGGGGTGGTGTTTTAAAAATGGTAACTTAAATTATTCATCATCCAAATGATCCATCAATACCAGGAAGGAGTAGAATGAATTACTGTAATGATTATGTGCAAATCAAGTGGAACAAAACGAGTTATAATGAAATCAGCCTGTTGGGCTTGTTTTATATAGTGATGTGAAGTGAAAAACACAGAAGGCAACTCTTGGTGTATGTTATTTCTGTTTACTGAATGCCACTTATGCCTAAAAGCCAAACCTGCTTCTAAGGTGGTGTGTGTGTGTGGTTTTTCTTTCCCCTCTGCAGAAAATGACCATCACGCTGGCGCTGGTGGCGCTGATCTCTGCCTTTGGATCTTCTTTTCAGTATGGCTACAATGTGTCTGTCATCAACTCTCCAGCCCCGGTAGGTCGGACTGTAGAGTGGACCATGACCAGGGAGTAGCTTTACAAACAAAACAAGGCAGCAGCCTACCAGTTGATTATGGGTGTTTGTGGGCAGATGCTTGTACTTCGTGCTTTAAATCACCAGACAGCTGGTGAGAAGTGGTTCTTCAGGAGAGGAGAAGGGAGATGGGCTGTTAAGGTGTGTAACAAAACTGTTCAGACATTGTGCCTAGGAGAGACCAGGCACAAGAAATGCCTTCCCTTCTGGAAACTAGGCAAATGCTCTAAGACAGGAAAGCTTGTGGCAACAGTTATCTAGTCCAGGGTTCGCCCCACTCTTGCATTTGTTTTTATCAAGACATTTGTTTAAAGCTTTATGGCACTTGTTAACTGGCTTTTACAGCATGGACATGTTACTCACTGTGCTAAACGTGCTCTGTACTTCATTCCAGTACATGCAGGACTTCTACAACCAAACCTACTTCGACAGGAATGGAGTGCCCATGGACAGTGGCTTCCAGACACTGCTCTGGTCTCTCACCGTGTCCATGTTCCCTTTGGGTGGCTTTTTTGGGTCCCTCATGGTGTGGCCTCTGGTCAACAACTGTGGCCGGTACGTGACAGTGGTGTGTAAGGTTGGTTCCCAGCAGTTTGGTGGGTCAAGATAAGACTTGCCTCACCGGTCACTCCAGCTTGCCCAGGCCATCACGACCACGACCATGTCACACACACCTTGGTTGTAAGACAGACAGGCTGGGGATTAGGTGCTGATCTCAGCAATACGAGTTGTCTCCCATGTGTGGAGGAACTTGAACAGTTTCAGTACAGTCCAGGGCTGTATGTGCTGGGCACTGAGCCAGGTACAGAGCAAAGATCAAAGTCCTGGGCTGAGACCTGAGGTCAGGCCCAGCTTCTGCTGCTCAGGTTTCTGGAGAAACTTCAGTTCTTTCTTGAAGCCTCTGTTCCCTGCAGGAAAAATGGGACAATTGCCATTTTTCTCTTTGAGTCTTTGGAATGGAGATTCATTGGAGTTTGGACAGTGTAGCACAGAGGGGATCTATCTGCTGTTGTGGTCTTAGAAAAAATAAACTGAATCTGTCTCCTTCTCTAATACTTTGCAGAAAAGGCACTTTGCTGATAAATAACCTCTTCTCCATCGTTTCTGCAATCCTTATGGGAACCTCAGAGCTAGCAAAAACATATGAAGTAATCATCCTTTCACGTATTATCATGGGAATATATGCTGGTAAGTGGATGGTAAAGGGAGAGCAATAAATATATACTTGGCTATGTCAAGTTTGTTTTATTCTCACAACAGACGGTTTCACAGGTAGCACCTCTGAGCTGTACATCTGCATAACACTGCTGTACTTGCCTGAATGACTGCTGCCACCTGCATATTGCAGAAGTACTAAAGATCTTGAGTAAACAATGGCAGGGAGACTGGGATTTAAGATGCACAGAGGAGACAATGCCAGATATCCAGTCCTGGGATTGATTGTTATTCCTGCAGGGGAAAAGAAGCATTAAATGGGAGAGCGAAGGGTTCAGAGCCACTGGATTTACTGCAAAGATAATGGGAAGCCAAGGAGAAGGGTCTTGGAGCTACAGCAGCCTGGGTGCTCCCTGCCAAACTGCACTGAGCTTGTGCAGAGCCAGGCTGCTAAGTGTCCTAACAGCTTTCAGGCTCAGTTGCTCCACGGTTTATTAGTGAGTTTGGATACCCTGTAAAGACAAAATCAGAATACAAAAAACTGACATAGTAAAACAACAAGATCTGTGATGTGCAGCAGTTACAATGGGGAAGCCAAGGCAGGAAATGTATCTGGTCCAGTGGTTTTGTTTTGGCTTTCACTCCCCTGAGCCTGTCAGCTGCTTTTAGCATTAGATCACTGAATAAATACTAAGGGACTTGTTAAGTGTGATCCCTGTTTTCAGTTATTTATAACTGCTAGAAGAATCTGGACAGGCTGTCCTGACTTGCCTTTCCCAGCTTGACCTCACTTGGACTGTGGATGTGGTATCTGGGAAGGGAAGGTGCTGGACCCTGCCTGCTTTCTCTGGGCTGTGGTACTACCGGGTGTCACCCTGCCTGGCAGAGGGTGGCTCTGGTGCTGGCAGCCTTGCTGTGACAGGGCCTGAGCAGTTAAAGCTCCTGTCACTTGGATGCAGTAGCCCAAAAGGCACTGCAAGCATTGTTTAATCTGGACAGTTAAAAGGCTGGTTATAGTTGTGAACTTGAAACACTACACCCCAGGAGCTGTTTTCTAATCCTTTCTAGTTACTATCATACTTGCTTCCGTGCCTTTTGGCTTTCAGATAGCCTGATCACCTTTGTAACTCAAAGTTCCTGAAGGCTAGGAGCTTTAGAAATATAAGAGTCTTTTGGTCATTTGACTCCAGGAGTTTGGGTTTTGCATGCCAGGATTTACAGCAAAAGCACAGGAACTGGCAGCTTCCTGGGGTTACTGAGGGTGACTACACAGTGTTCCTCAAAATAACTCACATCCCTAGTGTCCTAGTAGAGCAGAAATACCTACTCCAGCATGCTACCTAGAAAAGATCCCAAGTTAGCAGAGCTCCCTACAAAACAGAGTAGTGAATTTTTTAAAGCTGGCAAGATGTCACATCCTTCACCCTCACATTAGCTTGTTTGGATACTGATTTCTTTTCTTGTTTTAGGGGAAGTAGAAATTTCTCCTTTACACTTTCAGTCTGTTTCGAAATGTGGCCTAGCACACATTTTTTCCTTGCATGTACCAAGTTGAAGTACTTGGCATATCTTGCTGGGAGAAAGCTGCTTTTAGGAAGATGATTGTTGAGTGCCTCCAAATCACTTGCCAGCTCTGTAGGTAAAACAGGCTTCTGCTAGTTTTCTTGGGCTCCTAAAATGCTTTGCTGCTGAGCAGTTAATGAGCTAGACTCTCAAAAGTCCCAGAAGATGGGCAGGTTGCACTCCAATGTCAGAGTTTCTGAGGGCACCATATGCAGTGATGGATTTTGTATCTTTCCATGTATTGAGTGAACCACATGAAGAGTGAGGAAAACATACACAGCTTATTCACTGGCCAGAAGATGAGCGGAAGGGCTTGAGGGTGAGGTTTCCATATGTGCTGTGGTCCAGCAGGGATCACTTTGGTCTCTCATGGGGAAAAGATGGCAAGTATGCTGATGTCAGGCGGCTGTATGTCTAACATTGTTCTCTAACTCCTAGGTCTGGCTTCCAATGTGGTTCCCATGTTCCTTGGAGAACTGTCCCCCAAAAATCTGAGAGGTGCTATTGGGGTAATACCCCAGCTCTTCATCACCGTTGGGATCCTTTCAGCTCAGATCCTTGGTCTCAACAGCATCCTTGGGAATGCTGAAGGTAAAGCCTCAGCTTGGGACTTTTCTGTGGGCTACACAGGGGAATGATTTGTCACATTTGTCATCTTGTCTCACTTGTTGCAGGCTGGCCTGTGCTGCTGGGGCTCACTGGGATCCCATCACTTCTTCAGCTCCTTATATTGCCTTTTTTCCCCGAGAGTCCCAGATATCTGCTGATACAAAAGGGCAATGAAGAGCAGGCACGACAAGGTACAGTACCAGCCTTTAACGAAAGGGAAGGTGGAATGGGATGACCTGACTGTGGGACATGACAGCAGCCACAGTGCAGCAAGTGGGTGTGAAATTCTTCATTGAGGTGTTGCTGGTAGATGGAATTCCTGCAACATTGCTCCATTCTCTGCATATGTGAATCCCTGATTTCCCATTATGGAAGCACTGCTGCCCATTTTGTTCTGTCTTGATTTGAAGCAGGAGAGCTCACTGTAGGCTTGCTCTCTGGGGCCCATAACTCACCTTCCTCTCCCAACTAGCTCTGCAGAGGCTGAGGGGCTGTGATGATGTGTATGATGAGATAGAGGAAATGCGCCGAGAAGATGAGTCAGAAAAGGAGGAAGGACAGTTCTCTGTGCTCAGCCTGTGCACCTTCAGAGGCCTGAGGTGGCAACTCATCTCTATCATTGTCATGATGATGGGCCAGCAGCTCTCTGGGGTTAATGCGGTGAGTGGGGAAGGTGTGTGGGAAAGCCCATTGGGGGGAGAAATACAGGGATAGGACTTCTGAGTGGATGATGTGGGGCAGTGCTGACACAGGAGCCTGTCACAGAACCTGGGTCACAGCAGTGCCCCTTCCTCAGGGACACTGGTTCTGTGTCACACTGTGGTGGCCAGCACCAAATCAGTACACACACAGGCATGGTGTAGAGTCAGTGTCCTGCTGAGGATGTTTTAGAATAAGGTGCTTGTGCCTGGATCCAAACACCAACATTGCCAAACAGGAAGAATTTGTTTCTCAGGCTTCTGTGCACCACTTCCAGGATCCAAAAGCAGCCAAAATGGGATTCCTGTGTTCTGCCTTTGGCTACATGTCAACACAGCTGTGGTTTTGCTGCAGGTCTTCTACTATGCAGACAGAATCTTCCAGTCAGCAGGTGTGGACAACAAAAATGTTCAGTATGTCACCGTGTCCATAGGTGCCATCAACGTCGTCATGACTTTGCTTGCTGTAAGTTTCTGTCAGGGCTCTTTGAGGTCCAGCTTGTCCCCTCTCCCTTCTCTACCACTGTTTATACTAGGTTATGTCACTTACTCATATGGGAGCTGCTTTGCAGATAGATGCCCTGCAGTGTTCCTTGGTTGGAGGCAGCTCTGTTCACCACAGCGATTAATCTTGTTCATTTCTCACGTCTTGCAAGTTTTCAATCTCTGGTCTCCAGGCTGATACACCCTCCTTTTGCTGTCCTGTGTGACCATGCAGGACTTCTAGCCAGCTCTTACTGGGACTGGGTCTGGAAGGACAGCCTGCCTGTTCTCTGTGTTATTGACACATCCATCTTTTTGCTGTTCCTGGGTGATATCATGCCCATGATCTATCAGTAGATTGTGAAAATTTCACTGAATTTCTTAAAAGACAGAGGCTACCTTAATAAATGTTGTTGCAGTAAGAAGTGCTGTGCCCCAGGTGTCTGGTCTCTGATTCTCTTCTGCCTCTTTCAGGTTTTCATTGTGGAATCCCTGGGGAGGAGAATCCTTCTCCTTGCTGGCTTTGGGTTGTGCTGTCTCTCCTGTGCAGTGTTAACTTTGGCCCTTAATCTCCAGGTGAGTTGCTGAACAGCTCAGGTGATCCTGCTCATGAGTTCTTGGACCTTCCAGACCATTGGTATATTTTGGAGTTTCCTCTACACTCTGGAGGGGGAGGAGGCAGCATGAAAAGTCTCTGTACTTGTATATTTACCTAAAGTAAACCCAGGAAAAGCCATGATCCTGTTTGCCTCAATCCTACTCCCATTATGTTCATGTGCATCCACTTGTTGGAAGCAAGGATCACACCCAGGCTATGATTTTTGTGGCTCAGTATGGACATTTCTGGCGCTGTAGGGTGACACTAGATTTAGAAGACCTTCAAAACTTACTACAAATAGTGCTTTGAATGTGTTGATGTTCAGGTAGAAACCACATCTAATGCATAATTTAATTCTTCACAGAACACTGTCTCATGGATGTCCTACCTCAGCATAGTGTGTGTCATTGTCTACATCATTGGACATGCCATAGGAGCCAGTAAGTACAGCCTCATCCAGCCTCCACAGGCTGGGGAAAGCCAAGTGTTACATCAAATTCCAAATCAAAAGCTTTGTAGAGCTAGTCCAAGGAGGTTGAATTTCTTCTCTGTGTGGCCATTCACCTTGTTAATTGTCAGCTGGACTTTTCTATTTCAGTGATTTGTTGGCTGTGTCTATGAGACTGGAGAACATCTGTCTTTAAAGGGGTAAAGCAAGGGCAAAATTGGGCTTGTGCCTGAGAATTCACCCAGAAAGATGTGGAGCAAAACTGTGCTGAGATAATGAGCCCTATCAACTGGACAGATAGGTTTCATGCCGTTGTCTGCGGGCAACAAATCAAATTAGAAGGAACTCAAATGACACATCTGGCCCTGCAGATGACTTTGCAGAATGAAGATACGCAGATGGATGTGGATATTGGAAAGGCTTTGTCTTGGCTCAGCTTCTCAGCACGGCAGAGTTGTCTGTTCAGTTTTGAAAGCCCAGCCAGACCCTTGTTCCACCCATCATTTTTCCAACACCTGCATGTATTGAGGTGTTTCTCCATTGTTTTGTTGTGGGGTTTTTTTTTGGTTTTTTTAGGTTTTTGGATTTTTTCAAGAAGTGATGGCTTAGTTGTTACTCATAGGGTGCTTTCTGGAGAGACTTTGTTTGTCAATCTTATTTTTACAATTTGTGCTAGAGTTGGTTTCATGGTTAGTGTGCTGCCATAGCAGGGAAGAGGTTGATTCCTGCCTGTGAGCATAAGAAATTAATTTAGTTGCCCTGTTTTGTGGTTTATTGGTTTGTGGTTTTTTATCCCTTATTTCTTGAGTGTTTCTAAACAATAGTAGGTTAGAAACCATTGCTGGCCACAGCAATCAACAGTGAAATCTAGGAATTCAGAGTGGGAGAATTGCCTTTGGCATTTCCAAACATGCAACTGCCTTCCAGGTCCAATTCCCTTCGTGATGATCACTGAGATGTTCCTGCAGTCATCCCGGCCTGCAGCCTTCATGGTGGGTGGCTCTGTGCACTGGCTCTGCAACTTCACCGTGGGGCTTGTGTTCCTCTACATGGAGGTAAGATGGAACCACAGGACAGGGCAAGACTTCAGCTTAAAATTAGTATCTTCATCCCTCTCTTCTTAGAGAGCCTTTTTGATCCTCAGAGCTGTACATGCCCAGGTTGGTTCCCAGCACCTGTGTGCAGGATTATATATTAAGGGCAAGAACCTGATGTCAATCAGTGTTTTTAATCACATTTGAGTCTTACACTGATGTTGCACTCAGTTCCTGGGTATGTATTTAAACAACAGCAGTTATTTTTCCAGGTGAATGCCTGATCCTGAATTCAGGAGCATGGAAAGGACTGCAAATTCTCCATGTTACATTGGGAATGTGAGGTGTGTCTCAGGGAGCCAATTTTAGCTTTTGATCTCTGAGCCATCATTTCAAACTGATCCTCAAGCAGCAGCCACCTAAAAATTGCTACAGTTGCTGATTTTAACCTGTGCAAAGGGAGCTTCTGGGTTTAGTTTGATTTATGTAACAGATCCTCACCCTCCTTTTCCTGGAAATCCATGATGGTTTCAAATAAATCCATGGTAGTGGTATGAGAAGACAGAATCTAGAACCACCCCTAGCTTCTAGTTGTTGAGCTTCAAACAAGTGCACATCACTGTGCCTGCTTTTTGTTTTTTCATAGCTATGTCAGGGTCCAGCATGTCCCAGTCATGTGTTGTGCCCAACTGGAGTACTCCTCTCATCCCTTCTCTGTATCCTTTCCTTGACCTAGGCTGGACTGGGGCCCTACAGCTTCCTCATCTTCTGTGCCATCTGCCTCGCCACCATAATTTACATCTTCATTATTGTACCTGAGACAAAGAACAAAACCTTCATGGAAATCAACAAGATCATGGCCAAGAGGAACAAGGTGGAGATTCAGGAAGACAAAGATGAACTTAAGGATTTCAGCACTACCCCTGGTGGGCAGGCAGGGTATTAAAAAACCTCCAGCAGTGATTGTGAGCCAGCCCAGAATTTGACCTGGCCCAGACATTTTTCAGGATGTGTTCATCTGGAGATATATCAACACTGATATTGATACTGATCTTCATTCAGACCTTCTGAAAATCTCCCACAGCAGGAGTTTCCAAATAAGCCATTTTCTTGAGGGTGTTCTCTTTGTAATTTGCAGGACCATTCTGCTTCATGGCATAGCCACTGCCAAAGCAAACTGCCCATTTGTGGTACTGGTCACAAGGAAAAGGCAATGTTCTCAGCCAGCTTAGTTTCTGTGATCAAGTAACCTATGTCCTGAGGTTTAGGTCAATCATGTACAAGAAGTGCACTATATTCCTCTGAGGAACTGTCATTCTTGTATCTTGTTCAGCCTGGGTGGTGCCAAGCCTTGGTGCTGAGGTTGTTCTGAGGTACTTGGTTAGATGGGCTGATAATGGCATTTATCCTGTCAACTCTTGTCCTTCTTTTGTGTGCTTCAAAGGACCACTAAACTGGAATACATATCACTGTGATCTCACCCCACTCTGTTCACTCAGCTGTCCCCTTCAAATCAAAACTAGTCCTCAGCTGTTGCTGTTGAGTCCTGAAGCCTCATTTTTGAGGTTAGGAGTCATCATCTGGCTGATGTTTATTCACAGCCAATTTATATCCGTGTGCTCCAGTGGCACTCTAGTCTTTGAGCTCTTTAGCTCATTTCACTCCCTAGTGTTTACACCTCAGTTGCCAAAGAGCAACAGTCCCTCTCTTAATCCCTCTCATAACTCTCGTGAACCAGTTGGAGCTCATTTGTCTCCCAGATACAATGGCACTGAACTCAGCAAGAACCTCCCTGCTGCTTCCCAGGAGTCGAATTCAGGTTGATTTCTGTGCAGTGGGCTACAAGTTGGAGCCTGTGTTTGCAAACGTGTCCAAATTTGTCTTCAGCTTCTCACTTTGAGTTGCTTAGTCTCAGTTTTTGAAATAACTCAGCTCCCAGGTACTGGAAATCAGTTGAAAAAAACTTCATATGGTTTAGAGGTTGGTCCTTCTGCTGGTTTCTGGTTGTGTCCCCTAAGGGCAAAGTTCAAACTGATGGCTAAATTGGTTTGGAAGAGCTCTGAGTCTGAGGGACTAGTGCTGACAGAAGAAAGTAAAGTGCACACTGATAAAAATTGAGTATTTCTTAAAGTATTTATTAGTTTAAGAGGTTTGGGGGTTAATTATGGCATATTTTAACATGGGGAAAGGCAATTTCGTTAATAGTTATGTGGGGCTGCTGCCCTCTTCTGAAAAAAGCAGAAATGTTGAACAGCCTGCAATGGATTTTGTGTTGTTGATGGAGATATTCTTTCACCTGATTTACTGGAACCTTGTGAGTTTTCTACCTGCCCTGAAACTTGTGATGTCTACATGTTGGAAAAGCAGCTGTTCCCATGCCCAAGTGGCACTGATCAAATCACAGTGATGGCATAAGGCCACACTGTCCTGCAAGGGCTTTACCTGTCCTTTGCTGTGTGATAGGCCTGCAGGGGAAGGGTGGTGATTACTGGTGAGAAACTGGGAGGGAGGACACATGCCAGGGGGTGATGGTGAAGAGCTGAGACTCAGTGAAGAATGTGAGAGCTCTTTAACATGTAGGAAGTTTGTGTGTAGGGACTTAAGTCAAACTCTTGGGAGGGATGTGCCAATCCAAGATGTTGGACTGTGCCAGGTTCTGCTCTGTTCTTTACCTCTCTCCCAAGGATGAAGGCTTTTCTCCCATGTACCTACTTGAACAAACAACATAGAGCAGTGGCAGATGCACAGTGAGCCTGTACAAAGCAGAAGGAATAAACAAATAATCCAAGTTTCTTTCTGCTTTCCCAGCAAGCAGTTTGGATCCTACTTTCCTAAAAAATATTTTTAAAAATTAATTTTAAAACCCCCAAAAATAAGGTGGGGATCACTGACAGCTGGTGTCACACTCCAGAACCACCCCTCCCAAAAGGGTCATGGATGTTTCTCCCCATGATATGATATCTCCCTTCAGTTGTCCTGGCTTGCACAGTGCAAGTGCCCGGATGTCTTCAGGACTGAGAACGTGGCTCCACAGGTTCACCTGAGTCATCCTCCCTGCAAAACCATTGGAGAACGTCCCAAGAAGAGTGTCTCTATCTTTTCCAAGGACAAGTGTCCCTCCAGCCTGGCTCACATACCCCTTCTGGATACTCTTTGCTTTACCAGCTGCTCCATTGAGCCATAAATTTGCCATTCCAGACTGGGAGGCCCATGCCATGCAGTAATGAAGCCAACCTTGTGCCATGTGATACAGGGGGAAGCTGATGAAATGGCCTCCTATCCACAATCCCACATCTGAGCCCACGGTCAGCACTAGCTCATTATCCCTCTCCTGTGTGGAGTAGGAAAGAACGGTCTGACTGCCAACACTCTGGGCCTTTGTCCAGAAGCATAAAGTGAAGGCTTGGAGAGACATACCATGGAGGGGATGAACATTCACAAAACTCTCAATGTTTTCCACAGGGAAGTAGAAGGCGGGAAAAGTGCTGGATGTCATGCCTGAAATAACCAAAAAGCCAGCTGTTACATTTCCTGCTGTGCTTAAAAATTCAGCCCAAATCCTGAAGAGTACACCCATAGGAACTGGCAGGGCTGTGGCAGCCTTAGCTGTTTGGAGCTGCAGTTCCTGGCAGGGGACAAACAGGGAAAGGGCTTGAGATGATGAAAAGCTTAGCTCCTTCACCTGTCTCTTTAGGAAAACACTTTTCCCCCTCTTCCTCTTGTCTTAACTTGTGTAAATAGAGGCAATTATTATTTAACCTAGGGAAGCTGTGAACTTAAATCTCTCAGTGTTTGTAAAAAGGTGTTTATATGTTGTAGGAGAATGCTGCACTTGCTGTGAGAGTAGCTAGATTAGGGCTAGCTTTTATGATGCTGTAGTTGAAGAATTTCCACTGGTAGATATAGACATGGGACAAAATTCTATCTGCACATATTGGTACCAAGCCTGTTAATGATTTAGGCCATAAAGGACAGCAGGACATGGGCTCTTCAACCTTGGAAGGTAAGCTGAATTGAAGAATAGATGTGTGTTTCTTACCTATGTGGCTCACTCCATTCAGCAACTCTCTCTTCATGTCTTGGAGCTGCATCTGGATTTGTTCCAGTCTGATGCTGAATTCTTCTGGATAGCATTGTTCTAGAGCAATCAGACAGCTGCATTTACAAAAGGGCAGAACTTGCACATGATAGATTTTCTGCTTTCTAGTTTGTAGAATGTTTGGGGGATACCTTTGTTTTAAAATCAGCATCTCATCTCTGTAGCCAGCTGTGCCAGAGTTGTTTCTGCAATGATTAGTGCACTTCACCCACATGGATGCAAACAGATCTGAACCTTGCATTCTTGGTGGTCCCATGGAGCACCACTGATCTTGAGAGATCTGTGTGACATGACTGCAGTCCAAACAAGGGACTGGCATGCAACCCACAGCCACCACTGCGGTGTTAAAGCAAGATGTGTTGGCAGTGGGCAAAGAGGCACATGGGCCACCTCCCTCTGGTGTGCAGGGACACTGCTACTCCTAGGAAAGGTGATCTCCACCATGCCTAACATAAGCAATTTGCAACTTAACTCCTTCCACTTAGTTTTCTTGCTCCTCCTGGGGGTAAGCCTGAGTCCTGACTGCCTTTACCTGGGGTGGGTTTGGCTTGGAAGGAGGATTCCACCACCCTCCCGTTGAGGGGCTGGGCGTGCCGGTAGTCGTTGCGCAGGGTCCTGTTCTGCCCGTCCAGCAAGGTGTTCTCCAGCAGGCTGATCTGGGAGCAAAGCAGGTTTGTGATGGAGGGCAACAGGGACAACAGTTTTGCCTGGA
Organism: Chaetura pelagica; assembly: GCF_000747805.2. Classification (NCBI taxonomy): domain Eukaryota; kingdom Metazoa; phylum Chordata; class Aves; order Apodiformes; family Apodidae; genus Chaetura; species Chaetura pelagica. The sequence continues at coordinate 2,316,472 of NW_009954555.1, forward strand.
AGTGCAGTGCAGATCCTGCAGCTCAGGATTAAAGCTGGCAATTTGTAATGGAGGAGCCCACCGGGTCTCTTGCTGAGTAATTAGTAAGGGAAGGGAACAGAACATGAGAGCTCTTATCAGCTAATTCATGATAAATATATTTTGCCTGAAGGAAATTTGAACACCTGTCTGATAGTTATGCATGGGTGGAGATTTTGCTGCTCTTCTGTATCTTACTGCTTCCTCACAAGTGCTTACTAGCCTCCTTCCTAGAGGAAAAACTATTTCTTTTTCAAATGAGAACACATTCTCCACTACCACAAAATCCACTTTATATTATTCTTCTCCTGGAAGAAAATGTTTCTACTGCTCCTTTTTCATTAAGGCAGGTGAACCACTCTCCAAGACTTCGCAGTAAACTTATTTTATTTCTGTTAATTTTTCCCCCTTCTAGAACCTTTGTCCTGACAAGGCAGACAGAAGGGGGAAAAGGGGATCCTGCCATGTGATGACTTTGAACTGCTGGAACAAGTGGGGTTTCTGTCCTGTGCTCCTGTGCCCTCAGCAAGGTCCTCTAATGCCTCTGCCAGAGACTGGACAAGCCCTCTCCTGTCACACAAAAAAACTCACAATGATCCCCTTTGCCACACAATGTAAGCACAGACAAGAGAAAAAAACACACCCAAAATATTCTTCTAAAAATGTGCCAATTGTTCTATAATTATTGTACTGTTATTAATGGCTCTTATGGGGGTTTGTTTTATGGACTCTCCTGCAGTAGTTTTTGCCTCGTTGATTCTGACTGGTCTCTTTAGCACATCAGTATGGTTGAGCTCAACTAAGCAGAGAGCTTTGTTATTGCTCACCAGACCTCAGGTCAAGTGCTGCTGTACAGAAACTGACCCTTGCTGGGATGGAGCATCACGGTGTCATTACAGCCACCTGTCTTTCCAGTGGCTTGGGAATCTATCCAAAATGTCCTGTTACCTCCTCTGTCAGGCTGGGCCCAAAATCACTGGAGGACAGAAAAGGAACTTGGGTGGAAACGTGAAGCATGGAGGAAAGAGAAGTTGCTCTGTCTGGTAAAAAGCTGCCATTTACCTGTGTGTGTGACAAGACAATTGGAGAATGAAAGATGGTCCAGATCACACTCTCAGAGCAAGGTGGGGTTGTTAGTGAGCCCTGGTACCTGTAGAAGTGGGAGAGGTTTTCTGGCAGCATGGCTTGGACATCCAAGGAAATGAGCTTTGTTGATTGACCTCAGAAGAAAGCAGAGAGGTAATATTAATAATTAATGGGGAACAAAGAGAAAGGTGAATGCAGTGTTAGAACTGGTAGATCACTTTGCCCAGAGCACTGGTATATTAAACCTTTGGGAAGCATAGGTGGAGGGAAGTGAATGGTCTTTTCAGTGGATCTACAGTTTGTCATTCGGATGTCCCTGGGGTCTTGGAGGTGATGGGCAACTGCACTTCTGTGCTCAGCCAGCGGCTGTTAGTCCTCCCAGAAAGCAGAGTGTTAGTGCAGCAGAGCACCTGCTCTTGGGGCCTACAGACTGCAAGACTAGGAGGTGATTTGTTGGTGCTGCAGTGTGCTGCATAGACCATCAGGAGTATCTTTATTGCTGCTTTGAGCATCTTCCACACCACCCTGCTGGGTGGGGCTGCTGTTAGAGCTGTGTGGGAAAGTTTGGCCTGAAGGCTGAGGATGGAGACATCCTGCATGGCTGAGGATGCAGATGTCTGTCCCCAACCTCAATACACATATACAAGCTTGGAGACTATCAAGGATGGAGAAAGGTATTTCCAGGACTTACCTGCAAACCTGATTTTTGCCAGTTTGGAAATGAATTCACTGTAGTAGGTATTCTCGAAGTGCCCATCCTAAACACAGCACAGAAGTTAGAACACAAGGTTAGTGACCTGCCTGTGGCCTGTCCTTCTATACTACTGATCAGCTTGGGGGAATAACTGAGGAATTCAGAGACAAAAAGGACAAAGAATATCTCAGATCTCTTGATAGGCTGGACAATCCTAGGCATGATAAGGTATGTACACAGGGATCTTGGGTGGAATAGTGAATTATAAGGATCTTTTTTTGCTGCTTCTAAATCCACACAAAATTAAGTGTTTCAATTGGAAAATTAAAGTAAAGCCTTGAGGAACAGCAGGGATTATAGTATTAACAGGGATCACAGAGAGGCCTGGGTGCCAAACCTACCACATACAGGAAGGCAAGCACAGCCAATCCATTGGGTTTGTCTTTGGCTTCTTCAAAGCTTGAGTAGTCAGCTGCGTTGTAGTGGACAATGTGCAGCTGTCAAAAAGAGAGATGGGGTCATTTAGCAAGAAGTGATAAATGGCTTTCCCCAGGCTTTAAAGGACCTAATCCAGACTGAAGGGGG
>NW_009954555.1:2319015-2320023 GCF_000747805.2 Chaetura pelagica
GCAGCACAGCCAAAAAGACCCTTAGTTTAATAGATTTGTGATAAATGTGGAGTAAGAACTCCATCTTTGAAAGCTATTAGTGCTACTGCAATGGCTTTTCTTACTTTTCTGTGCCAGCACCATCAGGCTCAGTCCTTGAATCGTACCAGATACCTGCTTCACCCTGTTTCTCCCACTTGCCTCCACACTGATTCCTGCAGGCTTTGTGGCCTGCAGGTTCCCATGGCCCCTCTACCAGGCTTGCAGCGCCCCCTCCCTCCAGCCCCGTCCCTTCCCAAGTACCTCTGCGAAGTATCTCATCCCATCTATGGTGTGTTCAGAGCCGCTGGTCTCCAGGTCCAAGCCCCCCCAGTGCAGATGCATCTGCACAGCTGTGTAGAGGCCTGGGAGCCCTCTGGAGATGTGCATGGTGGGTGGCAAATCAATCTGAACTGAAAAACAGGATTGGAGACAGCAATGGGTGCAGCCATGTCCATTCTTGTAGTTACACTTACAGTGCCTAGTGCTTTCTGCCAGGAACACCCTCTGAAATAAGCTGTCACAGTCATGTTCAAGGAACTAACTCCAGGATATAAGGAAAACCACTGAAGTTTAAAGCTAGGAATGCTTAAAAGCTTTCCCAACCTCAGGCTTGTGCACCACAAAAACCACACCAGGCACAGAGAGGACTGGGCACTAGTTGTGTCTGCAGAGCTTTTTTTCTATCTGAGCACTAATAAAAGTCTTTAATGCTCATCTCTTGCACAGTACATCACATCTTGCAGAGCTCTGCACAAATTTAGCTACTCTGTTTTCAAGGGGAAAAAGGGAGATAGAAATCAACAAAGGGACTGGCCTCATCTAACCTGTCATCATAATTTCCAGTATTCTGGATTCTGCATCTTCTAGGAACAGGCCTACTGGGCCAGATCCCTGCAAGTTTGGAAAGGCTGGGTTAATGCTTGAAGGATTTGTAGAGGGAGGCTCTGCTTCTCCTTGCCAAGGAACACTCACAAAGAGACTCTGAGA
>NW_009954555.1:2320069-2331694 GCF_000747805.2 Chaetura pelagica
ATATGCCAAACCTAGCAGTGAAAATGGAGAACTACCTCATCCCAATGAAAGCCCAGAGCATGTTATAAAAAATAGCAACTATCACTGCAGAATAGTTTGGGCTTATGAAGACTTTCTTTTGTTTGTAAACTGTTTACAGACAGACAAGATGGAAACGAGTCTAGAATGAGGGAAAAAACCCATCTACCATGGTAGGTAATCTGCCATTACCTAAGATCCCTTCTGCTTGTCTTCCATAATTGAGATTATTTAACTCAAGTACCTCACTAACTCAGGTACCTCGCTATGGTTTCTACTTTCTGTAAAACACAGCCAGAGAATTGTGTTCTGAGTTAGGGGAAGCTGAAGTCTTCTGTAAGATATTTTATACACATACTTTGCTGAAAGCATGAAGGTAGGTAACAACCCTTTTGGCTTTCTCACCTGTGTAGTGTGTGTGTCAAGTCTGACTGCTCTGAGCTGGAAGTGCCTTGCTCCTGCTCAGCACTGGTTTTGCCAGGCAGTGGGAAATCAGCTGGGCTTAGTGTGGATCTGAGTGTAACTGCACATTGCTGCTCTGCAGTTTGGACTCTTGTCCATTACTGAAATTGCCGTGCAGAGCAGAGCACATGCAGCCAGCTGTTTCCCATCTGTGGCCCCTGAGGAGGCTGAGTTAATGAGGGCCATACTTAAGGTCCCAGTTCTAAGAAAAATCTGCAACTGGAGGAAGCTGCACACACACTGCCTGGATGATATTTCAGTCTTCCAGGATGGTGTGTCCTTGCTACCCTTTAGAGGACCAATACCGTTTAAAAAAAAAAGGCAAATTCAAAAGGGCTTCATTAACCACAGGTTATCTGTGTGTGTCTGCACAGCTGAGGTAGGTGCAAATTCCTAGTGCAGACACTCTGCACTACTGCAAATAAGCTTTATCAGGTGGGATTTAGCCTAGTAATTGTACAACTATAGAAAGTGTAGCTGATTTATTGGGTGAGACACTGTCTTCAGCTCCTGAGAGCCTGTAAGAAGTGTCCTGATGATAAATCCATCTCCTGTTCCTTTATGATGTGCTAAATGTTTTCTGATGTGCCCTGATGGAATATTTTTCCTTGAAGGATTTTGCCACCATTGCACTGAAGCCAGTAGGAAAATCCCAGCCTGAGTGCAGAGGAGCTGTGAATAAGGAGAATCATTTGCCTTTGTGCTTTACTAAAATGCCCTGCATCAGAAAAATCATTGTTTTGATGTTAACAAAAGAATAAGAAAATGCACACGTGCAGTCAGAGATCTGAAAGCTAAACCTGCAGGAATTAATCTGTAGGCAGTCAGAGTAGCAATGCTGCTGTGACAGCTTCTAGCTGAATGTTGAGCTTGTGTCAGTCACAAATGGGAGTGCTTATTCATCTTGATTTTTAGAAATACAATCATAACAGTCTTTCTCTGAAGGCAGTAAGTCTTTCATCACTTTATTTCCCTGCTCTCATTCCCTACTTCTTTCTCTCTTTCTGTTACAGAAAGGAGGAAAGGTCTGTTGTGTGAGGGATTAAAGAGCTTATGTTCCAAATACCTTTCAAATAATATTCATTCCCTACTGCAGCTATCAGAAAATTCATTGCTCATCTGTAGTCCCAAAGCATTATCCCAACAATACCAGCTGATTAATTATTTAGACAGTGAATTACAGACTGCAGCAGGGGAATCCAGGACCTCCTAAATTACAAACCATGCCCTAAGACTGTATGGCCAAAGGCAAGGCTTTTAACCCATGCTGTGCTTCAGCTTCCATTCCTGAGACCTGAAATACTAATCCTCTGGCTGCAAGGGAGGAATTCTCCTCTGTCTTGTACTTTGTGTGACCTACATCTAAACAAACCTAGGATGCAGATATGCTGCTGGACTGTTTTCCTATCACTTATAGGTCTTGTTATTGCACAGGGGCAAAAGAATCGTTTCCTGAGTGCAGAGAGGAGTCAGTATGCCCCAAATACCACTCACTATTACAGTCCTGCAGTCTAGTAGTTCACCTAAAGAAAGGGTCAATCTATAATTCTGTAGTTGCCTTTTATCCATTTTTTACATCTAACAGAGAAGGATTTTGCAGAAACATAACTGTCTTTTATTTCTCTGGTTTGTGTCTGTGTTTTTGGAGAGCTTTCCTGTGTGATTGGGGAAAAGAGCAAAACTAGGAGAGCAGAATGAAGATGCCAAAGTAAGGTGATTTCAAAAAAAGAAAGGACATGATCTCTAATGAGCATTTCAATCAGCTAAAATGAATCATCTGTTCCTGCACTGTCATGAGCTTGGCATCTTCCCAGGACATCTGCTCAGCCAGGGAAGAAAAAACTTCCCAACCCTCCAGCAGTGCTGGCTTATTCCACTGTATTTCACCCTAGTGTCACTTGCTGGTCACAAAAGGTGGATCGTGTTCTAGCCATGGCAAAATGCTTGAGATGGACACACAGGAGCTGTTCCCACATCGTGTGTGCTGAGAAAACACATACCTGAACTCACAGGAGCTATTCTGATAAAAGTGTGCCTGCCAACTAGAGGTGCTGCAGGACCAAACGAGGTCTTGGAGCTCTATGCCCTGATTGCCATTTCTGGCTGCTCCTTGCAACAATGACTTCTCTACCCTCTCCTCTTTTTAGGCAGGTAATGAGAAGGATCCCCTTAGTCTTACCAGAGTGACCATTGTTGGTCATCATGAAATCCCCCTGCAAAGGCCCATCATAACCACTCAGCTCCAACTGCAGCAACTGGGGGTTGTACCTCACTTTTTTCTTCTGGATGTCAATTGGAGATTGGTGCTTGCCAGCACATTCTGGAAAGTGTTCTCCCCAGTGCTCTTCATCCAGCTCTCCTTCTGTGTGGAGAAGAAGCAAACCAGGTTATCAGGACATGGTGAGAACTGCTGTTAGCTCAGGAGTCAGAAAAGCCTCCTCATTTGCCAGCAGGGCATGTCAATCTAGTTGTTATAACACCAGGAGCTGCAGCAATAAAAGGCTGTTCTGCCTTCCCTAGTGTGAAAATACACATTATTCTGTCTGCAGGACAACTGTGCTGCAAAATAAGAAACCTGCATTGCAGTAATAGCTTCCTGATGACTGCAGGCTGAGCCTCCACTGAAGAGCAGCAGTGTTTATATAGAAAGGGGATTTAAATAGCTCTCAACTGCCAAAGGTGTGGAATCAGATTCTCCTGAGTGAATGGGATCAGGGCAATAGGTGGGAAATCTCTGCCTAGCATCAGGAACTGGAAGCCAATTTGCTATTTTTAACGAAGGAGAGAGCTGGGAAAAGAAGAATAGGAGTGAAATGTTTTAAATAAATTTACATTTTTTTACATTTTCAGGAGTAGAAGTGGTCTGGGGTGGTGTTGGTGTTCTAGGTGTGTTCTTATTAACAAAACCCACCCCTCTTCTGAGCACAGTGCTATACTTCTTCCTAGTCCTGCCTTTTTGCACACAACAAATAATGAAGAAGTGATTCACTGCTTTTGTGAGAGAGAATAGGAACAGGAATGTGACCTGGTCATCCCAATTTCAGTACACAGTTGACTGCTCTGAGCTCTCCATGCCACTTCAGTCCCTAGGTCTAATAGCCCATAGAGCTCATGCTAAGGGTTAATACCAGCTCCATTTCCTGCTCAGTGTCACCAGCTCAGACACAAACCTGGGACAAAGACCTAAAGGCTCCAGCTTCACCTGCATGTGCTTATAATCTCTGCAAGTATTTAATACAAAAATCCTCCTGTGGTCACTTATGAAGGAAGCAAGTAAGTAGGAGAGCTGGTATCCTGAGTTCTATCCTTTTCCTGATGTCTCTAAGCCTCTTAGCCCTAATTTGAATCTTTCCTGCAGAGGTCTGGGTGCTGTTGAAACTCTTAACAAAGGCTTGAACACTTAAAGGCTATTTGCCCTCTCCATAGGGCTGTATTTAGTACCTTAAGCATAAGTAGAATTTTTTATGCCATCTTTTGTCATAGCTGTGACTGACAATCAATAAGGAAACCTTTGCTTCTTAACCCTAGAACTGCAATATATTGAGCAATATCAGAGTTGTTTCTGTCTGAGACAGAGCTAAAGCTAAGGAATAATCATAATATGATTGTTGAACTCCCCAGTTTCAAATCCTGTAGAGAAGGTTTGGAAGGAGAGGTGATTGTGGTAAAAAGAAAATAGTTCATAGCTACTTCATCATCTTGCTAATTTTCAAATGATTATACTTACATCTACACCTAAGGATTTGTTACTATGTGCCAATTATTTTATTTTTATTTCATTTAAGCAATGTCAGTGTGCAGGTATTTGTTTCCTGACATTGATTAAACATGGGGGGCTTAGGAGATACAGACAGCCTGTCCAAAAGAAAATCCAAAGAGAACTTCTGTAAATAGCTGAGAGTTCTAACTGCAGTATTGCATCTATTCAACAATATCCTTTGTTTTAGCTTGATTCCCAGTCCACTAATGATTATAAAAGGATTACATTTTACTGAAATGAACTCTGCAAAAAAAACCACAAACAAACTCTGAAACAAAAATCAGATAAAATTTCACAAAATATATAAATAAGCACTTCTTAGTGATTTGTACTGCATGGGATATGACAATAAAGTAATTAGCAGACAGTATTTAAAGCTTTTCCTTCCAGGATTATCCAAAGGGCAGCTTTTATTCTAACAGATTGTAAAGATTTCCCCCATTGTTTAAACTGCATTGGTCTGCCAACTCTGACAATGTGTCCTACCCACACAAAGGAGCAAAGGGGGGTGACATTGCAGAAGATGGCTTTTAAGACACAGGCATCAATAAAGGGGAATAAATTAGCTGCTCTGTGGAGATCTTGCACTAATGGGAAGAGATTCAAACAGTGTTGCTTCTGCAGTACAAAAAGGATGGGAGCATCTTTAGCAAGCAGTAGAAATCCCAAACCAGTCTGTTTCTTCATTACCTTTGTATGTCCAGTGCACTAGGTGGGAGCAGCTCAGATGCACCAGGAGGGGGGGGAACAAGGCAGCTATGATCCACATCTCTCGCTGGCTTTGCAGTCAGAACCAAGGGGTCTTCCACCAAATGCAGCACAACTTGGCTGTGGATTTTAGGGGACAGGCAGCAATATTAAACATGTGGCAAGACAGCTCAGCTCACTGAAATCTCAGCACTCCTGTCTGCAATGTCCCTGCCACTTGCATTAATATTTGCAGTTGTTATGTTCAGCAATAAGGTATGGAATAACAACAATTCAACCATAAGAGCCGTAGGTGAGTTAATTTCATGTGAACTCAGGTTTCTAGGATTAGACTAAAGAACAGAAGCAGGTGTTTTATTCAAAATTGTATTCTTTACAAGTTAATTGCTAACATTAAAAGGCCTTTCCTGGTTTGCTGTTTTGTGCAGTGCATATTTAATCTTTGGGAACTGCTGTAATGGTGAGTTGATTAAGCAAATGTGTATTTTTCCCTCCTGTCTCCCCAAAAGAAGTAATTTATTCTGACAGTTGCAATGAACTGTATAAGGACTAAACTAATCAAACATGCCCCGCAATGCACTTCATAATCCTTGTGTATCCAGTTGGGTAAATAGGCTTTGAAAATAGCTGAGGGAGAAATCTGGGGGGTTTATACCTCTTTACACTCCAGAATTCCACACAGCAGCACATGAGGGTGTGAAGAAGAGTCAAGAACAGGAGGTCACCTCTTCACCAAAGCATCCCTCCTATCACCCTGCCTGCCCATGTACACCAGGTGTTTAAATGGGTGTAATTTAGGGACAAGCTGTTTCTCTTGCCTCTGCTTTATCGACCAGCTAGCCCAGTCTGCACTAAGGATTTGAAATAAAGCCAATTTAGGAGTGTACTGATGCCTGGAAACTGGAGATGACAGTGAATTAATTTTTAATGGAGCTTTTGCAACATGCTAAAATTGTGATGTTTCACTTGGCATCAGCAGGACCATTGGGTGCTCAGCACATCAAACCCCACATCTCTGGTGGGTTTTGGATGTGCTCACGTTAGCTTCTCCCAAATTAGTGGCTACTCTGGGAGACACAGCAATCTGGGGAGCGAATTTACTAAGGGCGCTAAGTATGAATTTGTTTTGGCATTATGACAGAACAATAATGTTAATTAAGCTCTTTAAATGTATGTTAATATTAAGCTTCTAATTACAAGCTAAATACTATGGAAGGAGTTCTTCTGCATCAAGTATTGCACATGTCAACAGTCGCTTCTTGGTTTTTGGAGCTATAGCTTTTTTTAGTGCATATGGTATTAAACCTGGCTGGGTTGAGGCTTGTCTTTATTTATCATCTGTTTTACTAGCTCAGTAGAATTGCTGCAGAGATGTGTGGATGTAGTGCAGGACTGTGCTTGAAGCAAACTGGTGTTTTACAGGTAAAGAAGATTGTGGGTCTAACAAGAATAATTTCTGCACCCAAATTTAGCCAAAGGGAAGATCTAATGTCCTGTGTCTCAGCTAAGAATATTCCTGGCATTATTTCTTCACAAAGACAAGCTACTTTCACACAGACACAGGCTTGAGCCTCTCCCCTCCCACCCTGACTACAGTAGGAAACAAGCCTTTAATCCCACATCACTGGCTTCCATGCTTTTCACTTTTATCTCTACAGTTTTCCCTGACTCTTTGCCATCTTTTAAATCCTGCTTGTCCCAGACTACTCCCTTTGTCCTTGCTGGCCTAAAGCTCAGCTCAAGTCCTACTTTCAGCTCCATTCTGAGCATCGGTAGCCACATTAAAACCTTGCCATTTCATTGAAGTAACTGCTTCAATACCCCAGTGCTCCTTTGACCCAGAACTGGAAAGGGTTAACTCCTCTCCCTCTGAATCAGCAGGAGTTTCATCAGGGGTTGCAGCAATAGCTGCATCACTCCCAGGTCCAGCAAACATTTGACCAGGAGCAGGCTGTTTGATGTGAGATGGACAGATTCCCTTCAATCAGGCTATCCAGGTTTTAGTGAGTCTAAGACCTCTTTAAATAGAGCTCTCCCTGCAGAAGTCAGGCTGGATGAATAAAAGTGTGCAGAACCTACACAAGTTTTAGGAAAAGACAGAAAGCAGCTAATGCTGGTGGGCACACACCCATGAGTAAAGCTGGAAAGAGCTGTGCAGATGGGAACATGAGATCCTTTTATTCAACAATGCCTGTAACATTTTTACATCTTCCTTCCAATAGTGGCCCTTGCTTCTTTGAAATTTGGACCATGTTTTTTTTTTCCTCATTTGCCCCCCTGGCTTTCAACTACCTACAGACATCACAGAAGTCAGAGATAGAAAAGAGCTAGAATTTCTTTCTCCAGTTCACAATCCCTTTAGGCCACCTTGCTCTTATACATTATTTTGATGTGCTTGGCTAAGTTCACCTTTCACTGACAGAATTTCAGATGTATTTGTTGATTCTACTGAAGCTTTGTGATAGAAACAGGCTTTGAGGCAGTCAGAGACAGACTCTGGAGGTTTACAGCAGTGTTCCTAAAAGCAGGTTTTGCCTGTTTTAAAGCAGAGAGGTTTCCTCTGCGAATTCCATTTCATGGTCTAACAGACCTCAGCATTAGCTACCTGCAGCTTATTGTCAACCTACATTTCCTTTTGCTCAGTTTCAGCCCATTACTCTTACTTATAGCTACAGCCCTTGAATTAGCTTAAAATACATTTCCCTCTGTAATGTTCACATCACTTCTGGGGTGGTTATCACCTCGATGCACCACAAGCATGAGCAGATTTTCACTCCCCATTTACCCAAGGTGGCGAAAAGGACAGTGTGGTGCTATAAAAAAAAGAGAACATGGTCAAATAATCCCTCTTCATTTTCATTTCCAGGAAATGTAATTACAGTTCTTGTAATGTCCATATAGGTTTGCTCTACAGGCTTGGCTGCAAGTGACTCTATACCTTGAAAAAAACAGTGTGAAGGAAGTCAATCTTCCCTCTGCACTTAGTGTGAGGTACACAGGAGCATGGCCTGAGCGTGAGAACTGAAGGAGTGCTGTTTAGAGCCAGCCTGAGAGAAATGTTTCATCATAGCAGGGCTCTGGATGGTAGTGGGATAAAGAAGGAATAATTCAGTGACAAGACAGCTTGTCAGCATGTACAAGTACCTGACTGCCTTCTCAGATGCTGTGTTAATAGTATTTTATACATATCTGCACCTTTGTTCATAAAAATATTAATTTTGCTCCTAATCTCCCAGTGTTACAAGATGCAGAGGAAGCATTGCTACTGCTCAGGCTCTCTGAAAATCAATATTAGCTGTGCATAAACACAGGAGGAGCCCTCAAGCTCCTTAATAAACAAACACTTCACAGCACAAAGAATGGCTCTGAAAATGTGGCTGTTGCCCACTGCTGGCTAATCACTTTTCCTTTCTTATTTGAGCTGCATTGTGTGTTGAGCAGCTGTGACATCCAGTGGCCAAACACAATACAGTTGGGTTCAGTACAGAGCTCTTCAGAGATGGTAACAATAACAGAGCCCTTCCATTGCTCTTCTCATCTTCAAAGAGCTGCGCAAGCAGTAATTCATTAACCCCTACACAGCTCAGCGGGGCAGAGGAATTAGTGACCCTAGAAGTACACATGAGAAGGGAAAACCACTCTCCACGCTCTCCACAAGAATGGCAATCAGCTCTCTAGAGAGGTGAAGAGCCTGCTCTGGGACCAGGGTGCAGGACCTTCATCCACCACTGTAGCTGCTGAGAGATAAATGATCAGAAAGGTGCTGATCATGCAGCATTTCATGAAAAGGCCACAGCTGAGGGAAGGTTTGTGCTCTTTTTTCCTAAAACAAGAGAGCCCATGGTTGGGGAAAGCTATGTGAGAGGATGCAGTAGGACCAGAGCTGGCTTGGAAGAGATGCTTTGTCAAAGGCCTGGTCAGAGAAAAGGCTGTGATTTTCTCCAGTGATTTTCTGAAAATCTCAGAGAACTTTGTTGCTAGATATGGAAGGTAGGGAAGGGAGTGCAAACATGGATTTGTCATGCAATTGATACAGTGGTGGAGTCAAAGAAATATGACTGTAATGAGATCCTACCAGTTAACTGGGATTCCTGTTGCAGTGGGTAAATTGGAAAGTATAGAAAACAAGAAAACAAATCAGTGGAAAAGAGGAGCTGGTCTCACCCATGGAGCAGGGTATCCCAGATTGATGCTAGCAAACATCTATTCCACAAAGAAAGGAAGAGAGAAATGGGCCAAAAGATGTGCTTCACAGGCCCACATTAGTGGGGAGGAATAGTGGGTGTAAAGCCTTTGACAGTGCTTTAATCATAGCATTTAGTGCATCTGCTGTGTTTCAGACTTTGCTCAACTCTTCACCTGTGCTTGAGGTATGTGCTGAGGGAGCAAAGTGGGTGGGCCAGAGGGTACCTGCTGAGCTGCTCACAGCCTGTGGGAGTTGGTTTTCAGGGAGTTTTATAGGTGCAATTACTCCATAACCCACAGAGTGAAACATCCAGGAAGATATGCACAAGTTCTGTGGCAGGGTATGATTTTCCCACCTTAAGCATCCACCTGTGCAAAGAAACAGCCTTGATACAGATGCTGTGTTTTTTATGGGAGTCTTTGAAGTTAAACCAGACAGGCCTGTTCCTGTGGATTATAAAAGCAGATTTGCACGATTCAGAGACCAAATTATGGACAGATGCACCCAGTTTCAGAGATCAAGAAATCAGTCCCTGCATTCCCCAAGTCATCTGTGCCCCAGTCTTTGCTTGCTCAGAGTTGTAGTGCTTTTATGCCACAGGCAAGGTCCACACATGGACATTCAGCAAGAGCAGAAGCACCCACAGCCCGTCCTCTCTCAGCAGCTCATCACCACTGCACACTGCCTGTGTAAGAGAGGATAAGGGACAGGAGCTAAAAGTGATTCCCATGAGAATGAGGTTGATTTTTAAGGCTGGATGACGACATGAAGGAAATGTAAATCTTACTGTCTGTGCTGTACCTGTTCTGTAGCAAGAGAATCCTGCTAGATAACCCTTGTGTTTTACATAAGGATTATGAACTCATTATGAAAACAAATGAGCTGTTATTGGTTTACTCCTACTGTGTTTTTCAGGCTTCAATCCTTAAAAAAACCTAAATACCAAATATAATTTCTTAATGGCTAATCGATTCCTAGCTTGCTTTCCCCTTTACAGCAGAATACATTTCAAAGTGAGAGGGAAAGACCCGCTCAGCAGGGAAGCTCAAACACCCTTTAAGAGGCAGCGCAAGACTTGCACACTGGCCTCGATAACGAGGATTACTTAATGGCTTTGTCATGGTTTGAAACAGCAGCGATGGCCTTTGTTCCTGGCAATTAACATCCAGCTAGTTTAAAAGCTTTCACTTTCACCTCAAATCACCATATCAGATCATTAGTTGCTGGGATGTGTGCCCTTTGGTATTAGCACCCTGATTTATTTTTGTGTTGGTTCACTTCCAAATAACCTGTCACCATCTCCTGAAAATCGATGTAGTAGTTTTATAAGTACACCAGCATTTACAGTAGTTAAAAAGCAGTACATTTTTTTCCTATTCCAGCAACTTTACCTGCTTTTTTTTTATTTTTATTTTTTGTTATTGCCATCACTGTTGTATAGTGATGTTCCATTTTAAACAGAATATGTTCAAAATATTCTGCCTAGAACACGAGTGTTGAACACAGCTCTCATATACTCATGTAACCTGATGCTACTCGTGTAACCCCACACTACACACAAAGCTGTGTTTATAGCATCACTCCTCAAAAATGGGCAGTTAGTCTAATGTTACCTGCATCTTCAGCATCCATTAAACCCTCGTTAGTATTCTATAAACTTTGAGCACCCATTTCATAGACCACTAGACTTTAAATTCTCTGGCCAAGGTCTGTAAGCTCCCTGCCCTGTCCCTAGTGGCTTGCAAACTGAGGGCAGCAATTTTCCATAGAAAATTCAAATTCCAAGCCTACCAAAGACAGTGGGAGTTGGAGAAAAGCAGAAATCAGATTGTCAGCTGAGATAGCAGGCTGAGGTCCCTGCAGCCGTGCAGAGTTTGTCACTCTCATGCCAGATCCTCACTGACAACTCTTTAATTTTTGTGCTCTAATTGTCAGTTTTCAGCATGAGAACCTCAAAGATCTAATTCAGTCCAAGTCCTTCCCTTACTCAGTCTTTATTCTGAAGTTACTTTCAGGCTGGATATTAAATGCAGGGACTGCATGGCTAAAAGACTGGTGGCTTTTAAAAATAATTTTCAGGACACTAACTGGTTCATGTCTAAAATTCTGGGGGAAGGCAGGAGGATTAAGAGAAGCGGTGGAAGTTACAAGCATTAAAAAGACACCAGGTCTGTCACCTCAAGTAATTTCATTATTCATGTGCCTAAAACCTCTAGTGTTTAATTGCATAGAGTTAGGCTGCAAGACAAAAACATGACAGAAAAGGGGGATGAGAAATAAGAGAGCAGGATATCAAATCAGAGGAGGTTTTGAATGCCTGGAAGAAAACATATTAAATAGTCATTCAATAATTTTAATAGATACCTAGAAACAGCATTGTCAGACTCTGCCATTACCTTTCCAATGAACGGTCCTTAAAACCACCACAGTCTGCAGGGTCAATGAAGAGATCAAATCTGAGCGAAAGGGCGCTGACTTCTGCATCCAACTG
>NW_009954555.1:2331771-2333000 GCF_000747805.2 Chaetura pelagica
GCTGAAATCTCACCTCAGCTGTGGTGACGTCTAGCACAGTCAGAGCTTAATTCATGAGGCCATGTAGATGCAGGACTGCTCTTCAAAAGGAAACCTATCAAAACAGCAACAGGCCGACACTTGCAGAGCTGTTGGATAGAGTGGATGTGGGTGCTGCATCCACAGCAACCCAGACACATGTTCTTCAGGTGTTTTGTCAGGCTCTGGGGAGAAAGAGATGTCTCTGAGCATTCAGGAAGTGCTTTCAAGGTGCTACAAAAGCCCACGCCCTGGAATGCATCCTACACTGCATAATGGTTATTAAGCACATGAATGCACCAGCAAACAAGTCCTGATCTGTGGTGGTTCTGCTCCCTGCCTTGGCATCCTCAGCTGTTTGAACCAGTGATTTCACACTCTGCAGAGCTCTAAACTCTTCTGTCTGACCAGTTTAAGCAGGGGAGGAAGAGGCTGGCCTAGTCAGCCTCTGTGCTCATGAGCATGTTGCAAGCAATCAAAAAGCTGTATGTAGTATGCTTAAAATTCTACCAGAGTTGTGGTAAAGAGCAAAGCATTTATTCAGTGCTATACCCTTCCTTAAAATGTCAATGCAAGATTAATTTCTACGTGACTTCCAGCAATTACGTCACCTGTAAAGCACAAGGAAGGGGCATTTGATCACAAGAGCTGTTTCCATTTCCGGGTAGTGGATGCCTGTAAAGCCAGATCTGTGTTGGTTTTTTTCTCCATCTGCTCCACTAATGTGTTAGTGTCCTTGTGTGGGCTGTCAAACTGGATTACCAGCTGCAGTGACTTTCTGTTTCCTGAAACTCTCTGTTCCCAGTGCCCACCCCATTAGCCAGGCATACCCCTCCCATACTATGAAATAAATGTATTATTTTAGAAGAGTGCACTGAGTAATTGAACAACTGCTCACAAGTCCAGATTCCCACTGAAACTCGTGCCAGCCAGGTATCTCATTGACTTAGGAATGCTTAACTTTTTCTTTACAGAAAAAGAAAAATCCAGCAGGACCCATGACCCAGCAAAGGCATTTTTAATATCAGCTCTGACTTTGAGCTTAACATGTATGATTTTAAATCTGCTGATCCAGGGAAAATTATACCAACACCTGACTTGTGATCACGGATGCCTGATCACTGCTGCCTCCAGCAACTGTAGTGCCAGTGTCTTCTGCTGCTCTCTGGCTCATGGACACACAGGTCACAGGAGAGGACGTGGCTCCTGGC
>NW_009954555.1:2333308-2336038 GCF_000747805.2 Chaetura pelagica
GGGAGGGGCCGGGGCCCCGGGCACGGCAGCTGCCACCAGGACTGTGGGCGAGTCCTGCCTGCAGGGACAGGACAGTGCGAGCAGGGGGGGATGCAGGATTTCAGCACACAGTTTGTTGCTCACACTCCAGTGGAGGAAGTTTGTTTGCTTTGTGCTGTTTTTGTCGTCACAAGGAAAGAGGAGTCTGGGCAAGGGGCAAGCTGGAGAGTAATTTAGTCTGGTCTTTTACTGCCAGTCCTTTCTCACAGCTTTGGTTCTGCTGAACAGGAACATGGAGCTGCAAGAGGCTCAGTGCTCAGCTTCCCAGGACAGAGGGTTTGATTTACACTTCACTTCTGCCACCATGCTAATTATAATCTTTCATAATATGTCTTCAATTCCTTAAAAGCACCTTGCCACACTTCACCATCAGTCTTTCGCTCAACTACTACAAGGCTGAATTTCCCTCAGCCTTGTGCCTCATCGTCTCTAGTTCCTTGTAAGACTCAGCACCTCTATGTGATTTTCCATGCACAGCCATTTAGGGACTTTCACAAAGTGAAAAAATGGTGGGGCACCTCTAATCCAGCAGTTATCACCATAAAAATCCAGTTTTATGATTTCCAGCATCTGATTGCTTAGGAACATGTTTTTGCAGGGAATGCTCCCCCCTCCTGCCTTTGCACCAGGAGGGGTCAGGCTCCAGGGTAAGTAAGTCAGGAACAGCTGCCAAGGACAAAGCTACAAAGGTTATAATATGCAGTTTTGGGGAGGTGGGCACTGCAAAGAATCATCTACCTATAAAGTGGCAGTTTCATTCCAAAGGCTTTTCCTGGCCAATATTACTTGATTGCATCTGTGTGCAACCCAGCAGCATTTCAATCTGATTCATGGCTGCGCAGCCCACATGAATGTGCACCTCCAGCAAGGCAGAAAAGGCACAAAAAAGCAGCATGCAGAGCTTCTGAGGGCATGTGGCTGTATTGCTTTGTCACTAACCAGCTTGGGTTTCAAACATTGTCTCTTTTTTAGAAGCCTAGGAGTCACGGAGGGGGGGGTTGGTGGGGTACTGTGCCAGCGTGGCGTGCCTAGGAAGGCGGTCAGCTCAACAGATTTCCTTTGCTTTTTATTAGACTTAAAGCTTGTCTTGAGGAGATGTTCTCAGGAAGGAAAAAAAAATGTGCCCAGAAGAAATGATCAGTCATAGGCTGGAAGGGTGAGGCAGTTATGGAACAAGCACAAACATAGCTAACTTTGAAAGCAACAACATGGTACAGACAGCATGGCCTGGGCACTGTCAGACCCCTGGAGCCCCTAGACCCCAACTCCAGGTTTGGGGAACTTCCCAGATTTAATGTTATGTACTTGAAATACTGCAGAGCTAGGGCTCCACCAGTCTCAACACAGGCCAGGTAGTGTCAGGTGAAATTGGAAGAAGCAAACCCAGTGCAATTGGGGACCCTCATGGGAGTACATGTGTGGGGCTGGGTTCTGCAGGTCCCACCATGTCAAAGTCCCTTTTTGAGGGTTCACACTCTCATGACTGGAAATGGTGCTCTGCCTTGAGCAGAAGCAATCATGTCTGCAAGTGAAGGCCAAGGGCATGGGAAGCTGAGAAGGAATATGAGGCTTTCCCAGGTCAGCTATGACCTTGTTCAAATGTTCTGACTGTGCAAGGGGATTCCCCTCATTGCAGGCTCCCTTCAATGCAATGTGTGACTGACTACTCCTCAATTTAAAAATCCCGGAAGAAAAACAGGTTTATGAGAAGTGTGGACACAACTGTCCTCCATAATAAACTTACCTACACAATCCAAGCAGTTTGTTCTCTGGGAGCTGTACCACCAGAAGAACTTGAAGGAATAATGGCAAATAGGGCTGAGAGGGAAGGAGCCCAATGCTCCAGCATGGAGGAGGAGCTGGAGTGGGGCCTTGACAAGTTGGTCACAGGGAGTAGCTACTGGGAGGAATGGGATCAATCAGTCCAGGAAGGAGGATCCCTCTGCAGTGCCACAGCTGGAAACGACATCAGCAACCATGTTCTTGTTAGACACTATGACAGTTACTCTTGAGTCCATGGAAAGGTGAATCATTCCAGTGACAGAGGCTTTGCCATCCCAGTTCAGTCACAGGTTCATAGTTCACCACAATGCAGCAGACTAAATAATTATCAGTGAAAAATTTTATGTGTTCTTCAACATCTGCAGAGGGAATGGAGTTTTTCGGGAGCGTGACTCACTCCATTTTGGCCAAGTCTTCAGTTTTGCAGCCTAGGTGTTGGGCTCTGTTATGCTCCATTATTTTTTGGTCACAACCACTTGCTTTGTACCTAGTGGGCAGCAGAAAAGCCCCACTGATGTCAGAGATGCGAGCGTTTGCCACATGACGACAAAAACCTCCTCAGTGCGGGCCTGACTCTCCCCACACACCTGGGTTTGCACTTCCCCCCCCCTCAGGTCTGTCTCCCCTCACAGCTGTATCCCCCCAGAGTTGCCTCCCCCTCAGATTTCTCTCCCCCCCTATCAGTCTCTCCCCAGATCTCTCCCCTCAGATCTGTCCCCTCACAGCTGCCTCCCCTCACATGTCTCCCCTCAGATCTCTCCCCCCAGATCTCTCCCCTCACTCTGTCCCCTCACACTGTCCCCTCACATCTCCCCTCAGGTCTCTCCCCTCACACTCTCCCCTCACAATCTCTGTTCCCTCACATCTCCCCCCAGATCTCTCCCCTCACACTCTCCCCTCACAATCTCT
>NW_009954555.1:2339855-2365587 GCF_000747805.2 Chaetura pelagica
CCCCAGACCTCTCCCCTCACCCTCTCCCCTCACAATCTCTCTCCCCTTACACTATCCCCTCGGGTCTCTCCTCTTGCATCTCCCCTCAGGTCTCTCCCCTCACAATCTCTGTCTCCTCACATCTCCCCCCAGATCTCTCCCCTCACACTCTCCCCTCACAATCTCTCTCCCCTTACACTGTCCCCTCGGGTCTCTCCTCTCGCATCTCCCCTCAGGTCTCTCCCCTCACAATCTCTGTCCCCTCACATCTCCCCCCAGATCTCTCCCCTCACACTCTCCCCTCACAATCTCTCTCCTCTCACATCTCCCCTCAGGTCTCTCCCCTCAGGTCTCTCCCCTCACAATCTCTGTCCCCTCACATCTCCCCCCAGATCTCTCCCCTCACTCTGTCCCCTCACACTGCCCCTCACATCTCCCCTCAGGTCTCTCCCCTCACACTCTCCCCTCACAATCTCTCTCCTCTCACATCTCCCCTCAGGTCTCTCCCCTCAGGTCTCTCCCCTCACAATCTCTGTCCCCTCACATCTCCCCCCAGATCTCTCCCCTCACTCTGTCCCCTCACACTGCCCCTCACATCTCCCCTCAGGTCTCTCCCCTCACACTCTCCCCTCACAATCTCTCTCCTCTCACATCTCCCCTCAGGTCTCTCCCCTCAGGTCTCTCCCCTCACAATCTCTGTCCCCTCACATCTCCCCCCAGATCTCTCCCCTCACTCTGTCCCCTCACACTGCCCCTCACATCTCCCCTCAGGTCTCTCCCCTCACACTCTCCCCTCACAATCTCTCTCCTCTCACATCTCCCCTCAGGTCTCTCCCCTCAGGTCTCTCCCCTCACAATCTCTGTCCCCTCACATCTCCCCCCAGATCTCTCCCCTCACTCTGTCCCCTCACACTGCCCCTCACATCTCCCCTCAGGTCTCTCCCCTCACACTCTCCCCTCACAATCTCTCTCCTCTCACATCTCCCCTCAGGTCTCTCCCCTCAGGTCTCTCCCCTCACAATCTCTGTCCCAGGCTTCTTGCAAAGACAGGGTTTAACCTTTCTCTCTTAATCATTAACAGTCGCTCTCGGATTGCGGGTCGTGATTTGGACCTTCCCCTCTGTAGTGGCAGCGGATGTCCTTCAGCTTCGCATCTCAAATATTTAACCTTTGATGTCAGCACTCAGATTTTTGTGCCCTAGGTCTCTCCCAGTGGGGGTAATTAACGCTAGTTATCTCAAGGCAGCGTTTGTGGGGAGTAGCATCTGGCAACTTAACGTTCATCTCTGGATCTTCAGGTGTGGGGGGGGAAAAAAAAAATTGCTTCTGAACCAGCTTGCCTCGTGCAGGGGCTGCCCGAGAGGATTTTGGTCTTTGTCCTGTTCCGTTAGTTGGCTGCTGAGTCACAGGGCAGGACCGTGACTTTCTGAGCCTGGCAGGAAGTAGTGAAGCTTGTCATCCAAACCCACAGTCTGGGGCAATGCAGTTTCAGGCCTCCATCTTACTAAAAAAAAAACAAACCCAAGAGAAAGTACTTCGACATGTCTGTGACTTGCTCCCTGTGAGGCATTATTTACAACGTGTTGCATCATGTTGCAGAGCCTAGAGGTGAATGCCATGTGGAAGGAGTTGGATTGGAAGATGCCTTTGTTGGTCCACGTTTGTCCAGGTTTTAGGAGGGCTTCAGCAGTAGGATTGATGTTGGGATATAATTTAGTGAGATCAAAGGCCTAATGAGCAATGAAGTTTTTTTTCTGAGTGCTGATTGTATGAGATTTGCAGTCTTACAGGATATTTAAGTGTAATGTAAGACTTCAACTGATAACTATGGCAGTCCTGTGATTAATAAGACATTAAGATAGTTCTTTCTGTGGCCAGACTTTACTGATATTTTCTAAATCTCCATTCAGATGCTTATAGTGCTTTGTCTTAGGAGAAATGTGGCTCCAGAATAGCTCACAAGTACAGCTTTTGGTGATAAAGTTGGCTGTAAACAAAATATCTGGAAATATTTTTAAGTTGGAGTACTGCAGTCCGTGTGCAGAGTACAGGATCTCATAAGGAATAAATATTGTTTTTTATTTTCTTCTTTTTTGGGACTTCAGTTGATAGTGAACTAGTACTCAGGACTGGCAGTGGTGCAGTGGGCTGTAACTTAGCCTTGAATTAAATAATAATATTTGCTCCTGGGAAGGCCAGGAAAGCTAGTGTGTCCTGTCCTAAAGGGAGACACTGACCTTGCCAGCAGATTATAGTATAAAAAAAGGTTTAAGGCAACGTGTGTGTTAAGTACTACTCTGGTATTTGCATGTGTTTGGCTAACTTCATCACTGGGAACAGGGCTGGAGCAGGCAGTGTTCCTGGTGAGCTCTCTTGCATTCAGCATTTCCACAGCTAGACCTGTGCATGGGCTGACTCTCACTTTCTAGACTTGATGTATTTTCTTTCAAAATTCATAATGCTCAGCTTGTGGTGAGCTAAAGGGCATCAGATTCTTACCCAGGAATAGCTTGGTGGGAAAACTGGTTCTTGAAAACAGAAGTGAGTGGGTTTAAAAAATTATTAAAAAAAAAAAAAAAAGTGTGAGGATTTTCTGGAATGGAGCAGTGCTGTGAAATGCCTCCTTATAAAGAAAAGTGAGGGACTGCTGAAGAGGTCACTTATAAGGACACTTGAGTAATGTCACCTTGCAGACATGGCCAGTGGAAGCCCTTGCAGTGTATATTCCTGAAGTGCCACCTTTGTGAAGGTGAACAAAGAGTTCTTGCATTGTAGTAAGACTTCCTCTAAGCTGGCAATGCTTTCAAAGAAAAAGGCACCTAATGTTTTGTCACAAAGCCATGGTTCTGAAAATGAAAGTAAGGCATAGCAGGTGCCAGCTCTGAAAACCCTTTTTAGATAAATGGGATTCTTCCTGTTAGCCATTGCTCAGTGCAAGTGCAGAGAGATAAGTGTTAGCATGGCTGGGACTGATAGCTGGAGAGTTGCAGGGATTTATTTCTAGCTTATGTATTTACTGATTAAGCAGTGGCAGCATGAAGGCCAGCTTTTCAACTGAGTTGGCCTTGCTTCTTAGGTTAGTTATATCATCTGTCAGTGTGTGTGTGTCTTTGTAAAGCAGGCAATATCTAAAATTTTTGTGCTGCCTTATACAAAATGCTGCTTAGAGGCAGGACAGCTGGAAGGGGCACTTGAAAGCCAAGGGAACAAAACAAATGGCTCCCCATGTTTCTAATATGGTGAGGGAAGATTTTCTGTGGAGGAAGAATGAATGAGTGAAGGTAACCACACACATACCCCCTCAACTCTGCACAAGCAGCAGTATTTCTAAGGTCTTGCTTTCTTAACTTTGCAGTAACTGCGGAGAATTCATGACCATTTCTGTAAACAGGGTTACCACCCACACTGTCTTGCCAAGAAGCCAGCTTCCAGATAGTTCTACTTCTGAGGCTGAGCTTTCTTCTCTGCAGATGAGCTGGGTTTGGTGCCAGGCAATGCCTTATGACTTGATTTTTAAAATGTAGCTGAGCTTACATAAGGTGTTTCTTACTGCAGTTTTCTTAAGGAAAAGTGTAGATATGTGAGAAGGGTGGGGGAAGAAAATACTAAGAAGATTGTGGTGATTTTTCTTCCTTTTAAGTAGAAAAGCTGTTCCTGAAAATACTCAAGACAGGATGTAACCCTTAATGAAAGGTGTTAGAGCTGTAACTGTTTCTATTTCAGGACAGGTTACATTTGGCTCTGAACAGCTGCTGTGCATACTGAGAACTGTTGCACTTCACTCTTTTCTCAAAAAGAGTTGTATGTTGAGAGGACAGAAATCTCAGCCCAGGTGGGAAGAACAGCCTAAAACCAGAAGCCTGGTTTCCAGAGAGATCTAAAGGAACGTCACCTCACCACATAAGAGTAGCCAAGCAATTCTAGTACAGGAATTCTCTGCTACTTGCTAGGTTTTTTTTTTAAAAAAAGCTGTGATCTAATTGCTATCACTGAAACAGCGTGGGATGGATCACTCAGCTGGAGTGCTGCAATTGATGGCTATAAACTGCTCAGGAGGGACAGGCAAGGAAGGAGAGGTGTGGGGGTTGTGATTTATTTGCTCAAAAAAAGGGCTGATTGGACAGAGCTGTGTTTGAATAATGTTGCTAAACATTTAAAAATTGAAATAACTGAAAGAGGGCAGATTTAGTTTGGATAGAAGGAAGAAATGTTTTATGATAAGGGCTATGAGACACTGGAAGAGATTACTTGGAGAAGTTGTAGATGCCCTGTCATTGGAAGTGTTCACAGTCAGGTTGGAAGGTGCTTTGAGCAACCTGACCATACTAGGAGCTGTTGAAAAGGTGTCCCTGACTGTGGCACAGGTGTTGAACTAGATGATTTGAAGTTCCCTTCCAACACAAAACATTCTATGATTAATGCTAAACTGTAATTTTCAGGTATTAAAGATGTCTATTCTTAAGATCCAAGCCCGTGAAATCTTTGACTCTCGTGGGAATCCCACTGTTGAGGTCGACCTCTATACCAACAAAGGTGAGTCCACAGTTATTAGATGTTCATTGATTTTTATCTGATAGGACTAAAGAGGCAGTCAAAAGTATATGGACCTCCCATTCTAGCAGGGGAATTGTGCTTTCTCTTTCCTCCATACATACAGCATGCTGCTGAGCTTGTGTGGGGCTTGCACGAAAACCTCTCTTCCGTTTTACTGCAATGAATTTGTTGAGCTCAAGGTATGGGCAGTGAAGGGTTTTTTGAAGCAGGGTTCTTCATCCAGTTTAAATTGTGCCAGTAGTAATCCAAACCTGCCTTCCTTGCTCTTGCAAACTCAGAGTTAACAAGGCCAAGTTCCTGTCCTTAAGCAGCTGCTCATGGCCTTTGTTTTCAGTGTTCCCTAAGCTCTGTCTGACTGCACTTAATTCTTGGTTTGTCTAGCAGTCACTTTATGTAAGGAAACAGTCTTCTGCTGCAGAGCTGAGCCTTGGGTAATGGTTTCTTTCCTGCATAAGTCTGCAGGCATGACTAAGCAACTTGTCTAATTGGGTTTTTACATATAACATCTTATATTTTTAATAAGGTAGGACTTTCCCTTGGTTTGTTAGTTGTTCATTGCACATCTGATAGGATCTGACAAAGACATTGTGCAGACACATACCAGTGTGGTTTGGTGGAATGAGCAAGCACAATAGTTGTAATAAACTAACTAAATAGCTGATCTTTCTGCCTCAAAAGATTAATGCAGTTATTTAATGAGATTGCCCCTACTAAGCTTTTTGCTGTAGTGGGATAAGGGAAAGACTGGAGACTGAAGTTGGCATCTTGAGCCACAGGCAGAACAGACTCCAGTGTACTGACTTGCTCAAAGCTTAGCATTCTTGGCTGGAAGAACAGGCTGTTTGGGTGGTTGTCCTGTTGTCAGAGGAGTTCAGAACTTGTGTTAACAAAAGAGGCTTCCTAATTGTCCCTTGTATGCCATATCTTAGAAGAATTCTAAGAGCTTGCCTGCCAGACTGAGTGAAAAAGTAGATTCAGGGAATAAGGGCACCTTTTTGGAAGGAGAATGGATGAGTTTCCTAACTTAAATACATAAAATGCACAGTGGAAGAGAATGAGTGAGTCAGCTTGCTGTGGAGTGAGACACTGGTGAGTTTGTGATGCTGCAGAGGACCAGGCAGCTCTCAGGATCACTGTACAAGCGAGCAGAGATGCAGTTGAGAGATTAGTTCTTCCATCTCTGGGGATGGAAGTGTGTGGTAGGTTGGGATGGTGTATGGATGGAGAATGTTTTCTGGGTTTGAATGTGCTAAGACTGTTCTTTTTTCTGTTGTTAACAGGTCTGTTCAGAGCTGCTGTTCCCAGTGGTGCATCAACTGGGATCTATGAAGCTCTGGAGCTTCGTGACAATGACAAGACACGCTACATGGGGAAAGGTAAAGCTGGATTTTGATGCACAGCTCACCCCATTACAGTGGCTGTGTTGCTGCATATGTTTATGCCAGGTTGTAGCAGAGGACACATGGGCTCCTTTATTGCTGTCAATATTCTGTACAAGGCATGACAGTTAAGCAAAAGCAGTGGAGATGAGCAGTGAGGTGATGGCAATGTGTACTGTGTGTAAGTGCTGTGGCTGAGGCAGAGGTTGAGCACAGACTGCTGCATTTCCCAGGGGACAGTGTGAAGGGTAACTCTGCCTCCAGCATTGCAGCTGTGTAGTGCTGCAGATGACTGTACCTCCAAGGGTGGGTGCCTTGAGCTTGGGCACACCCTGGAGTTGATAATGTCTCTAGTAGAGTATGCCCAAATGTACTTTGTTACACCACTCCTGTTGGTGCATTTCAGAGTCCAGAGTTGTTTAGTAGTAGTGTTGTAAGAGCATCTAAACTGCCTGCTCCTGAAGTCTTGGTGTTACTGCAGCTGGTCACAAGATCTATTCATAGACCAAATTTTCAAAGAACTGTTAAATGTATCTGCCTTGGCTCTGTAAACTCCTTAGCTCCCAGCATGTTGAATCCTGAACCTGAGGTTTAGGCCAACTGCTGGCCACAGCTGACGTGCAGATTTACACTGGTTATTGTGGAAGATGCTTTTGTTTTGCACTATATAATACCTAAAGCCGTTTTGGCCTTTTGTCTTTCA
This sequence comes from Chaetura pelagica, assembly GCF_000747805.2. NCBI lineage: Eukaryota > Metazoa > Chordata > Aves > Apodiformes > Apodidae > Chaetura > Chaetura pelagica. The sequence continues at coordinate 2,346,471 of NW_009954555.1, forward strand.
TTCTAGGTAGCCAGGATACTGAAGTTTATGTTGATGGTGTAATATTTTAGTTGTCTGGGGACTATTGTATGTTCTGAAATGAAACAGCAAGTCACCAGGGTGGCTTGGGAACAAGTATGGGAGAACATGAATAGCCACTTAGACAATGTCATTAAGATCCTGATAGTAATTCTTAGGACTACTCTGAAAGCTTGGGCAGTCAAGACTCCTTTTTAGCTGTCTGCTGTAAAAGCATTGGTGATGCCTTCCAAGTATATGCAATCAACTTAACTTTCAGCTGGGAGAGAGAATTGCTTGTCTTCATATTTCTCTGCCAGCCAGGTGAAAGGAAGCTGACATTTTGTGCTTGTTAAGGAGAGCAATCAGAGTGGATAACCACTGAGTTGAACTTAGAGCCCTGTCTGAGAAGATTCATGGTTGTTATTACTTTAACACAGAATAAACTCCTAGGTGACTCAATATCCCAAAGAGCTTATGCTGTTTATCTAGGGCACTTTTCCTTGAGTAAATGTGTACTTACCTCAGTGCTATGTGTGTGTGCTTAGACATGTTAAATCTGATCCTACAGGCAGTTCTTCGTGGTACTTAACTAGGCAGTAGTCTGAGGATCCACAACAGGCTATCACAGCTGAAGGTTTGTTTTCAGCTGGAGAGTAAGATGAGTTATGAAAAAATGCCACCAAATTGCAGATAGCTGGTAGGTCTGTAGTAATAAAAATCTGCAGACTTAGGCTATTTGAAAGGCAATTACTGTGGTTCATGGTGCACTTAATTAGCATGCACTAGTTCTGAAGCTCACACTGTACAGGGATGACAGTATTCCTTGGTAGTTGGCTAATGATGGTCTCTGCTTATGGGAAAGAAGCAAGTTCCTACTGGAACTGCTGGTTCATGCAATGGTGAGTCCACATAGATTAAAAGGCTAGTGCTATGTTCATAATTTAGACCTTGTTTAAAGCAAGAGCAAAGACAATCTATTTCTGTGCCTGCAGCCAGGTACAGAGACAGTATGTACTTGAGCTTTGTACCGAGTGTAAGATGTGCTAGGGTGGTGCTTTAGCTGTGGTACAGAATGGTGGCAGGTAGTGAAATGCCTGAGCTGCTGCATGCTTAACTTCTGGGGAAGCCTTTCTATTTCCTCTTACTCATCCATTCTATGGATGGATAGGAGTAGCCTATCCAGAAACCTTTCTTAAATGCTGTCATTCAGACGCTTGAGGTTTGGATCCTCAAGGGTGTTTGCAACAGTATGGAAACTGGGTGGAAAGACCAAATCCAGCCTCACTGGCTGATGAGTGGTTTTGTCTATCCTTTGAACCCTCTTGTTTCTAGTCTGTTGCTCAGTTTTGGACACTTGCTGACTTGTAGGTCTGTTTACCTATTTGTGCCCTTTTCTCTTTCTTGCATGACTGCCTTTGTTTTTGGCTCTGAGTCTTCATCTCTTCCTTGATTCTCTTGTCCATTTCGCTTCTGTCAGGTGTATCCCGAGCTGTTAAATATGTTAACGAGTTCCTGGGGACAGCATTATGTACACAGGTAATGGATGTGCTCTCAGTGCAACCTTGTCACTTGGACAAATTTCTCCAGTGCATGGTCTTGCAAACTAACATTGCAGCAGGCATTCTTAGATGATGCTTACTTCATGCAACTTCCATTCAGTGGAGACGACCTCTTAAGTGCTCAGATTTGGCTGTAAGCTCAGGTTGGATTGGGGTTTTAATAGCATGAGGTATTCCTGAGGTTTTATTGTGACTGAGATCACCTACTAATGCCTGCATAGCCAGTGTGATTGACCAGTGTCCCATTTGCTTGTTCCTTCCAGGTGTCTCAAAAGCTGTTGAGCACGTCAATAAAACAATTGCACCTGCACTGATTAGCAAGGTAGGAGCAATCTGTCTTCTGCTAATATCAGTTAATGATGTCCAGTGTGTCCTAACTGATGGGTTGTCTTGCTAGAGACAGTTACAGGACCTGTATTACATGAGGGGGGGGGGATTAGCCTGTGTATTGGAGTGCATGGGAACCAACTGACCTACAGCAATTGTTTTACTTAATGACTGCATATCTAACACTTAATCACAGGAATCCCTACCAGCCTAACATTGTATTGTGCAGAAGTCCTTAAGCACCTGGGAACTTCAGTCGTGTGCAGTTTAAATACAAACCGCTTTATTCTTAAAAGGGTGGCTCAATGATGGGGAGGGACTGGGTTGTATTCAAGCTGTCTAATTTGGAAAGGAGTCTGAGGGGGGATACTTGTCTGCCAGCCTCGGTTTGCTGGAAGTGACTAGAAGATGCTGCTATGTGATAATGAAAAGAGCTCGTCTTCAACTTCTGGTTGCTGCTCTTAAGCAGTTCTTGGTGTCTGCCAGGAAAATAAAAATGGAGTGGGTAGGTAAGAGTTAGTAGAGTTTTGGTATCAAGCAGTGCTTTGCTTGCTTCTCTCTGCAGAAGGTCAATGTTGTGGAGCAAGAAAAGATTGACAAACTGATGCTGGAAATGGATGGATCAGAGAACAAATGTAAGTGGGCTTTGTGTGGCAGTGGGGTGTGAAAAGATGGAGATTGGTATATAGCTTGCTTTGCCAGAAACAATGGGCAGTGCATGGCATATGCTGTGCACTTCCATAACCAAGCCCATGGTGCTGTTATTGACAAGTCTCTTCATGAAGACATAACATTTCTGTAAACAATTTCTCCCTTTTGCAGCCAAATTTGGTGCCAATGCCATCCTGGGTGTATCTCTGGCTGTATGCAAAGCTGGTGCTGCTGAGAAGGGTGTCCCCTTGTATCGTCACATTGCTGACCTTGCTGGGAATGCAGAAGTGATTCTTCCAGTTCCAGTAAGTCCCTTGATGGGGGTAGCTGAAGGCTTGATCTAAAAGGTACTTCAATGTATCTTGTGGTCTTGGATCAAGTTTTCTAAAGAATGAAGAGTCTTAACATAAATGTTGTTACCATTTTACCCTGAGGCATTCTAACTTGTTTTTTTCCTTTTGGTTACTCCAAGGCTTTCAATGTGATCAATGGTGGCTCCCATGCTGGCAACAAGCTGGCTATGCAGGAGTTCATGATCCTCCCTGTGGGTGCTGACAGTTTCAAGGAGGCAATGCGCATTGGTGCCGAGGTCTATCACAACCTAAAGAATGTCATCAAGGAGAAGTATGGCAAGGATGCAACCAATGTGGGTGATGAGGGTGGCTTTGCCCCCAACATCCTGGAAAATAAAGAAGGTAAGAATGAGCTAAGTGTGGGAGGAGGTGTAATGGATAGCCAGAGAATGAAGGCCATACTTGTCTAGTATGAACAGACATGAGTTTGTGCAGCTTGACAGGATGGCTTTGACTTCAATGCCTTATTACTGTTTCATTCCTGTAGAAGCTTAAGGGAATATTACTCCTTTCCAGTTGAAAGGTGGTGTGGGAATGTCTGTATGCATTGCAGGTTTCCCAGAAATCAGTAGTCAGTTTAGTGGAGATGTTTTTGTGCTGGCAACAGAGGAAAACAGTTGGAACTAGGCCTGGTCCTATGTGGGAGTGCATGAAGATAAGCCAGTAGAATCCTAGAACTCTGAAGCTACTTGTTACTTGAGCTGTTACATTAGTGTTGAAGGTGGCCTCTGAGCTGCATTGCCTTTTCTGGCACTGAAGATACTGAGCCAGCACCAGAAATCAGGGTGTCTATGAATCCCACAGACACATGTAGCTCTTGCTAGATCTGTGCCCTAGCCCACATCAGAAGATGACCTTGAATTACTATTACAGTCCAAGGAATACGTGTTGCTGGCAGCAGCTGCTTTTGCAGTTTGCATTACATTAACATCTTAAAACCACGTACAAAAAAAGCCCAAACAAACCCACTTGATGTAAGCTGCCAACTGTAAATAGCCTGGCTGATGCAGCTGCTTGGCTTTGAGTTGGGTGATTGGGGGAGTCTTACTTGTCATGACCATAACTGAATCTCCTTGCTTGGACTCTGCCAAACAGGGTAGCATGGTGGGTAGGATCCAGAAGCTCCCACTGAGTATTCTGTTCCCTCTTCTGTGCATAAACGTGCACATGAGGAACAGGTAGAAATGAAGTGTGTGCCCTGTGCAGAGGCAGGCTGTGTGCCACGGCCTGTCAGGGCTTGGATGCTTGTACCCTTTCATGGTCAACACCTGACCTGGAGCTAAAAGAGATTAAAGTGCAGTCACTGCTTCCTGCCCACATGCATAAAGCTGAAAGAGGATGTTGTATCATCTAGTATTAAGCTTTCTGGTCTGACATGCAGTCCTGCCTGAAGAGATTATGGATCCCATAATGGTGTCTCAAGGGTATTACAAGCTAAAAGTAGTATGAAAGGTAGTGTCTTGTTCCAGTCGCTTTAGAAGTGGGAGAGTTTTAAGAACCTTTCCTATGCAGTCTTTGGGCTTTATGTAGTGGATAATGAAGAGTTTCTTTGCCAAGTGAATGTGATGTGGCTGATAAATGAATAGCTTTTGAGTTAAGATGTTTGGTGGGAACTGAGAAATACTTTTACCATGTTTCAGCTCTGGAGCTGCTGAAGACTGCCATCAGCAAGGCTGGCTACTCTGAAAAGATTGTCATTGGCATGGATGTGGCTGCCTCAGAGTTCTACCGTGATGGAAAGTATGACCTGGACTTCAAATCCCCTGATGATCCCAGCAGATACATTACTCCTGATCAGCTGGCTGACCTGTACAAGGGCTTTGTCAAGAACTACCCCTGTAAGTTGTTAATCAACAAGAAGCACGGTAGTAGTGGTGAAGGGGGGTTGATGCCGAAAGAGTTAGGATGCAGCCTCCCTTATAAGAGTGATCAAGAGCAAAGAGGTAGCCTTTCAGGGTCTTTGGTATGTCCTTTGAGGTGGGTAGTACTTGGCTTCAGCACGTTGATGCCACTGCTTTCAAGTAAGGCCTTTCAGAGTGGCATTGTCTTTAAGCTTGTTGTATCCCTCTACAGTGGTGTCCATTGAAGACCCCTTTGACCAGGATGACTGGGCTGCCTGGAAGAAATTCACTGGCAGTGTTGGCATCCAGGTGGTTGGTGATGATCTGACTGTGACCAATCCAAAGCGTATTGCCAAGGCTGTGGAGGAGAAAGCCTGCAACTGCCTCCTCCTTAAGGTCAACCAGATTGGCTCTGTGACAGAGTCCCTGCAAGCGTAAGTTCTCCCCTCTTAGCTGTGCCAGGGAGGGGGATTGTCTAATTGAGGCAGATGAACATACAGAGCTGAGCTAGTGGCATAGAAATCTATTGATTGGGTGTCTGTGAAGGAGAGCAATTGTTAACTGATAGAACATATTGACAAGAAAACCTCTGCCTTCATGGTCTTGAAGTCATAGAGGCACATCAGACAACTTCATTGGGTCTAAGCATGTGTAAAAGCAGCTCTTGATCACTGCATGGTCTTAACCCTAACAAGAACCAAAGGACAGTTCCTGTCTTGCCAAAGCAGCATCACCAGGGCAAAGGCTAAGCAGGTGGTGATGGTGTGGGGCTTTGTTTTTCTCTTCTAGCTGCAAGCTTGCCCAGTCCAATGGCTGGGGTGTGATGGTGAGTCATCGCTCTGGAGAAACAGAAGATACCTTCATTGCTGATCTGGTAGTTGGTCTCTGCACTGGTCAGGTTGGTATTTGTGGCTGCTGTAGTTTGCATTCTTGCTTGATGAGGTTATATGGTGATGAAGCGGTTCTGCACAGTAGATGGGGTATGCTCTGACTTAAGGCATGTGTATTTCCTGTTCCTGGAGATAGGAAGCTGATTTGCCTAGTGGGACTGTGATGAGGGAACACATTATCTTGTGTAAACTCACCTTTAACCCCTAATCTAAAAAAAATAATTGGTCAATTCCAGTGGGTGTATCAGGATTTTCTGATACTTGAAGCTGTGAGCAAATGAACACTCCTTATTGCTCCCAAGCCCTATCCCATCAGAGTCTGATGCTGAAATACAGCTTGTGATTTGGCTTATGGCTTGGCATCTGTGGCCTCATGTCTGGTATAGTTCTTTCCTAACTTCCTGATTTCCCTTCCAGATCAAAACTGGTGCCCCTTGCCGGTCTGAGCGTCTAGCCAAGTACAACCAGCTCCTGAGGTGAGACTCTCAGGGGGAAAAGGGGTGGATGGTTAAGCCTGACACAGAATGGATGCTCCATTCGGGGCATAGCTTGGTCTTTTGGATCTCAGAAACACTCTGCAGCTGAAGGACATAAACTAATGCTGGCAGAGGTGCTTTTGGGCTGGTGCTGTGCTTGCAGAGCTGGCTGTGGGCTTAATGAGGAGTTGGATGGGTGACAGTAGTTGTTTGGTGGGAACTGGCTTGTAGCTTGGTGGTAGTGTTTTTGGTGCCAGGCAGATCAGGTATTGCTCAGCAGCTGTGCTGATGTGGGAGCTCTGCACTGGCTGCTTGCACCCAGCACTTTTTTCCCTTTCCATCAGAATTGAAGAGGAGCTTGGCAGCAAGGCCCGTTTCGCTGGAAGGAACTTCAGGAACCCTCGTGTCAACTAAGCTGTGTGGATCAGTCAACCCTGTTCTGGTTTAAAGCTCTAGTCTTCTACTTAGATCACAATTACCTGTACTAGAAAGATAAGGGCAGCTGAAGGAAAGACTGGTTTTGCAGGTCCTCTTTCCCCCTTAGATGATTTCTTCACCTAGTGTTTTCACCAACTCTGATCTGTTACTTGTGATGCTCGACTGCTTTTGTAGAACAGTCCCTGTGGGGGGTTTCTGTGTATTAAACACCCTCTGGGCTCATGACCTTGTGACTCTGGGCATAAACATCTTAATTCGTTTCTCTGCCTGTCTAGTCTTCAATGTTTGGAGCTGTGTGACTTGCAGTGCAGCCAGCGGTACCTGCAAACAGAAACAGTAGTGTTTTTACATGTGATAAATAAAAGCATCAAACAACCTGACAACGTGTGGCATTGAGTTATTTTGGGGGAGGCTGAGAAGCAGGAATACCTGCCTCTGCATAATCATATCTTGCTTTAAAGCTGTTCTGCAGGGACCAAGAGCTAAGCTGCTGTCACTGTGGCCACAGGGTGGGCTTCAGTTGCCTTGTGACAAATAGACAAAGAATTAACTGGATCTATCCACCTACTGTCAAGAGGTGGCTTCAAGGATGTGTTGACTAACTTGGAAGGGGGACTAAGAATAAGTTTGTACTCCCTAGATCTGTTGTGATCCTGCAGGGGAAGAGAAAAATCTCAGATCTTCATTAATCACAGATGAGGTGTATGCTGACAAGTGCTGTGATTAACCTTTCTCATTGACTGTCACAGATGTCTGCTTGTCAGTCTTGTCAGTATTACTGAAAAAATGCAGTGATAGCCTTGGCTTTTAGCAGGAGGTTGGCAGGGTGTTAACTGTGGAAAGTGATATGTAACCTCCATCTTGGTCTGTCATTGCTACGAGCAGGTGGAGTTCAACAGGATGCAAGTTGTGGAACTGCTGCTCTGAATGCTCTGCACATGAAATCAGTGATTCTAGGAGATGGTGACTGAGAGATTTTAATGTAATGTGGTACAAGCAATTCTGGTGTGAGAGAATTAAAAGCAAAACCTTAGTATTAACTGCTGCATTTGTTAAGCACTCTTAATGTAAGGTGTAATTGAAAGTTGATCTGATAGCTGCACTTCCATTTTTTCCCTATTAGTATTTAGGTACCATATTTCCCATGGGGGAAGAAAAGACTGCAGGGGATTTCCAGCTGTGTGAGAACAGATGGCCAGAAACAAAAGGCTCATGAGCAAATTTTTTTTTGTTGCCAAAGCCCTTTGTTCTGTTTGGGTTGCAGCACTGCTGGTTTGGCTGGGAAGGGAAGGCAGGGAGAGAGATGGCAAAGCACATGGCTCCTCCTCAGCCAATGCTTGTGTCCTTGGAGATGGAGAGGAAGAGTTCTTTTTTTCTGGGATGTGGCAAGAGTTTGTTCGGTGGCTCTGTCATCATTGCTGTTCTCTTGCTTTGTGTTGTCCCTGCCAGAGCAGGATGGTCAGAACTGGGAGGTGGGGAGCAGAGCTGTAATGTTTACTAGGCAGGACAAAGCAAATTATTGCACAATTGAGGGAGGGGTTGATTCGTCACATACGTGTTGCTTATGGGTTTGGTTTTTTTTTCCATAATGGCAGATTTGTAAGGGAAATACTAATTTCTAATTCACTTCAATGACTATTGTGCTGTTCTTTTCACTTGCAGAAAGCTCAGTTACCTGTGAAGAGCAGAGCAGTGCCCCCCTGTGGGCACTCGGGGTGTTGCAAGTCAGCTTTTAATGCCACGGCTTTACGTTGGTAAGATGGGAGAGGCGCGTTTAAAGCCAGTGATGCTGCAGAATAGATGTTATTTACCTTAAACCCTGGATCGTAAAGAACATCTTCAGTTCTAGTTTGTAAAAAAAACCCAACAACACAGACTTCACTTCCTCACAGCAGTTTTTGAAATAGAGTCTTTACCCCTCAGCATTTCCTAGTTGTGTAGTTTCCCTAAAATCTGTACCTGCCATCAGGGAACAAGGGATGTGAGACTGTCCTTTCAGGAGTAAAGCCAGACTGGAGATGTTTGAGGGCTGCTGGGAGATGTTAGTTCTGCCTAGTGTGAGTCATATAGCTGTGACATGATCTAGCTAGGGGGCTGCTGATGGCAAAGCCTGGCTTCTCTAGTGCCTGTTGATCAATATTTTTTTATCTAGAAAGACTTACCTGTTGTTGACATTGCCAAAATAACTTGTCTAAAGACTGGAAAAGCTGCATGACCAAGAATGCTGGATGCTCCTCACAACCCCCCCTGCACACACAGGCACAGCTGGCTGTGGAAATAGATACTAACTGGTGCAATAAACCATCCCTTTGTCAGGCAGTTGGCAACTGTTTCTCCTTATGAGATTTCTCTCCTTTGTCAAGCCCTTCTTAAGAGCTTTGCTATAAATACCAAATTTACCAGCCCAAGCTCAGCACATGGTAAATGCCTCCTCTCACACATATTTGTCCTTTCATAAGGTATTGGTCTAAGCTGGTTGTGCTTCATGCAGCTTTGAAACCTGGTGCACTTCTCACACATAACTGATCTCTGAATGAGACCTGTTAAATGAATAAACCAGCTAATTACACACAAATCCTATCAAGGGATTTTTCTGCTGTCAAAGAGGCAAGCTTGTAATTTATGGAAAACGGTTTAGGAAGCTTTTCAGCAGAGCCATGTCAGGAAGCAATAGCCTGGCTGTTTCTCACCTGGCACTTCAGAAAGTGAAGTGCAGATTCTCAACCCAGCTTACCTAGGCCTCTGTATTTACATCTGGTGATTTAATAAGCAGCAGAAAGAGCTGGGAAATCAGGTTGCCAGTTCCCATAAATTGACACAACGCTAAATGGCAGTACATCTGGGATGAAATGGCTGACACCTGGGCTGCTGGACTTGTGTGCAGCTACATGAACCTGGGGTAAAAAGGAAGTTGGTGCCCTGAGCTGGAATCCTCTGCTTTTTGGATTAATAGATTGGTCCCAGCTCTGGCAAAATATCCTCCTACTTCTGCTGGTTAATAGTGCTGCAAATGAGGTCCACGTTTTCATTCATTGTTGTGCACACCTTGTTTTCAGAGCATGATGGAAAACGGTTACAGGTGCAATTACCAGATCTGTTGTATCTCAAAAGAATCAGGAAATTGCATGCAAAAATGACAGGGTTAGATGAACATTGCTTGGACTCTAAATCAAAAGCTAAACTCAGATGTTGTTGAACTGTATGCTCCTTCCTACACCAGTGAGTCAATCCCACAATGTCAGACTCTGTGCTCACCTGTCTCATCAAACCAGAGCTATAGAAAAGCTTTCAAGTTAAACCTCAGAGAGTATTTGGGCCAGATCAGCAAGGTGCTTCCAGCTGCAGAGGATCCAGGCTCTACCTAATGAGGCTACAGCATTGAAAGGAGTTACCTGCAAAGGAAGAAAAGAGACCAGAATGGGTAAGTGCTGAAATGTGGGACTGTGGCTTGTAGATAAGAATTTCAAGTGTGTTAGGGAAAAGTGAATGATTGGTAACTGTGTGTGTGTGTTTGGAGTGAGGGGAATAAGTGAATAGGGAACAAGATTTGATTGCTGAAAATGAAGACCTAAACCTGCAGTGCTAGAGGGGGAGAGATGTGTCTGCTCCTTAATCAGGGTTTGAATCCTGCTGCACAGCTCCTCACCTTTCTGTGCTGTCCCCATGGAGCTCCTACTCGAAAGGCTGTGCTTTGTAACGGTGCAAATGGAGCACAGCCAGGGTCTTTATTACTGTAATAATTTGCAGGGATGGCACTCTTTGGAGCAGAAGGAGGCATCAGCTTAGCCAACACAAACTGGGAGCCTATTCTGAGAATAGCAGGCGGCCTTAAAAGCAGATGTGAAGTGAGAAGCAGGCAGAAGAGATGACTGATGAGCAGAGAGGAGAGGCAGGCAGCACTTTCGGGAGCTATTCAGGTAACAGGATACATAATGGAGTGATGCAAAGAGCCAGAGTGGGAAAGATCTCCCATTATCTACTGGCTCTGTTTCTGGGTTTGTAAAGGTAACTTCTGCTTTGTAGCCCAGCCTGCTTTTAACCTTAATTCCCTAATATCTTGTTTTCTTAGTCTTGTACTGCCCCTGTCCCACAGTTGGTTCTAGACAGAAAGGACTGTTGTGTTCCCTCTATAATCACTGAGAAACCAAGTGATTCACCATTTGGATTTCCCACTAGATATTAGCCCCTGGTAGAGAGTGAGCACATCATTGATAACCTTCCCTCTCAGCAGATGAAGCTGTCAGTGCAAGACATGTTTTCCAACTCGTTGGTTATTTTGAACCACCCATAAAACCTGCTCACTAATTTTCTAGTATTTTGGGTATCAAAACAGGATTCTATCTTCCAGCAGCAGCAACAGTGTCAAGCATAGCAGTGCTGTGACCCTCCTAGTTCTGCTTGGTGCTCTTGGCAGCTCACTGTCACATCAACCCCCTGGAGGGGACAGCCCTATCCTCTTAGTACACAGACCTGACTTTACATGTGTCCATAATATAATGCTGGCTGGGATGATGATTTGGACTGCTTAATGTCCACATTTCATCCTGTTCACCTTTCTTACCTGCTCTTTGGGTCCTTCAGTAATGTTAGAAATGATTTTTTTTTTTTTTTCACCTTTCTTACCTGCTCTTTGCGTCCTTCAGTAATGTTAGAAATTATTTTTTTTTTTTTCTTAGATCATTGATTTTAAAAAGAAGCAAAACTACAATTGAACAGTGGATTGACCCTGTTCCTTGCAGGAACTGCTCAGTTCACTGAAACCTTGAGACTTGTCAGGTAGGAGATTTTACTGCCTGTAACATGGATAGGAAGAATTTTACACCCAATGCTCTTTTTCTTCCTACTTGCTTATCCTGGGGACACCTCAGGGGACAGTTCTAAGCACCCTGTGTACAAAACCATCACTGTCTCATTGTGTGCATCCAGCAACATCATCCCAGGGGAGCTCATGGCAGAGGGCTACTGTGCCCTCTGGTATCCCCAGGAAGGGACCTAGGCAAGCCATGCCACTTTTCTCTGTCTCTGGAGAGGCAGAAGGGGTGGGAGGGCACAATTTTTCTTTGAAGGGAATTCATGGACAGCAGTGCTTTGTCAACACCCACTGGCTCATTTGCAGACATGAAGCCCAGTGTAAACAGCCTGGAAGGCTGCTGGGGGCTTGTCAGGCAGGGTGAGGGGAATGAGCTCCCCAGCAGGGGCTTTTACACACACAACTAGTAGGAGCAAATGGAGGGGGTGAGCGGCTGTGTTTTCCCCATTGGAAGCAGGATATTTGGCTTTCCTGCTGCTGTGTAGACTGCAAGGAGACATGAGGGTGGATGGAGGATGCAGGGAGAGAGGATCTCTGCTGGGCAGGCAGCCAGCCCTGCCTGCCCTGCAGCAGCATCTCGGGCTGTGGCCTCATGCTCCCTTTCACAGCAGGATTTAAAGAGCTGTGCCAGGCACCAGCTTAGTCCCACCACTCCCTTGGAAAGCTTTTATTAGTGTTCTCTTTGTATGGCTGGGTGAAATGATTTCCTTGTAGATAGGAGCTGTGGGTGGGTGTGACAGTAAAACGCAAGAACCCTTGCAGCCAGTGCTGATCTCTGAGCCCATGGGAACATCTCCTCTCCCTGTACCTGACTGCTGGGGTCTCTGTGATGGTGATCAAGTTGTCCCATCCTGGAGAGTCCAGGTTTGGTCATTTCTACAGTGAGAGAGACCCATTTGTATTCCCTCTTTCAGTCCTCAGGAGGGACTGAAGCGCTATCAGATCTGACGCGCTCTGCGTGTGCAAACAAAAGCTGGGGAAGAAAAGCTCCCAGGCTGCTGCTCTGCTCCTCCACTGCAAAGCTGACTGATCCATTTCACTGGACTGCTTTAAATAAGTCCTAACCTGTGGTTTTTATACTGTGTAGTACTCAAGTTCTTCTCTCATCTCCTGCAGTAAACAGTGATTGAAAGATGTATATTTTGGCTTCTATGTAGGCTGTAAAATCACTGACAGTGGGAATAGCTGAATTCAGAGCCTAAAAGTCTATTTTCCCACTAAGAGCAGATGTTTCTGGGCAGTACAGCCTGAGCCTGCCCTCAGTCTCTAAATAGGAGAGATATCTGTGTTTAGGAAGGCAGATTTCTCTGATACTTAACAAAAACTGAAACCCTCTTGTTCAGCATGAAGAGTGTTTGGAACAGGTGTGCAGTGAGGGTCCCTGTGCAGGGGCCAGGAGGCTGTGAGCAATCCTCAGCCCCAGCCCTGTTCTCAGACCTCAGATGTGTTGTTTCATTTCTCTGTTGCTCACTTGTCTCACCTGTCCCGTGGGATGGATGACACTTTCCAGTAAGGTGGGGAGAATTGATCAGTCGATTTTGTACATGCTTTGAAGATAACAAGTGCTGAGGGGGAAAAAAGAGAGAGGCCTTGAAATGGAAATTTTCCCATTTCCGTCACTTTATTTTATCTCCTTTTTCAAAAAGTACATTCAAATGTACCATCAAAGGGAGCAGTGTTGCAACACTGAGGAAAGAGCAGCTACAATGGGGGGGAGGTGGGAGCCAGAAGCCTCCTCCTGGAGAAGCAGATTTGCAGTGGGAAGGACAAAAATGCAAATCTGAAACAAATCCGTCTCTTTCTCTCTCCTTTGAATGCTTTGGCCATTTATTACAGTTTAAAGTGAAGTCAGTCACTGAGGACAAGAAGAGAAGCTTGTAAATCCATTTACTACTTTCTGCACTAAAGGAGAAGCAGTGAATTGAGAGTGGAAATGCAGTTGAGTGCAGAGATGAGGTGTTCCACATTAGCAATACAGGATGGCTCAAAAAGAGCAAACCTTTGAACAAACAAAGCCTGTAGGGCTTGGGATCCAGATGTATCCAACAGCTTTGTGGACCAGCCTTCCCTCCACTGCCCTGGCTCTAAGCTTTCTCTCATCAAAGAAACAGAGGTGCCTACACCTCCTCTCCTTTCAGTTCCCTTTTGTTTGTGGTCCCATTGTGTCGGTAGCATCAGCCTTATTGCCACTCCCCTGGAAGCCTTTCCTGCCAGCCTGGGGATTGAAAACTGAGTCCAAAAAACGGGTTCTTCCCAGACTGGTGGAATCCAGCCTTTCCAGGCAGCAGGCAGATCTGCTCAGAGCTCAGCAGGATTAACAGCAGGCACTCCTAGTTCCCTCTCATCACCCTGTTCTTGACTGCACCTGGAAACCAGTTTCTTCCTGGTTTAGCAAGACCCTGCCTTGTCAGACCAAGCCTCTGACCTCTTGGTGTGTGGCTGCAGAAGTAGATCTCAACATGCCTTTAGATCATCAGCAATATATATTCCTAGCAGACATTAGGAAGAAATTCTTTCCTGTGAGGCTGGTGAGACACTGGCCCGGATTGCTCAGGGAAGCTGTGGCTGCCCCATTCCTGAAGTGTTGAAGGGCAGGTTGGATGGGGCTTGGAGCAACCTGGGCTGGTGGGAGGTGTCCCTGCCCATGCAGGGGGTTGGAACTAGATGAGCTTTTAGATCCCTTCTAATCCAAACCAGTTTGGGACTCTATGATTTGTGGGTGTGAATGTGCACATACTCAGCTACTACTTGATGGCCAGTCCTGCAACTTCTCAGACAGAAGGTTCTGATACTTGAAAGGGAAAAGGTACCATAATACACAACAAAAACTCACTGAAAGCTCCCTGAGACTCAGGATCATTTTTACAGCATTCTGCTTAAAAAGACTGCTTCCCATTTGTGATATCATTACTATCCAAAAGTTGTTTTGGGTCAGAAGTAAATTAGTTAGATTTTCTTTCTGTACCAGATTTTTATCTGGTAAGTAAATCACAGAATGAATTACCTTGTAACTATCCCTGGGTATAAATGGGAGACAGAAAGAAGCATCAAGGGGTGATGCAATTAATCCCACTCATGAGGCAAGACTGTCATTAGTCATTTGCAGCTTCAGCACTGGTGACTTTCAAGGTGTACAGATCTCTCGTTAGACACGTTTCATGTTCTGCAGATGGCCATTTTGTCTTCTCACTGCATGCACTGGAACATGCCCAAGTATACAAAAATGAGAGGAACAATTGTTAGGGATGAAAATTTTTGTTCATTTTCAATGGGGTTTTTCTTTTTTTTTTTCCTTCTTTGCATGGCACACATCCTGGGCTTTGATAAATGAGTCTCACTAGACACTGTGGTAAGCCAAGCTCTGCTAATATTCATTATGCAGAACCCACTAGGAAATGGTTGGAGTCAAGGAAATGGAAACCTCTAAAAGATAAAAATTTTCTTTCTTTTTTTTTTTTCCTGAGCAGACTAATTTAGAACACTTTCCATTTCTGGGTTGTTTCAGAATATTAAAACCAGAAATCTAGGGGTTGTATGTGGTATGGACGTATTGAAAACTCCACAGCAAAGATATAAGACACATTTCTAGAACTCAGAAAATGTATTCAAAGGTGACTTAGGAGCCTGATGTTAAAGAATCTGCAAGAAGGCTCCAAGGTGGCAACTGGGTGTGAAGACCCTGTGTGTCCCTGATGCTATGATCTCCACAGTGGGCAAGTTCTCCTCCTGTGATAAATAACCAGTCCCTTCTCCCTCTTCCAGTGGCCTTACAAGACACCAGCAGCATCTGTGCCACAGTCACCACAGGGTAAGTGATACTTGGTAACTGGTCACACATTCTGTTGAGCCACTGTGATTTTGTGTGCACTTGAGTGTGTGTGAATATGCTCAAAATTGATTTAAATCTGATTTACATTACTTTTGCTTTCATTGCCACCCACACAGCCAGTTTTAAATAGAGATAACTGTGTCTGGGAGGAGTCCAGCACCATACAGTGCATTGTCCTTCAAGTGGGAGGTGACTTCCAAAAAGTTCTCTAGTAATAGGCTTGAAAATGAGATTTAAAATTCCTCAGATTTCTATAGTAAACAAAGCAAAACAGAAAATAACCCCCCAAAGCAAACAGTTTTCAGGGAAAGGGCTGGTATTCAGATATTACAAAGGGAAAGAAAGAATATAATCCTTTTTTGTGAGTGGAGTTAGGTCATCTGTAAAAGCCTCTCAGAATATTATCTTCCAAGCTAATCGCTGTATTGACATTTGCCTGTTTCATTAGAGCTGATTTTTTACTGCATTGCTGAGGGTAGAACCTGACTCATCTGTCATGGTCAAAGACTGGTTTGTAATTTCATGACTGTAGAGTGACCAAAAAAAATTTATCCTTTATTTCAACTAGTTAGGTTGAAATGGTGTTCATAGCATTCTCTGTATTGGTATTTTTTGACCTTATAGTTCCTAGTTAGATGTTTTCCTCATATATTTTTGTTTCATTCAGTTGGTAAAGTGACAGTTACTAAAACAAAGAGTCATGTTAAAACATATTTGTAAAGAGTGTTTTTTTTAAAAGCTAAATTTTCCACATACACTGACATATAGATGTCAAAGAGAGTAGATGTAAGGGCTAACAAAGGGAGGAAGAAAGACATGTTATCTAGAACTACAAAGCAAAACCAATTTAGGCCAGATCTAAGTCCATTATCCATGTAATAAACCTCCCTGGCTACTGACTGAACAGATAAGTTCATGGTCGCTGTAATACACTGGCAGTAAACTTTGCAGTGCAAGGGAAGTGTCAGGCAAGTTTTATGCTGGTGCAGGAAACAGATCAGCATCTGAAAGGAGTCCAAAGCTGTCTGCAGAGCCCTCCTCTACTCAGGGTAAGAGTGGTTCTTGCTTCATGCTGAGAAATCCAGAAATGCTTTGTGTCCTTATCATGCAAATGTGTTTATTCCCTCCCTGAGTGTTTCTCAGGTTTGCTGGATGGTCTGTAGATACTTTTATCTGCCTGCATGAGCCTTATCTGGATTTGGCAGCAAAGTTGTTAATGAGACAATCATCACTCATTGACTTATTTCACCTGAAAGTGATTTTCTTTTTGCACCAGTTCTTGCTTTTTCTGCCTGTTCACTTGGGTATTTTGCCACTGGTTGTTTTTATTTCTTTGGGTTTTTCTTTTTGTAACAAAGCAGATGGAATGGTGACAGGCAAAACACAGGGTTTTTTCTGTAATGCAATAATAATAATAATGCTAAACATTTAAGTTTCTACTGTGTCTCTTGCCTCTGTGGATGTCTAGCAGAACAGAACTCTATAGCTGAGAGGCACGAAGGGAGTAGGCAGAGCAGCTTGGGATCCGAGAGCTGTTGGTGCAGGGAAGATGGGAGAGCAGCAGAGGAGGCAGGAGCAACACTGTGTCTTCTGCTAACCTGAAAGGCACATCCCAGCCTTCAGCAAGGCTGCAGGAGCACCTGGGTGTGTGCTCTTGGCTAAATGAGCTCCATTATGGACACCTATGTGTCCACGGTGGACAGGCAGCCCTGCCAGTGGGACTGGTGGGACTCTGGTGTGACCCTGTGTGTGTGGTCAGGACAGAGGCACTTCCAGTTGGAAGCAGAAGGAGCTGTTTCAGATCCAGAACACTCAGCAGAAATGTTGCTGCATCAGATCTTAAGAAATATTGAGAGGTAAGGAACAAGATTTTGAGGATTAATATTTTGTGTGTAGATACCTTATGTGGCATGTTGGAATTTAGGTCTCTTTGTGGATTTGGCCAATTAGCCTTCCTCTGCATCAGCAATTTTATACCTCCCAGGAGTGCTGGGGATAGACACATGCAAGACTGCAAAGATGGCAGAAGCTGTCTCGTTAGAAAACTGCTACCACCTGATATAGACAATTTATATGTATCTAAAACATTTTACATTTAGAACATTCCCAGTCATCTCACCATCAATCCCTTTCCACTGGGGTGAAAATCTACAGTCACCAGGCAGAGGAGCAACGACCTCTCTCTGCAGCAATTGGGTCTTCCTTGTGTTAACTAAACCTCTTACTACTTTAGCTAGGAGAAGATTACAGGACAAGCTGTAATCATCGTTTATTATTGTCCACAGGGAGGGCTGCAGCTTTGCCAAAAAAAAAACAACAAACCAACAGAAAAAGCAAAAGCAGCAGCTTCAAGTGCTATTCCTGCAACAATCCTCTGGTTAAGAAAGAAAGTTATAATTGGATCACTTAAGCATGATATGAGGATGTGAGCACACCTGCTATAACTGGCTGTGAGTCATCACCTATTTCTGCAGGTCAAGTTGTAAGAATTCCAGGGGTACACAGATGTTAGCTGGTACAGCAATAGATTCCCCCAAAACATGCTTATTGTTAGCAGCAAAATACAACAACCAAAATGTGAGTAAATACTTCTAACCCTTGTGTGGTGATGGGATCATCAGGTTACCAGAAGAAGAAAGAGGGGGAGAGAAAGAGAGGGGCTGCTGTGGAGAGTTTTCCAATCATGGAGAATGCTGAAGGCAAGCCTGCAGCTCTGGCAACTCAGATGGCTTTTAATGCACACCCAGAGACCAAGGAACATGTAATTGTAATTAGCAGAGAAAAGAGGAGAGATGGAATCAGGCTCTATCAAGGACAGCTTAAGTATAGCCTCCAAAATGGCTGTGTCAGATATTTAACTGATGTGCATTTTTAGCCACTTATCTGACTTAGTTATTAGAACACAATCAACGCTGTGTCTCAACCTCTGGTGCTGATGTCCCTGTAGTTAGGCTAGGGATAAATTTGTCCTGTATGTTCAGGGCAAAGAACTAAATTCCTCTGATGTACAAACCTCAGATCCCTTGTGTGTGCCTTTTGCTTCAGTGAAAGCACTTCCCACTTCCCTCTGCTAAAGCCAATAATGTTAACAGTGTCCAACCTATCTCCTGTGATACTGCTGGAATCAGCCATGAGGACAGTTTACAGAGACAGCAAACAGTTGGGGTTACATGAGTGTAATTGAGGGCAAAATCTGTCCTGACATATCCTAGTGCTTCTTAAATAAGGAGATATAATTCCACATGAAATTTCTCACATCTCCAGGAAGAATGTGTGACTTGCTTTACAGCCGTGTGATTTATTTTGCTGGCCTGTGTGCTGCAGATGAAAGGTGAAGTTAATGTTAAGTAACAAGTTTGCTCTATTTTCAGCAAAAAATGCTTTCATGTTGACTGTGACAGCTCAGAGACAAAGCAGCAAAAATTTCCCAAGTGACCAAGTATTTCATGAAGATAAACTCAGTCATTTGGCATTCTGCTGGTGTGGTAACCTCCTTACCACAGAGCAACAGGAATTGTAGCTTTGTAGAAAGGTTTGGGTTGGAAGGGACCTTGAAGATCACCTAGATCCACCCCCCTGCATGGGCAGGGACACCTCCCACCCGCCCAGGCTGCTCCATGCCCCGTCCAACCTGCCCTTCAACACTTCTGGGGAAGAAGCAGCTTTTTATCTAGCAACGTACTTAGGTGTTATCTCACCTTCCAGTGCAAGACCAGTTCACAGTGACTAATAGGGAGCCTGGACCTAAAAGATCTGATGGGCTGGAGCCGCAGCGTGGCCAAAAGCTTCTGCCAGAGCAATCAAACGTTCAGCTCAGCCTCCTCTTGAAGACGCCTCCAAACGCCCGGACGGGTTCATGAGAACAAGGCAGCTCCGAGGGAAGGGCCGAGGGGCTGCCCAGGGGGGCAGGGGCTCAGCCCGGGGGCCGGGCTCGGTGGAGGCC
>NW_009954555.1:2368744-2412186 GCF_000747805.2 Chaetura pelagica
GGGTCGTGTCTGTGTGTGTGTGTGTGTGGGGGAAAGTCGCTGCCAGGCTTGTGCTGGAGGGGGGTGGGTTTTGTCTGTTTGGGTTCTGGTTTTGTTTGGATTTCGGTTTTTTTATTAGTGTTATTATTTATTTTTTTTGTCCTGGAGTGTTGTGTCTGGTTAATGCTCGGTAAGGGAAGGGCGCTCAGAGAGAAGGTTTTAACTTGTTAACCTTTTAAATAAACGTGAGGCTGGGAAATATTTAACTTAAGTGGGCGGAGAGGACATCGACTTAGACGGTTAAAAGACTTTCAATACCTTATTTCTTATGTGTGGTAGGTATAGAATTGGGAAATGAATGCTTTATGCAAATGAGCTGAATCATAACATTTTCTCTACCATACGAAGGGTGGTTGCTTTTTCTTTCTTTCTTATTTTCTACCCCCCCTGCTCCTCCCGCCCATTTCCCTTTCTCAAGTGTGAGAAGATGACCAGAATCAGAAAAGTAGTAGGAGGTAGACAACATTAGAGCCTTCATTGCTGAAACTGGCTGTTCAAGGAATTGCTGGGAACAAAACAATATGATTCATTGTTGAAGTGTCTCTTTCCTGAGATTTTTTTCTGCACACTGGTTGCAGTTATTTTGATTTACCGACTTTTTATGCTGAGTTTTTCCACGAAGCAATAATGTTCTTGGAGAGAAGAAGCTCAGGGCATTTTGATGCAATCAGCAGGCTCCTCTCTAATGTCTGTTTAGTCCAGAGTTACATTGACCAGTTATTGAAATCTAAGGTATCATTTTGCTTGGGCACCAATGCAGCTGAAACGAGGAGCTTCAGCTGCCAGATCTTAATGTTTCAATTTAGTAAAAATGCCTTCTCAGAACAAATCTGAAGTAGCATAATTCTGATAGTGTGCCTGGTCTTAAATATGGATTTTAACCACATAAAGATAAATATTGTGTCAAAAGAAGTAGTTGGTTGTTAAAGGCACATGTCAAACTTCTGTTTAATGTGCAATATTAATATTTTTTTGTTGTAGTTCTGATATTACCAGGCAGATGTTTGGGTTTTTTTTTGTGAACGTTGCTCCCTTAGAATTGAGAAATCAAGGGTGGTTAAGAGAGGAGTGGGAGTGTTTCTGTAATAATAAAGGCAGCTCTGGTAAATACGTCTTATCTTGGTTTTACTCCTTGAGTTTGTACCATAAACTCTGAGCCGGGGTTGTTTTCAGTGGCCTGGTTTGGATGCAGAGCGATTTGGGAGATGTGCAGTGTGGGTCGATGAGGTCTGGAGGGAAGCGGGGGAGGTGGATGCACACAATGCCCAGGCTCCCAGCTCATTGTTCTTTACACTCCGCCAGCGTTTGGGACCGTTTTCTCGCTTAGACGTGGTATCTTTTTCTTCTGAGAAGTGAAAGAGAACGGGAAACGTTTTCTACCTCTCTCTTCCTTCCCCAGAATAATGGCCTTTTTGGTAGCCTTGCAAAAAAAGCAAGGTTAGTAAATGAGAAGCTAAAGGGCGCCAAAACATTCTGTATGTTCTCTCCTCCTCCCCTCCCAGTGCTGGCTCTGCTTCTTTCACTGTCTGTGAGTGAATATACACAGAGAGAGGGAGCACATGAGGTGAGACTCGGAAGTACACTCTTTTGAACCTCTCTCAACTTTCTTTCATGTTCTACCTTCTCTCCCCACAGATGAAAACCCCAGCTGGCTTGAAATAAAAATTGCTCCTCTTCAGGTTTGTGTGTTAGCTTCGGGGTGTTGGGTCTGGAGGCTTGTCTGCAAGGAAAACTGCTGCCAGGGGAGAATGCTTCCCATAAATGTGCTGGGATGGCCAGAGTCAAAGGAAGTGTGCAGAGGGTGATTTCATGGTGTGTGTAGTTTCCTTTCTTGATGCACAAGGGCTTGTCGATTGGGTTATTGAGGAGTGGAAACATCTCTCAAAGCTCAGAGAACTTCAGTCCCCCAGTGATACTGAGGTTTGCAGAAGTGGGTGAAAAAAATAACATGTAGGTGTTCAGGAAAAGATGCCAGTGTGCTAGATCCCTTGGAAATAGGCAACAGCAATCTTTGTAGTATAACTGTGAAGCCTCTTGAGTTTTGGTTTTGATTGTTTAGCTGACTTCAGTATGTAATTGGGGTGAATGACTTCACCTTCTGTCCCTGTATAAGATGTGGTGATTGCCTCTGGGTTGAAGTAACTTTTTTTTTTTAAAAAAAAGAATTTTAATTTTTTAGTTTATTTTTCTACCACTTTTATAGCTTTGGTGACGGATAATTTTAATGTTATTGTTTGCATGAAAGCTATGACTGGAGTCCACAGAGAGGTACAGTGAAATACTTACACTGCCTCTCTCTGTGGCTTTATGATTCCTGTGGCATGTGAATTTGCACTGTGGAGTGACTGAGAGAGGAATAACTTCCCATCTGGACAAAGCTCTTGCTATCCATGTGCAAAATGGAAAGCATTTCTCAGGCAGAAAACCTAAGTGGAGCTAGGAGAGACAGACAGACCTGCCTTAGCCGGTAATTACATAGCTGGATTAACAAATAGTGATTTCTTTGCAGCGAGGGGTTTGTTTTGCCTTAGTGGGGGGTTTGTGTGCATGCAGAAGTCCATCCTGTGGAATTGTGGGTATAGATTAAGTGCTGCAGCAGCAAAAGTCAGCAGCATTCATGAATGTGAAGGGAGATGGTGTGTGTAATTCTTAATGCTGATTGCATTCTTAACGCTGATAGGTGAGAAAAATGGCATTCTGATCTTGTGGGTTAATAACTGCCTTTTTTTAATAACATGCTACTTGTAAATTTACTATCATAGCTACAAAATGCGTCTCTCTGTTCTAGCCGTACTGGGTGTAGTTGTTTTCCCCATAAAGAAGTTATTTCACTTTTAGGAGTGGGAAGAAAAAAAAAGAGTTCTATGAGCATGTAGAATTTTGCAAGTGTTCCTGGCTGTGTAATGGCACAGCAGAACCTGTGTTATCCCCTCAGCAGAGCATTTCCTACATGAAGATTGCCTGAGGGTAGCTTTGATTTCATTAAGTGCCATATTTGAGGACACTGGAAGCTTCAGCAACATGTTATGCTCTGTACTGCTGGCACAGGAATACAGTACTCAAATTGTAGTTTATTTCTGGTTTAAAAAGTCATGGCAGTTGGAAAACAATTGGTTATTATGTGATCCTGAAATAAGATGGGTGAGCAAGTACATGAATTTAAAAGGGATGGTCAGGGTTGGAGTTAAAAAAAACCCAGACAACTCTTAACTTTCTAATGTACAGATTTGTTGGGTTTTTTTTAGGATGGTATCCTGGCTGGACTATTTTAAGGTTCAGCTATTTTTCACTCTGGTTTTGCTCTAGGAATATATTGCAGTTGTTTCAGTTGCATGAAGTCTAAACAAATCATCCTGCTTGAATTAAAGGGATGCATAGTATTTGACTTCAGCTCAGAATAAGCTTAAAATACAGAAAAAAAAAAAGACCTATCTTGAAACCAAAACAGAACAAAAGCCCTATTGATTTGAGCCCTGTTTATTTAGTGTGCTCTTTCAAAGCTCTTGAAATGAAGCTTGTGCTCCACTGATGGTTGGTTTATTGCAGGAGAGAAATTGGAGGGTACGTGAGATTGGCATCAGTGGTGTGGAAGGTGTCAGGAGGAGGTGAGTGTGATTAGATGCAGTTTGGAAATGGCTTTTCCAGCAAGTTGCTGGAAGAAAGAAAATCTTGCCACTTCTTGGAGTGATAGGAGGTGTTCGGGAGCAGGATCTACAAGGCAGTATTGTGCTCTTTATGTTGGTTTGCCAGCAGCTTTTTACACAAGCTTTTATAATGTTGGTAGCTGTGCCCAACTGCTCTTTTCAGAGAGGCTGATGTATGAACAAAGGAGCAAACAAGGTATGAATGCTACGCTGGCTCCTTTTGATTTAGAAGGCTACTGGGGCAAGGAATTGCTGTAAGTGACAAAAAAAACCCAACAGATTGAAATATTAGCTGACTATTCCAGTCTCAATAGGTGGTGTTTGGTTTTTTGTTTGTTTTTAATATAAATGCCTGTTTAGTTCACCGAACATCCAGAATAGTACATTGACCTAGAGAAAAGTGAGACTTGCTTGCATGCCAACATCAGTTTGTCCTCTGCCTAATGGGGATAATGATGACCTTTTTTTTCTGAAATTCTTAGAGATGTGTGCATGGTGTTTCTTTCAATTCTAGGCATAAAGGATGGCATTTGTATTTGGCATCTTAATACCCTTAAAAGTGCCACTCTGAAAATGTAGATCAGCTTAGGTATTGTATAAATGTGATATATTTAAATAAATTTTAATGATTGAGTTATGGAAAAAATGGGTAATTCTTTGAAAACTGAATTAAAACGCTAGGAAGCAGAATTTCTTATTAATGAGAAATCATTGTTAAAATTTTAGAAACCCAAGCTTTTTGTTTGGTTTGACATGGCTCTTGGTGTGTGGCCTTACACCAGTTCTCCAACAAACGAATCCTCAGCTGGAGGGATGAGGGGGACTAAAAAAGTGATAGGTCTTGTTTGATCTCAAATATCTTGCAAGCAGTAGGTAGTAAATTCTTAGGCTGGTATTGTATATTAAACTTACAATCCTGCTGTCGGGGGATTGCTGATCATGCATATCATGGCACATGTAACCTATATGTATATATTTGTGACTGACGTGAGGTCAGGACACATTAATGAGTTGGAGTAGGATAAGTTGCTGTGTAAGTTACTGAATGTTAGATACACAGTCAGTGTTCATTCTCCCTGACAGCACATGTGAGAGATGCCAGTTTTCTTCACCTGAAGGACAAGTAACTTCAGGCAGCCCTGTTTGCTTCTCTGCTTTAGGAAATGGCTCCGGGCACTTAAGGCAGTGACTGTGACTCATGGGACCTCCTCTGCTTTTATACCTTGAGTCAGCAGCCTGTGCAGTGCTACTCATTCCATAACCACCTGTGTATTACACAAACTGACAAATTGTCTTGTTTCAGCTCATATCTTCACATTTTAAACAAAAAGTATTGGTAATGTTGGCAACAGAAGCTCTAGTGAAGAGAGGTTTTGTTTCCTTTTAACGAGAAACAGTTCAAAGCATGTATGGGCTGTGGGAGAACTAGAATGTGTAGTAGAATGAACAGTAGAAGTTTAGTGTTAGATTTGCAGCTCAAGGCATTGAGTCAGACTTCTGAAGTCAGAGATGAGTCTTTACTGTTACTGAAGTCACCATGGTCTAGAATCAGCCAAGACTGCACTTTGTTTTCAACCTGAGCACTTAGGATAATGATGTGGTTGGGTTGAAGTGTAAAAAAGATGATGTAGTCATGAGTGTATAGGGGTGGTAGAATAGAGAATTAAAAGAGAATATGATTGTTTCTGTCAAAACCTACTATTTCAGCAACCAGTTTAAATAAAAATGGCAAGTTAAGTTAGTAATTCACTGTGTATTGTAGGATGTTAGGGAATCGGAAGCTTTGTGCTAAATATCAGATCTAAGTGTATGTTTAAGGATTATGAATCCTCTTAAACAAATGTGTAGATGACATTAGCCTGCTGATACCAACAACCACAAAGGACTGGAATACCTGGTGTTGATGGTAAATGCCTCTATCTTTTCATTTAGAAGTCTTCATCCATTCACTCATGTTAACATGGAAAGTGTCCTGAATATGAAGAAGAAAGTAATGGTACATTGCAATGCTTTATGGGTTGTATTTTCCAAGAAATTGCACCCAGTACAAAATCATGGTGCTGAGGCAATCAGGACTTTCAGATTTGCTTTGAATTAAGAAAGAGCACTTGGCAAGTGGGAAAGTTGTTGATGGTGGCAGGGTGGACACAGACATCAAATAC
This sequence comes from Chaetura pelagica, assembly GCF_000747805.2. NCBI lineage: Eukaryota > Metazoa > Chordata > Aves > Apodiformes > Apodidae > Chaetura > Chaetura pelagica. Next base: position 2,374,590 of record NW_009954555.1, read on the forward strand.
TTTTTCCTATGTCTGTAATTGAAAAGTAGCTCTGAACTTGGCAGACTTTTGAGTGGAAGGGACCTGCTTTTCTTTCAAATGTCCATCTTTTTAAATAGCACTGCTGATCTGTTCTTTGGAAGCTTTTCTTGCCCACAAAACAACTTAACCTGTCTCTTGAAATTCTATGTGTGTTCCTTTGTAATTTTTCAACTTGTTTTCCCATCCCCTCTGTCTGCAATAGCTTTAATGCAGGTAGTTCACCTCTTGCTCAGGTGCATCAGCTTCTGTGTGATCACACTTCAGTATGATCTAGAACTGAAGATTGAAGGAAACTTCATAGTTTAACAGTAGTTGTGTGTTCCTCTGGTACCTGGTATCTCCGTGCGAGGCTGGTATATCTTGTGTAAAAAGGAATGCAATGTCTCCATTACAGATTTTCTAATAAGATCGGTACAGGAGACTTAAAACACTTAATCCTCATTTGTACAAACTAGGAGTGAGATGCAGGAAATCTAATTTATGTCTCCAAGGTCATTCATTTTCACAAAACTTACTAGACCTGCCTCTGACTGCTCCTTAAACCACTGAATTATGCTACTTGCCTTCTAACGTGAACCCTTAAGATGAGAAACTTTACCCAATGATAGAATAAACGTAAAGGTATCTAAATTTAAATATTCCTGTGGGTCAAATGCCCAGCTAGTAACAGCCATCAAGGGAGTTAACTGAAGTAAACCTTAAGACTGTTTTGAGCTATTAATTTAATTTTCTAATGTATTTTATTTGTAAGACTTTAACTATAGGTTTATTATTGTTACATGCAAGTTAATTTGATGTTACTGGGAACAAAATTGAAATGGGCATGTTTTTAGTGAAGTAAAATCCATTTTATTTTATTTTTTGACAACTTGCTGTGATTTGCCCCTTGTATCTGTGGTTAATCAGGAAAACCTCCTCCCTCTTCCTTGTGTACAGTGTTTTCTCTCACTCAGTTTCCATGGTAAATATTATATTCCCTGCTGCTTAATTCATCTGAGCTCTGGGCAGGAGCTGTGGAGGGCTTTCAGTTGAGGACAGTAGAAAAACTGTTTAAGACTAGCCAAAGCTTCAGCAGGGGATTGTTTCAGATGCTAAGCTTTAATTCAAAGAACTGAGTGAAAAGGGGCAAATGTGGGTACCTTGATGATGGTGAATGTTTGGGAAGAAACATGGATGACATACGGTAATAAAAGTAGTTCTCTGAGGGCAGAGATGCAAATAAAACAACCTAATGTGTGACTAAAGGGAATGTGGATTTAGGGCTTGTCTGTGCATAGGCAGTCTCCTGGTGTTGGAGGGAGGTTTGCAATGTATGTCTCTGGATGTAAGTCTGAATAATATTTGAATTAGAAAAGGGCCAAGTCGACTGTTACCAGATGCTCTTGAAAAAACACTTAGACAGAATCGAATTTCCCTTCTGAGCTGCTGAAACAGTCCTGGTTACTGTTCGAGTGTCTTCACCAAAGTTTTGACTTACTGTAGGAGTGCAGCAGGTGGACAGACTGGTGAATGTAGTCTGGTAGTCTTAAGATTTATTTTTTTGTAAGGAGATGCTGTAACTATCAGTGAGATCTTTCTATATGTCACATGTCCTTTAGCAGATCAGTAGAAATTTATGTGGCTTGTAACATGTTTATTTTGTACCTCTGCTTACACTTTTTCATAATTATGCCAGTTTTCCTCCTGTAGACTTTGAGATTCTACCTTCTGTTCTTTTTTGGTGATTAATGGGAGTGTTCAAGGATATGTTTCTTTTTCCATGGATCTCAGTCACTATCACAGCTTACCTTGCAGAGCTGGCTTTGTTAAGCAGTCTGTAAACAGTGCATCTGCTCATTCTTCTGGTTGGAAAAAGTAATTTGATTCTTGTTTCCTGCTTCCCTTCATGTTGAATAGACTTAGTCTTTTATTGTTGATTTTTATTGTCTAACTGCATGCTTCTCTTTCCATGTCTGTAAGAGATGAAAAATGAAGCTGGCTCCACTTGTGTTCTCATTGTATGTCATTTCTCTCTGTGCAGACTGGCTGCAATTAATGAGAGCCCTGTTCTCTTCCTGCACTAATTATTCATCAAATAACCACTTCCATAGCGTTTGTCCCAAAGTACAAGTTTAGTAAGATGTGGAAAGTAATTACTTTCTTGTATGTTTAGTGAAGTCTTCTGAGTCCTTATATTCACACTTTTACTTTCTAATTCACATGTTAGGTATTCTTGAACAAAGACTGTGAGAGATTATTAATGAATGAGGCCTCTTGTTTATAACATTCTGTTTGAAATATAACATTTCCTGTGTTAAATCCCAAGGATATTTCAATTGGGTCATAAATATAATTCCTGAAGGTGGTACAGGGTCAGTCTACAAGTAGACAACAAGAGAGACTGGACAGATTGTGTGTTGTTAATTCATAACAAGACTTTAGATGTCATTGGTATTGCAATATTTGGACTGTGCTCCAGGCATTTAAAATACCAAACAAGAACCCAACAAACAACTAAAACAGAACTTGTTGAATGGCCTTGAGCTGAACAACTCATTGCAATTGTGTTTTTCTGCTTATGAAATAGGTGTGATTATACTTTGTCATTGTTCTCAGGAGGTTTTATAGATGTTAAGCAATATAAAAATGTTATTTAGAAAAAAGTCTGTTTACTTTGCTATCTGAAAACGTGTGTTAACTTAGTTATATATTACATATTTCTTCTTTGCAATGCTTATGAAACAGCTAGTTAATGCCTTAAAAACAACATGAAAAATCATCCCAAACCAGCTTGGTCACCCACCAATACAGAGAGATCTTGACTTGATAGCTCAGGAGCATGAAAATCTGTGCTGTGGCAATCCCATGACTTTCCTTCTATGGTATGTTAGTGTTGGTACAGAGGAATAGTGAGCTATAAAGAATAGTGAGCTATAAAATAATGATTAACTATGTGGTGATTTGTTTATTTTTTTAATGGCAGTTTGTGCTTAACAGTGGGTTACAGGATCAACAGGTGAAATCTCAGGAGCCTGTTGTTCTACTTGCTAAGAAGTGGCTACATTTAAAAAATATAATTTAAGAAGATCTCTTCTGTTCCTTGTGGTTGCTTGCACCTTTCCCCCTCCAGTGAAGAATGAAGTTCTGCTGGTATTTCACCATGTTAATGTTTCAACCCCCTGCTTTAAAAGTATGGATGTTGTTTCAGTGGTGAGTTTTTCCCTATATTGATGTCTGGAGTTGGATCCATATATTAGGTGGTATATGTGCATCAAGGCACCAGTGAGCCCTATTCTAGGTGGCTACAGATCATCACTTTTTCGTTGTGTATCTTTTAATTTAAGGCATGGCTGCTGCTCTTTTACTTCAAAGTTTGACTCTGATAGCAACTTTGTTGTATCTTTGCATTTGTTGTTTTGTCTTGATGTATCATCTATTTGGTGTTACTTATCCATAGTAAAGTTAAGGATATTCTGGTAACAGCAGCTGTAGAAAATATCCAGTTCTTCAGTATTGAATTGAAATTATTCTTATTGTTTTTACACACCTGTTCTGTTAGCTGCCAAGTTGGAGTTGTATTAAATTTTCTGCTCAAAATTTTAGAATAAATTTCTAGTTTGCTATTTGTCATGGTTCTCAGAACCATTATGCTACATGTCTTGTCCTGAATCAAGTTTACATTTAAAATAAGCTTTGTAGGAGTTACTGTTACTTCTTATTCCCTGATTTACTTATTTGTACTCTTAGCAGAAAACATATACCTTTATGCTTTGTAATAGCAAGATGTCTCTAGGTATTACTAATGGAGAGCTCCTATACTTAGTCTCCTTGTTACTAATTGACTATTTGCTCATTCAAGAGAACAGTTCTGAATCAATACTGGAAATACATTCTGAGTAACATTCTCTCTACCTCAGAGTGATTGAAATTGGGATTTTGCTTTCAGGTGTACAAAGGTGGAGATATAAATGTTGAATGAGCCTTTCAAGATGGAAAGAAGTGGTGTCACCCATTAGTAAGCTAAGGAAAGCCAGAAGGTTATTTCCTATGTACATGTTTGCTTTCAATAAAAATATGTTCTTAGACTTTAGCTCAGTAGGAACATAATTTGAACCTCATTTAAATGTGGTTCTTTAAAATCAGTCTGTGGTGCAGTGGGTGTTAGAAGGATAAAATTAATGTTCTCTCTAGCTTGCTTCCCCCCACTGCCCCATGTGAGAGGAAAGAAGGGCTCCAGAGAAGAGAATCAGACAAATGAGATTAATACTTGCAGTGTAGAAAACACTATTCCTTCTCTGATCTTCAGTTTCTGTTTGAAGTCCAACTAGTTCCATTCTCTGTGTGTCTGGGTGTGTCTTTGAGCTTGTATTTCTTTCTAGTCTGTGATTAGGAGAAGAGGTGATGGCTCTAGTGAGCTGGTGTAATGAATAAAACCCAGAATATTCTTCAAACTTTAAAGTAAAGCTTGACATAATACAAATAATTATTGGGAGCATATCTGGGGGCAAGGAGGTTTCCTTCTCCTCTGCAGTTACTTAGATGTGTGTATGAATATGCCTGAGTTGTTGAATGTGATTTATTTTCTTTCTAACCCCCACTAGTTTGGGTTTTTTTTGGAGAGGAAATGAAGACAAAATGTCCACTGTGTTCATTTTCTACACTGTGACAATACAGAAGGACACCAGACTTAAGAAGTATCTTAAAAGTACCTCTTTGCTGTAGCAGCAGAGCTCTTCTCTTCAGTGTTTAAGTTCAGACAAATGACCTAGTGGTTAAAAAGTATTTTAAATTTTGAAAGCTGTAGAGTTTTGTGTGGAAAGGATCTATTTGGGTAGCATCACTTAAGCATCCCTTGGCAATTGTTGCCTGCTTAGTTCCTTGATGTTAACAGTTCTCAGGTCATCAGTTCCTGCTTGCAGGAATAGGACTTTAGGGGCTAGTCATCCATAGCACAGTTTGACTTCTGTAGCTGTGGAAAAAATGTCTTATGTTTCAGAAGACTGCAGATGTTAAGTGTTTGTCAGAAGGAACTTGCAGAGCATGGTACGTGGCTGATATGCTTGCTCTGGTGACTTGATTAGCTATAAATTTGGACTGTAGATAAATTGGCTGTCAGGGTGAGCTGTAAGTGGTGTCTCTATAGCACAGGATACTTTTTTTTTTTTTTTTAAATACCACTGGTATAAAACCAAACCTGTTCCTCTATGGGGACTGAACACTGCAGAAGCTTGAATTGGAAATTTTCATATTAGTGAGAAACTGCTTGGAGATAAAGGCTGTGCAGAAGGGCTGGCATTTGGGGTAGCCCTGGGTAATGAAATGCATCAAATCATTCAAGAAGAAGGAGCTGATGGATGCTCTTCCAGTGCAACATCTAAAGGGGCTGGTTTCAAAATGTGAAAGAACTTCCTAAGAGCAATAGCACCCCTCTCCTTGATCCCTTTAGGATCTGGATATCCATCTAAATTACATTTGTCTGTTATGATTAGTTGAGCCTATTCCTGAAGAGACAAAGGCTTTGTACAGTCTTGCTTTTTTGATGATCACTGAGCTTGAGGAAACCCACATTTCTCTGTAGTGGTAACTCATTCAGCTGTGTCTAAAATTTAATGCTTTCTTGTAGGAGGCAAAAGTATTTGTAATGCATTTAGTTCTCAGTGAAGTGTCATGCCTGAAACATGTTTAAAGAAATCTGCCTTAGATTACAAGTTTTAATTTTTCTTGCTTGTGCACATACTTTTTTTTCTCCCTTCCAATGTGGGATTTCTTGCTGTTTCCTCAGTGTGAAAGGAGCTCGTACAGTGCCTTGCATCCTGGCATAGTGTACTCCAAAAGGAGATGATAAGAAAAACTTAACTTTTGGGAATGTGCTTCTAAACAAGAATAGTGTCCCAGCTCACCTACACATCACTTCATGCTGTGTGTGTCAGGAGAGGTCATTATAGATGGAATTCCTTTTGTGACCTCAGACAACTCTGAAGCTCTGCATTACAGAGCTGAAGTCTTTGAGGTGAGAAATGGAGTCAGGTTTGGGATACAGTTAGATGGCACTTCTGAACTGGTGACAGGTTTGGTCGTTAGCACCACATGAAATGGTAGAGTAAAACTTTGGTCTGACTTGTTCTTGGTCAGAGTGGCAAAGAGCTGGGTACAGGTATAAGCTGTGGAGTGTCCATGGTGTGGCCAGTGTTGACCTGACTGGACTAGTTACTGCTTTCCACAGGTATGAGGCAGTGGCTGGGGTAAAGGTAGCAGAAAAAAATGTTTCTGGAAGCTTTCAGGCAGTGTAAAATACTTCTAACTGGGTTTGGGAGAAGAATAAAGAGCCATGGAGATGATAACTAGGGGAGCTGTGTTTATGGAAACAAGTCAACACTTTAACAGTGCTATAAAGACCTGTTTTCTGATCAGCTTTTTAATGTGAAAAGAACTCTCCAGTTTGAATTACAGGGCTCTGGTTAAATTATTACTTGAGGTACATTTTAAAATAGCAGATATCTTTTATGTCCAGTCAAATAAGGTTCTTGGCATTCAAAACTCAAATGAAATCTATGTTGACTTCCATCTGACATCCAAGTGACTCAAATTCTGTTTCTTGAAGGAAAATTGCTGTTTATTTTGGATTAATTCCATTGTAGACTCTAGCAATGAATAATCTTTTACTGGTTTTTCTTTAGAAGAGTAGGATCTATAACTCTGCAAGCTTGCTTCAGCTCAGCTATTTAAGAGTTGGTTTTTTTTAAATGCTTATGCAAAGGCAAGTTGTAATTTGTGAAGACTGTTTTTTCAGTGTGAAATGGTCTGTTGAATGCTTCTTTAGCTTGTTTCTGTGCACTTCAGTTTGCCAGATTAACAGAGCTATTAATAATAGCCACTCTTGCTTTTTCAGCATGAAAGAGTTAGTAAGCAGGGAGCTATATGTAGTTTGTATTTTTAATTAAACTTGTACTGGGATTATCTTGCATTACCAGTTACCTTCTAGAAGATTATGTTCATAAAAGGTTCATGAGTTGTTAAGTGGAAGAGATTAAAGTGATTGTTGGCATGTTAGTAGAATTATTTGTTGCCTACGCAGCATTTGTTCATAGCTTTAATTTGCCAGTAATGGCAGACAAGTAAAATGCAAGCGTCTGAATTTTAAAATCTACACCAACTGACAAAGCCAAGCTGTATTTCAGAGTGACTGTCTTTTTTATTATTATCTTGTTAATGTGGTGTCTAGTTGTTTAGAAATATTGAGTGGAAGAATAGGATTTTTTTTCAGTGCTTCTATACTGTTACTTTGTGACGATTCTCTTAATGGTGTGACCAGAGAAGTGTTTTATTAAGGAATGGAAAACTATTTAAAGCATGGGGGGCACAAGTAGCATAAGCGAGGAGCAGATTCTGGAGCAGATAGTGGATGGATATTCCATTATAGTGGCTGTGTAAATCCTTGCTGTGTTGGTCAGTTAGTCAATACAGGAAAGGTGTTGAAGGAGCCCTGCACTTTGGTAAATAATGTCTTGAAATGCAGGGCTCCCTGTGACTGTGTGCATCTAGATCTGTTTAGAATTAACTGTGAAATACATTGCAGCAGTGATGAAGGACACAGTGGGTCTCTCTCTGCTGTTAGTAAGTTGTGCTGTGCTTGAATGCCTTTCATTGTTCTGCTTTCTGATGCATCCCAGAGCAGTATCAGTAAACAGCATCCACTCTATGCTGAGATAAACAGTTCCTATATGCTTTACAAACAATGATGGCACAGTTTGAGTAAACATCTGTTTAGCTTTTACTAATGGATACCAGGAAGGTTGGAGAACTTTTTGGAGTAATTGCGTGAGTTTTATCTAAAACAAGGAAAAAGCAAATATGAGAGGCAACGTGGTAATCGTTTACTTTTTTGATTATGCACAGATACACTGTGGAAATGTGACCTATTATTTTGAAAGGTAATGTGTGGGCTGAATTTCTGTGGGTAGAATAACTTCTTAATGGATATATAGTAAAACCAGATTCCAAATCATTCTGTGATGCTACAGAAACATGTGCTATTCTGTTCTGTATGTCTTCTAAAAAATAGTTTCCCCTTCCATTTTTTGTCAAGAACTTCCCTTGTAGTTCTTTGAATTGGTGTGGGCTGGGGAAAAAAGGAGATTTAACTCTACGTGGAGAGATCATGGCAGACTTGGGCCAACACTGTGCAGTACTGATGCTAAACTCCCTGTTTCAAACTGAGGATGGCTGCAAAACTGGACGTTACCACTCGCTCTTCCACGTGCTGATACACTCATCTCAAATCCGTAGATGTGTAAGATGATTAAGAATGCTAATTTTAATTAATCTTTGGTTGCCAGAAGTGTGTTCTGTTAACAGTACATCCAATTTATCTTCATCCAGCTTTCCTTCTGTCCTGTAAGGAGGGTTGCATTATGTGGTGAGGTTAAACGTGTGCCTGGCTTACAGAATTTACAGAGGGTCTTTTTGTGGCATGGCTGTATGTAGAGGTCATGTATTGAGTGAGATGTGTTGAGAGTTAAATTTGAAAACTTACTAAGTAGAGATCCTTCCTGGTGCTCTCCTCTGTGAAAACACAATCCCTGTCTGTGGCAACCTGCAAAACCAGATTTTCATTGCAGACCTTCTGATGAATGCACCACTGTGTTTTGAAAAGTAACTTCTTGGGGTTTTTTATGTTCTACAGATAGGATATATATACATGATAGTTAGTCACCACGTGGTGGCAATTTTCTCAGTAAAGGAATTTGTTTGAAGAGAAAGTCTGAACTGTGTTTGCTCAAACATGAAGAATGCAGGCATGCTTTAAGTTAGGCATAATAGTTACATTGATCATCACTCTGTTTGCCAGATATATCAAGTTGCAGAAGGGGCATAAACCAGAAAGGACTATCAAGAGATTAGCTTTAGTTCTGTCTTTGCTTTAGTATTTCATGCATGTCTAGCCTGTAAAATACTAAATGCATTTTTTTCAATTATAAAGGCTTAGCAAGGCTTAGAGATTATTTTCTGAGATTTTAAAATATGTACTATTTAATACATAATGCAAAAGGAAAATCTGGTTTCTTAATGTAAGAACATGAAAATGGAACCAGCTGCAACGTTATGCCACCCTGATGCAGCTTTGATGCTATGATTTGATCAGTAGATTAAACATTGATACCTCTTTCTCCCTCTCCACTACACTCTTAAAGCTTTTGCAGTTGTTTTTAAGTTTTTATAGAAGAACTGGTCAAGCTTCTGTAATTTTTTCCCCTCTAGATTTTTGTGAAGTATTAAGATTTATGTTTGTAGTTTAGAAGAAAAAGCTCTATGAGCAATTTTCTTCTCTATGTAGGTGAATCTGTTTTTTGAACATGAAAACTGCAGAACTTGGTAAGCTCTAGTGAAACATACTCATATTGATAAGAAGGAGCACAATGTCCCTTGGCTGTAGTGAAATCATACCCAAGATCAAGCAAGTAGTAACAAATGTGTAATTATATCAGAAATGAAAGACAGATGATAGGAACCCAGGGATTACAAGGGCTGGTATGAAAACCGTGCAAGAGGCTTGTTTGAACCATATGTTAGCTCTCAAGTGTGAGTTTTATACCACCAAAACTGTTCAGGGAACTGGAGTAAAAGTTCTTAGACTACTGAGGATTAGGAAAATAGAGAGGCTAAAAGGAGATTTATAAGGTTGTCAGAATACTCTGCTAGGACTGGAAATACTTGATTTCAGTAGGACAATGAGCTGCCTACCACAGAAAAACTTTGTGCAGGTAGTGTTTCTCAAGGTAGTGGTAAGATAATGAGTCTTTATTTTGCCACTGCTGGCTTCTGAGGCTACACAGCTTCATGGAGCTCTTGGAATTAGGGCAGCCCATCCCTGAATATCTCATATCTAGAAGCTAACTTGTATTTTTGAAAGGGACTCACTAGATGCTTTCTCCTTACTATCAAGGAAGCTGATAATTCACAGTACTGATCAGAATCTTTTTTTAGTGAGCTAAAGGTGGCACTGCACAGCATTGTAACTGTAGTGGAGTTGGATCACTGAAAATGTTTTTGGGTCCAACTGGCAGCTCTATAAAGTACTTAGCCTGCTGAATTTTTGTGTCTTTACTTAGTCTTTATTGCGGAGGAAATTAAATCAATGGGATTTAATTTCTCACAACTGGTCTCTACTGTCTCAACTATTAGCAAACTGGTAATTTATTTTCCTTCTAAATTTTATTTCTGTAACTTGTATTGTCTTGCTTTTTTATTTTTTGTAAGAAACACTGTAGCAAAGTAACTGACTACTCAGGTTGTCAGCCGCAGGCTGAACAAAGATATGCTAAGATGACATGACTGGAAGTGCTGGGCTCTCTCTCTTGATGTATTGTGAGGCTTTCTTGTGTGTGCGCCTGTGTTTTTGCAGCTCCATCTCCAAGTGGATGGTCAAAAGTTCAAGATTCACGGAACATCTGTCATTCTGTGTGTGTTTTACTTGATTGTAACTTGATGGCAATGTTGAATTGAGTGCTCTGGGAAATTGCTTCTGGTGTGAACATTTTTCCCCTTTGTATTTTTAGTGGTGCTCTGCTCACCCTGTATCTTGCAGTGGGGAAGGTAGAGAGTGCAGAGAACCTGAAACTCAGCTTAACTTGGGGTTTGCTCTCAGTGTTTTTAAGCTTCATTGGATAGTCTGTCTTTTAGAGAACAATCAAAATTCATACCAAAAACATTCTTGCTTTGGTTTTTTTAGTGGTTTATCTGCCTGGCTAGACTGTACAAGTAATAGTTCTTGCTCTTCACTTTCAGCCTCTGAAAAGCTCACTCAGCAGGGAGATCTCTTCTGAATTGTGGCTGTTGATCTTTCTACTTAGTTTGTTTGCTTACTGCAAGCAGTTTGTACAGAAAGTACCTATCACATAGCTTGCTTTTGGTTTTAATTCTGTACAGTCTTCCCCATCTAACTGTCTGCAATTTCCCTTTTCTATTCTTTTTTTAGTTTCTAATGTAGAAAGGTGAGTAAATACCTCTGGGTGGTAAACCATCAAGAGTAGAAACTGAATGTCCAGTGTAATATTTACATTAAAATAATAATAAATCAAAGGAAACTGTATCTCTTACTGAAAGGAAGAATGTCAAGTACTTTATTGGCAAAAATTAAAAGGGGAAACCACTGAATTTGGAAATTCAGCATCTGTGATGAACTTGAGTCCATCAAGAACTGACAGAGCAATAGAACTTAAACCAGTGGTGCTGACTGTAGAATCTGGAAATGTGGAATATAAAAACATAAATTCTTTTGTTCTTAGAGAGAAGTAGTTTTTGTTTTGTTTTTTTTTTTTTTTAATTCTGGCTGAATGTTGCAGTTTTGAATCTTGTCGGTCATTTGGCTTTCTGCAGGTGTATCTGCTTAGCTTATTTTCATGCTTCTGGGTAACTGGGCCAACTAGTTGTTGTGCTGTCTCCTTCACACCTCTCAAACATTTACATAGTGTTTGTAGAGACTCAAGATTTCATCTGTTTTTTTGTGTGGAGCATAGCTTGTTTGTTTTAAGAGGATTTTTAGGGGAGGAAAAAAAAAATGTGGGGCACCTCACAGGTGTCGGTGGAGGTGAAAAGAAAAGACTTGGTTGTGATCTTGCCTAAAACAATCTCCCTTCCCCTCCTGTAGAGTCAGAAGTCTGTCAGAACTTGTTTTTGTTGCTCACAGAATGACTTCTTTTTTCTTGATGTTGTGGCTTGCTTCCTGGGAAACAACATGCCTGAATGATTTGTAGGGACTAGACAGTCTCAATCTTTGATGTTTACTGGAGGTTGAGTAAAGGACACCTCTGGTTACATCCAGTTGTGATAAGTAGTGCTGGCTTTCCTAAACAGCTGTTTTTAAGCTTCTGTAACCATGACATGAATTCCTCAGCTGACTGCAGCATTGGAAATGGAAATTGCTCTTGACTTAACTCGAGGGATCAGATCATTGACATTCAAGGGACAGAGTGAGGTCGATATTCCCCAGTTCTAATAAAACTTGGCAGCTTTACAGTGACAGCCAAGCATCGTGCCTGGAGACTTTCACATTTACAGAATTGCCAGTAATATGTCTTCTGACTTTGTTTTTCTAAATAACTCTGAAGCATTTGTGTGATGCAGTGAGTGGTTTCTGTAAAGACGGGAGGGGGGGGGGGGGTGGGGGTGTTCATCTCCAACTAGGTTTTAAGATTCTTGGATGTTTTAACTGGATAATGTGAAATGGTGTGTCTGATAATGAAGAGAGTTTTGAAATTCTCCCCCCATTTGGATATCCCTGCCTGCCGATTAAAACCCACCCATTTTGCATTTTTGTACACTCTTCTGTGCATTGAGGTGTGTGTGAGTAGATTTATCTGCATCTTGAGTGCTGAAAGCTGTCTGCTGGGATAGGGAAGGGTGGTGGGGTGTGTGTGACCACTGCTGCAGAGCTGCTGTGGAGAGACAGGGAAGGAAATAAATGTATAGCTCTGTGACACAATGCTCTGTTCTGAGGCAGCATGAGGGGAAAATAGTCATATTCTGTGACAGCAGAATCAATAGGGCCTCTGTTGAAACGAATGAGGATTTTTATCTCTTGAGGCTATTGTTGAGGGCAGACTGAGGCAAATGTTTAATGGGTTCATGCTTTTGAAATGGTTCTGTAACTGTAAGGGAGAGGAACGTGCTTTTTAAAAATTGAGTGAGCAATTATGAAAAGGAGGTTAGTTGCCACTTCTGTAAATGGTTCCTTTTGTCAGAGTTGAGTGTTCAGTATTTGAACAAGCATCGGGAGTCAGCAGCCATAGCACTTGCTTTATGTATTTATTTTGTGACTTCAGACTTGGTGTGTGTTGATCTGTGTGACTGTAAAATGTGGATGTCTGTCCTAAAGAAGTGTAATGTACGTATAGAGGTAGAACTTCTGGTTTCAAAGGGCATACCTTTGCAAAATATAGACAAGAATATACTTATATATATAAAATACCAGCAAAATATAGAAAACTGTATATAAAAAAATACCAGCATCCTTTTTTTCCCCTGGCATTTTGGTGTTTGGGTTGTTCCACAAGATAACTCTGAGAAGTATGCAGTTATCAAGGTGCTGATCATTGTGGACATATTATGCAATCTAAAGTCTGTTATTGACTGCAAGGTTATTAATGTTTAGGAACAGTAATGTAACAAGGATTACTTAGAACACAGTAGTACACGGGAGTAGTCAGAAATTGGCTCTTCTAAGTCTTTTGAATGCAGTAACTTCAAAAACTTCCTGGTGCAAAGCAGGTGAAAGAGGAACAAATTATTCAAGAGCACAGCATTCCCATGCATGAGGTGTTAGCGTAAACTGTACTTGAGTATTGGAAAACTCTGATACATCTGGCAACTCATGAAGTTCTTTATTTTTTAATTTTTTGTGTGTACAGAAACTTGAAATGTGCGGATGCTCTGGTTCTGCTTTTGACAAAATAGTTCTGGATAATATTGTGTTTTGGCTCTCAAACTTAGAAGGAGGAGTGAGAAATTCCAGCTTGAATTTCTTGTTTATAAAACACATGTGTGCTCATGCTCTGGCTCTTGCCTCCTTCATATATGTGTATATATGCATATATAAATATAGCTGTGGTATTTATTATGCAAACAAGAAAAATGAGTACTTGCTGGATTGCTAGGGATGTTCGTGCCTCAGCAGTTTATTGTAAGCTGCTAGTTTTGTTTAAATGGGAAGTGTTTGCTTAGGTCACCTGCCAAGTTTGATACTTTATTGTTTTGTTTTTAAAATGCTTGGACTACAAAAGCCTTTGTTACATCCTCACTTCAATTACTGTAGTGGGAACCAAAAATGCTTTGTTTTTAAAAATTAAAGAATAGCTTGAGTTTCAGAAATACTAAGCTGAAGTGATTTCCCCCCTCCCTCTCCCCTTACCTTGTCAAATTAACATGATTGCATGTTTCACTTTTTATGCTAAGGAAGTTCTGATCTTCAAAGGCAGCTTTCAAAAAGACATGCTGGTTCAGCCAAGGAGACTAATATTTTAGAAGGAATATTACCAGTAATAAAAAAGAGTTATGATAGTTTGCATTAATTTTAATAACTTTTTGTACAGCTCTTGAGTCAAGATGTGAGAAATTAAAGGGGAACACAGTTCTTAGTTTGACTGCAGTGTATTTATTCCTGATGTACAGCATTATCTCGTGCAGACATGTAAAAAGGCTGCATGAAGCCTCGATGTGTGGCTTGCTGTAGGAGTGCTGTAACAGAGGTTTGAGTCCATTTTCTAATCTCTGTTTAGGAGCTGCATGACCCTGTATCCATATTTCTTCTGCTTGACATCTCTGCCCTTACAGAGGGGCAAAATGCTATGAAAATTATCTTAAATTTCAGTAGCATTGGGTTTAGTAGGGGGTAAAAAAAAGCAAATGTGGTCTGTGGTGCTTAAATTCTTGTCCTTTCTATCTGTAGTGGGGAAAGAGGATAACCCATGGGCTTTTTTCAGTCTTTTTTGTGGTCAAATTAATATTAATTTGCCAGTTTTGATGTACCTGCCTCGCATTGTAAAGCTAATGTAAAATGCTTTCCATTTAATTTTCCTGGTGATCTACTGTGCAAGTTGATTCCTTTGCAATACCAGGGCTAGGAATATCAGCTCAATTTCTTCTGGTAGTTCAATGTAGTAGTTGACCATATTTTACTTCCTTTAAGATCAAGTGGAGATTGATATGAAACCTTGAGAGTCTTGATTCTTCCCCCCACTTCAAATTAAGGCAATAACAGGTAAGCATGCTGGGCTCTGAGTGCTTCTGGGACTCTAGTTTGTCTCAGAATAATTTAAGAGATAGTGAATGTAACGAACCTAATCAAATGCATGCAAATAGCAGAGTGAATATTCATACAAAAATAATAGTAAAAAAATTAAACCTAACTGCATTGTTAGAAACTATATTATATGCTTGACTGAGAAATTTATTTAGTGATATTGGTAAACAATATTCTTGAATTAACCTTGAGTAAAAGCTTGGGTTTTGTTTCTGTCTTAATAACCTTAACTTACAGGTTTTCCATAATGCTGCAAATGGAAAGTGAGGGTAAGAAGGTGACCTCTTAGACAACTCAGGGAGGGAGGGCAATGTTTACAATTTTTTTTCCTGAAAAGCCTGGTGAGATGAGTGAGAAAAACTGAAATGCAATGAGGCAAAGTAAGAA
This sequence comes from Chaetura pelagica, assembly GCF_000747805.2. Taxonomy (NCBI): domain Eukaryota; kingdom Metazoa; phylum Chordata; class Aves; order Apodiformes; family Apodidae; genus Chaetura; species Chaetura pelagica. The sequence goes on from NW_009954555.1 coordinate 2,389,774, forward strand.
AGAAATGGGTCTGTCTTGTCAGAAAGTCAGAACTGTTAGGGTGGAGATCAGATGATTCGATGTTAAGGAACCTTTCTCTGCCTTCCAGTGATGGGAATGTAAGGGAAAAGGAGAGGAAGAGTTGCCTTCCCCCCCAGTATAAAAGTGTTTCTTCTAAATATTGATCAGGAATGAGAGTTCCTCATACATGTAGGTGCCTTTTTATGATGTTATCCACACAATTCATGTTTTCCTAAAGATGTAAAATCAGAAACAAATGTAGGTTTTCCACTTTGTAAGTGTGGGGTATATGTAGAGTATCTAATGAGTTCCTGTGAAATGTCAAATTCCATTTATCCTGATAACCATCAATAATGCACCAGATGTGTTTGACTGCATTTAGTTTTGTATTAAATTAAACGTAAGCAGGGATGCATGAAGTTCATCTTTAATCCTGCCAAAGCCAGTGCTGTTGACAACTACTTTGTGTTCTGTGGTTTTGGGCTTTTTTTGGGTGTTGCTTTTAACTCTTTGCGTATATGGCTTGTGTGTTTGTAGGTGTCTTGCTTGTAGTAAAGAATCACTCTTAAATTATTTATCTTCATTCAGATGAGCTTATACTCTTAAAGTTAATACCTTTTTGAACAATTTTTTTCTTCCATCCTGTCAATCCTTACATTATTAGTTTAATATATAATTACACTCCCTATCTGTATTTTAACTTAGTGAAATGGAGGCAAGGTTATAAGTGGTAATAATTATATATAAATACTTCAGCTGTAAGGTAAGCAGAAAACCTCTAATGGGTTGTGCCTTGTACTTAATAACACCTTTGTCCAAAATGCAACCCCCAGTGATTTGGTAGTGTTAATATACAGCCTCTCTAAATGCTAACTAATGCATTTAGAAACAGCCAAGAGTTGCTACCAAGTAGACACTGGCTCTTGTGTGAGAGAGGATCTGCAGTGTGATTCTTAGCAGCCTGTGGAAGCAGTCGTGTAATTAAGATGGCAAACCTTGGAGATCTAATATGCCCTCCCTGTTCCCTTAGAAAATCAGCTACATCATTGAAACAAGACTTGAAAAGCATGCTCTGAAGCCAGAACAAACACCCTGAAATTTTTATCATAATGTTGCTTTTAAAAGTCCTAAATGTCCTCTATTTAAAATGAAATTCTTTTGTATTAACCTGCTTTCATATGCTAGCTTTCACCAGACTGCAGAATTGCCTGATTTGACTTTCTAATGTAACTGTAATGAATCTTCTGGGAAATGGAGCAATTGAATGCATATACTGTGCAACTCCATTGTAAAATATTCTGTTAGATCTGCTATATTTCTGATTTTATTTTATTTTTTAGGGGAGAGGTGTCCCTGTCAGGTATTAAAGCTTAAACCAAATGTATTCTCTAGGGGATTTCAGGAGCTCAGACACTTCAGTGTGTAATATTCCCTTGATTAAATATATTTTCAGTATCACATACATAAATAAGCTGGGTGGTGGTAGCACAGTTATATTAAATTCAAAGGTGTATATTTGGAGAGAAAAGAATGAAGATCAAAATTATTAACAGATAGCCTTGCATTAGGCACAAAAAGAGCTGTGTTATGCATGCACAGAGAGCAAGGTGAAATATCTGGTAGCCAGATAAAGGCTGGGTGCATCTGTGTACAACAGCTCATGAGGACACTTCTGTAGGCATTGTTGTGGTGTGGGCATTGTACTCTGCACTTTCATGTAGCAGCTGGTGAGCTTTGAAAAAGGGATTTCTGTGCTACAAGTTTTTGGTAACTGGTGTATCCATAGTATTTGTAATTGTATAATGCGGTGCTGTTTTATTTGTGTGAAGGAAATTGAATGCTGGAGTTTAATAATTAAGAATTTATTAGTGAAAACCTCATGTTCTAATTAGCCAGATGCTCCTGTTTTGAAATGGTTAGCTGCAATTAGGGTTTTTAAATAGAAGGGTCTTTCATTTAGTGCTGTATAGATTTGACTTTGAAGATTGGACTTCAATAGGTTCTAAAGATTGCAATGTTGAAGGCAAATTTTCTCTTTATTCTATTGAAAGGTAGGAATCTTACTGAAATTTCAGGCTAGGTAAGTGAGTTTGAACAATTTGAGATTTTTTTGTCTTTTTTTGCTTTAACATGGCATTGAGAGTGGAATGTGGGGTGGTGGTTTCTTCTGTGATTGTGTGTTGTTGGTTTTTGTTTTCTTGGTTTTTTTTGTTTTTTTTTTTTTAATTAGGTAGAAGAAGTTTGGCAAATGTAGTGTGTATTTATGGACTTTTTTATTGTGGTGGATTTTCCTGTTTGGGTTTTTCAAAGATAGTAAAAGGAAAACTGTGGCTAGATTGATTGTTCCATTTTAGCCACAGATAATTCAACCAAGTAGGTAACCATCTGATAATTCGTGTGTAGGAGATCTATAGGTATCTGAAATGAAGAATGTGTGGGATGGGATTTAAAAAAAAGTGTGTTAGTTTTTTGTCACAGGCCAGTATTTTTTAATAATATCAGCTTGAGTGGTGTGATGATGCATCTGATGGGCCCTCCTGAGAGAGGATGATTATACTGGAGAGATATCAAACTATGAATCATTTACACTAACCTCTTGTGAAGCACAGCTTGCATTTTTAATGAAGGATGATTGCATTTCATAAACAGACCTTTAAAATTTAAAATAATATTGATCCTCTTTCATTTAGCTCTATTAAAACAGTAAGCTATGTATCTCTTTCTAATAGCCACAGATCAGATATTTTAAAAAACACACTGAAGTGTGCACACAACTCTATACAGAGAGGATGTTTTTGTATTAAAATCCCTTCTGATTCTGGAGTTGTACTTGCAGGGTGTGTGACTTGACAACAAAATGACCGTTTGAAGAATATTTCATACTGTGTATGAAAGGGAGGGGAGAATCCAAGGATCTAATACTCAGCTTGGCATCTAACAGTCTTTCCTTTCATACTTATATTTCAGGTCTGAAATGCCTATTATTTGCAGCCTGCTTTCCAGGGAAGGCCATACCCAATACTCCAGTGGATTGCCTGTGTTGATTCCTGTTAGGTGGGATAGATTCTCTTGCCTTATTTGGTTCCTGTGTTTTGGGGCTTCCTGTGTCTTCAGGATGACTGTTGGAACAGGTAGAGATGGCCACTGTGACTCCTGAGCTATGTTTAGCTTCAGAGTGCCACAGTGTGTAGCTGCTTCTTCAAGCCATCCTAAATCCTCACTCTGGCTGGGATGTTGCTGTAGCTTTTAGGTAGCCAAATTCCCCAGTGGTGGGAGGAAGTAAGCAAAGAGCTGCTGAAGGATGTTAAAAGTCTGCCCTGAAATTCTGCTGCTTTTATAGAGCTGTGGGATACCTGGGAAGCCATTATCATCTCTTGTGTGGGGTTTTCAAACCCTTCAGCTTTGTGTCTCTGTCTTTGGATTCATCAAGGCATACTGGTTAGTCAGCTTTTGAGTTAACTCCTCCTTGTAAATGAAGTTGACAGTAATACTTGCATAAATTCCAGTTAGGTTCCAGTGAAGCCCTGGCCCAGGTTGCCCAGAGAAGCTGTGGCTGCCCCTTCCATGGAAGTGTTCAAAGGCAGGTTGGATGGGGCTTGAAGCAACCTGGTCTGGTGGGAGGTGTCCCTGTCCATGCAGGGGGTTGGAACTAGATGATCTTTAAGGTCCCTTCAAGCCCAAACCAGTCTGGGATTCTATCATAATATTGGCAGAATCATGCAACAACAGATCAGAGAAGTTCATGTTCTGTGTGTTTCTAGAGAGAAAGTAAAACTGGATCCTGATGATGAGCAGGTTTAATATATTTGCAGTGTTTGTTGAGATGGGAGCCTTTTGAATGATATAATAGTCTCTTGAATTTCCTCTAATTATGTACATGTGTACTTTAAAACTGAAGAGTAAACAGAAGCAGCAGCCAGTATTGTGGTAGCTCTTCAGAGTAGGAGATTAGATTATTAGATTATTTTAAGTGATTTTGAACATTGAAACATAAGAAAGAGGTGCTTCCCCCACTGTTATGATTATTGCTTTTTAAAAATCTTACATTATATATATTGCTGTTTGTCTATAGGTTTCAATTCACAAAACAGTGAAGCATCACTCAGTTTACGTCTGGCACTTGAAAAGGCCATGCTTAAGGAAAAGCTTGTATTGACCACTTGCCTGTTGGTTGTTTCAAAGGTGACTTATAGGCATCACATTTTCACAGCAGTGGTTGGTGTAGTCACTAAACCCTTCTCTGCACATGTGTCTGTGGTGTCTTTGGGGAAAGGGTCATGACATATCCTTTAACAGAGAAGATAGGAAATGTCAGAACTTAAGGCAGCAAAATAATTGAAGAGAATTACTTAGAAGGGTCAGCTTCCTTCTTGGTGGCCAGTATTTCTGGGAGGTCAATTCTGCTTAAAGAAGCATTTCCCCACCAGCATATTCACCTGACAACACTCAAGCTGATCTGTTAACTCAGAACAGCTAGGGACAATGCCCTCATCTTGAACTAGTGCGTTGAAAATTGCCATGAATAAAAATAAGCATAGTTCTATATCTGTGGGGAAAAAATAAAATAGAATCAGTATTTAACTTGGGATCTGATGTTGAGTCCCATGGTGAAAGGGCAGATTTAAACCTGAATCTTTTTAACTTTAAAATGCAGGTAGTATATTTTATGTTGAAGATAGATAAGTACACAGCAGGCTCTAAGGCCTTGGAGGATGTTATAATTTCTGTATCTTTCCTGTAGATAACCTTTTTCTTTTGTCAGCTGAGTTGAGTAATGGAAATAAAGAGTGGTGGTGCACAGAAAATATGTTCTGGGGACTTATCTCCATATCATGTCAGTGTTTTCTGCTCCTCTCTTTCCTCTCTGGTTTCCTTCTATATAAAATTAAATTCCTCAAATCCATTGTTGCAGATTGACTTGCATCTTGCTGTCTCTAAAACGAGTTATATACAGATCAGCCTGTTGTCAGGGCATTTGAAAAAAGCAACCTACATTTGGAGTCAAAGGCTTTAAAACCTGTGTGTGTCACTGCCTCAGCATGGAGAATTTATTTTCCCTGCTCCTGTGTGGGAACAGTACGTGCTGTGTTTATCTAGAAATGAAATTTTTCTACCCGTTGTTGCCATTGTGCATTCTGTTTTTGTAATCATCTTTTATAAAATGGCTTTATTGTTCACTGATCAGGTGTATCCTGACATAAATAAAACATTGGCAGTAATTGGCTGTGACAGATTTTCAGCACTCCTCCTCTCTGCAGCCTCTGACAGTTCCAGCAGGCACTGGAGAACCCAGTTCTCCCATAGGAAAGTCCCTGGGGTAATTGGCTTTGACGGCTCCTGGTGCTGCAATAACACTGATCCATGAGCTTGTGTGAGCTGCATAATGCCTCGAGGATTTTGTAGCCATCAATATGTCCTCAGCTTGAATCATTTTTTTCATACTTTTTCGGTGGCAGTTTATTAAAAGAAACGCTTGCTACGCTTGCTGTGTGTTTGGTATCTACACAACCTCAGCTGTCATGGTAGATGAAAACACTGTCCTGCAATTCTGTGCAAAACACCACAGTGTGTCTGTGGCTGATGGAAAGAGAATTCCCTCCTGCAGTTGGTGGGAAACAGTTGCAGTTCAAGTCCCCGTGTAGGTATATTGATGTTTTACAGTTTTGCGTGGTAATAAAATGTCATAGTCTGTTGGCAAGAGCACAACTGCTTTTGTTTGCAAAACTTAATAAGCTGTGAGACAAAGCCAAAAGTATGAAAAGGCTGAGATGTACATCCTAAGGGAGGAGCAACATTTTGTCAGTGCTAACCACATCCAAAGGCATCCTAACCTGATTGCTATCTTAGGTAATAACTCAGATTTCTTTTGTGGTGTCAGGTGAAAAAAAGTAAATCTCATGGTTGGTGGTGTTGGTGACATTTGATCTTATGAGGATATTCTGAGAAATGTAAATCACAGCAAATCCACCTTGACTGGATCTTACTCAACTGAAAGGCCAAAGTAATTTGGTTCTTAACCAAAATTGTCACATTGAGCTGAAATGCATTAAAAGCAGTTCTTAAACAGGGTTACTTCATCGCAACTAGTATTGCTGCTCATCCCTTAAAGCAGAATTTTCATGGATGTGGTGTGGGTCAGAGTTATTTACATCAACAGTGATTGTGATTTTTTAATTTATTTTTTTCCCCTGAACTTTAATGATTCTAATATGGTTTATGGGTTTGTAGTCATGCAATACCAATGTGGTGATGAATCTTCTGGGGAAACACCGGATATAGTGTAGGGTATTCTGCATCTCTTATTTTTAGGAACAAACCAATTCCTAGAGAAACAAAGCCTCTAGTTTGGTTGTCATTTTGGGGAGGTTTGACAAAATTTTAAGTTCCTTGTTTTGTGGACTCAGTTCTGTCTTGCTACTAAAGATAAAAGTTGTCTGTTTAGTTACATACTACAGAGAAAAAGTTTATGATCAATGCCTGGCTGGCTGTTTGCTTTCGGTTCCAGTTTTCTGTGCCAACAAAAAACTTTTCCTACTCAGCTCATGTTTTATGAGTTTGTTTTTATAGTTGTTTATGTTTCTTGAATCTTTAGGCAAAATCCTGAAGCAAGATATTCCTCATTATGTGGTGTTTCTAGTGGTGGTTTGAAGGAAAAGTTAATGAAATGTCATTCTTTCCACTACATGAACACGAAGTGCAAATAAAATTTTTAAAATGGGATTTCAGTTCCATTTTCAAAATACGTATCTATTTTGGTAGATTATCTCCCCTGAAAATTACAGTGATTATTTGGGAGGAACCTTTCTGAGGCAGAAAGAACAGCTTAAGAAGCTCACTTCTGCCTTCAGAAATAGGACTTTTAAACAAGAAAGTTGCAGTGTAGTATTTTTATCTTCTTTCTTATACAGACTGACCAGTTATACACAGATTCTGTCCCAATATGACAGAAAAGTGTACATGGAAGATCATGTTCTCTTTTCAAAGGAAACCTTAGTTTGAAAACATAATGATACTTAAAACCATTCAGTCTCTTTTGTACTGTGCTATTCATATCCTCCCCACCCCAGGATCCAAAACCGGGGAATATTCTTTTCTTAAATATGCCCAGTGAAGTCTTGGGAATCAAAAATAGCAAAATGCAATTACAAGCTAATTGATTAATGTAATTACATGAATATTTTGACTAAAACTGGGTTCTGCAACATCAGCAATTTACTTACAAAATGCATTATGACTGTACATCTAGCAAAAATTCTTTTGCTGATGGATGTAGATGCTATTTCACATCCTGTTTTCTACTTAAACTAATTTTAGCAGTTAGTGTGTGAACAAGTGAAATACTCTAATTTGCAGCAGATTGATACTTGCTCTGGAAACTTGAGCACATTGCAAAATTACTTGCAAAACCTAAACTTCAGATAAGTAACTAATTCTTACTGCTGTAGATTCTTGCATGTAAAGACCCAGTTTACTCTGCCTTCTAAATGAGGCCTGGCATCAGAAAGACCAATAAAGGATGGCTTGTTCTGGTGAGTCCTGCTTCTTGTGGAGTTTGCTGCTGTTGCACAGGCAGCATCAGTAATTTCTGGGCCTCATCCATGTACTTTCTGATACAATCAAGAAACAACGTGGTGCCAGGCAGTGGAAGCTAATCCCTGTGGTGACTGTGTGGGGGAGCATAAATGTGGAAGATTGTTGCACTGACCGTCTCACTAGCATTAATATTAGTTGGAACAACTGTCTGTAAAGGTCACATTCTTGCTGATCCAATGTGAAAGCTACACAATCTTGTTAGCAGATACTGTGCCACATGAAAGAGGATTATGTAGCAATAATAGCTCATAGTGTATCTCTCTATTGCTCTCCAAAGGATTGATTTATTTTCAGGTGTATGAATGACAAAATACAAAACTCAAGTTAACTTATTTTCTTAATAAAATGTACACATCATGTAATACTTCAAATGTGCTCTTCTAAATAACCTCATAATGATCCACAAGCTTGCCCCGACTTAAGAAGATTAAGGAATTAATGTCAAATTAGACATAACTGCAAATAGTATTTACTCTGTTGGATATGCAGGGGAAGTAGGCAGTTGACAAATGTTAAATGTGTTTCTAAGATTATTTTTCCTCCTTAAAGGAAGAACCACAATTGTTAGGATAGTTCCATATTAGTATGCTGGGTGTGTCCATGAGGGAATATGGCACTGGGCAGTGATGATGTTCTGTTATCTGAGAGTTTGGCCAAGGACACGGGCAGGTCTGCTCAGGAGCTGAAGGTGTCAGTTTAATTCTACATCAGACAGTTTCCTGTGTGCCAGCAAAGTCTAGAAAGGTAACAGTTTTGAAGTCCAAGTGCGTGTGTGCAGTGGGTTAGATTTGGTGTGAGGTGATGATAAAATGCCTAAGAAGATTGTCTGTGTTATGTAACACTAATGGAATTATGGTTGGATAAACACATTAATATAAGGGAGGGAGAAAATGCACAGACTTGAGCTGTGGGAGGCATGAATGTTGCTGTTGAAAGCCGTGGCATAATTTCTGAATAAGTTTTTTGAAATTCAGTATAGCTAGTTAAAAATAACATGTAATGAGTGGTGGTTTTCCTAGCTGTAAATGGCTTACCTTAATCTTTCTATTTTGGTCAAGTGAAAGGGAAATGAGGTCTGAGGAAATGCTCTTTAGCAAAAGACGGGGAAGCTACCAAGATTACTTGTCTATCAGTTGAATTGCAGGTAATACTTTCTTTTATGTGCACAGCAGTTTGCTCACTTTCAGATTCAGAGCAGCAGTGGCTCTACAGAACACATGGTTTGTGCTAAACCAGTGGCCAGATCCTTTTGGAAAATAAATGTATATTGAGAGATGTAGTAAAGATCTGTAGTTATTCTAGGGCTCTAGATTTGTCTTTCAATAGATGCTATTTTTAGTAGCTCTTCTCAATTACTTGTTGATTTTGATGTTCAAAGGTAAATAAACATTTATGAAGGCACAGGCTTAAAACTCCAGATTGCTTCTTACACTGACAGCTGTTATAAAAACTGCAGACTTTGTATGTGTAAAAGTATAGAGCTGTGAACAGGAAGACCAGTAGATACATTAGCTGTATATGATGCTTAATTTAGGTCTTTAAAAGCTGTGATTTTACAGCTTTTGTGGCTCAAACCCCAGTATATTTTAAATGACATGATTAATTCAGCAATGTTTTAGATAGTTTGGCACTTATTTCCATCAGGTCATTGCTAAAGATTACATTCAGAATGATTATATTTTAAAGCTTGGTAACCTCATGTTAACCAGTGTACAGAAACTGCTTTTACTGTAAATCATGGTCACCCATACCAGGTGTAAGTTTCTGTTTGCAAAAAGGCACATATGTAGTTTTATATTTTGATAGATTGATTGAAACCAAGAAAAAAAGAGTTTTTAAGGAAGTCACAGCTTAATCTCTAAGTTAAAATTCACATGCCAGGATTTCAGATTGTTTTTTGCAGTCCAAGTAGCCTAGCCTGATTTTGTTAGCTGTGAAATAGCTGTTGTGACTGTGAAGTAGGGTTTTTTGACTTGTATATTTTAGGCAATTGCAAGAGCAGAACACTTCGCTTGTAATAAATATCTTGGTGGAACATAGTTTGTGATGGAAGCTTGTTATATCCTTTCTGTAGACTAGTTTTTCTGGCTCTTCATATTGCAAAAAAAAATAAATTCCCCCCCGATTTTCCTAGTAATGACTTTGTGTGCTGGAAAGATAATCTATTTTCTTATGACTCTTTGGCTTTATGTTGACCTTGTTTAAAAGTAAAAACCACTTTTGTTTTAACTCATCATTTTTTCTGTGATTTACATTAAAGGAAACGGTTGTTTGAAGATAGCCCTGAATTCTGGCCATTAGAGTTCTTACAGTTACTGCCTGTTCCCAAAAGCAGAGTCCTGCAGAGATCTTTTTGAATCCCCTTAGATGAAGGATGGCTATCCTCTTCAAGAGAGATTAGAAGGATAATCATAGATTTTCTGACACAGAAGATGGATCTCTGGTATGAGATATGTGGGTAAAGCTCAGGTGCATGCCCCTGTGTGTTTACTTGCTCTTCTGTAACAGAAAATGTGGCCCTCAGACTGGAGAATGAAGATGGAGGAGTTGTTGGGGGTGGTGGTGAGGGAAACACCACCTTCCTTCCTTGTTAGGAACTTAGGTCGACATCGCAGCTCACTAGAAATCACTTGCATAACTTGTTTACTATTCTCAGTCAGTTGTGAATCTGCTTAGTTTGGAGGATCAGAGCAAAAAGACATAATTAAATTATACAGTCTGGTTTTTTGTTTATTTTTTCTTTTTTTTTTCTTGTCCCAAGGGCTCAGATTTGGATGAAGTGAATCACTAATGATTGAATTGATTCGTACTTACTTATGCTCTCTGCATAGCTCCTTGTCTCAGTGTTAGCTTTTGCATGGACCTGCTTTACAAAAAAAGTTGATAGTCATGGAGCCAGAATTTAGTAATGTTTTTTCACATGGCAGTAACTTACCCTCATTTGAGGTTGAAATAGGTCTTTTAACAGTAGTTTGGTAACTAAGTGAATTTTTAATTATCAGAAATAATATACGGAAATAATTAACGGAAATAAGTAAGTCTTTCACTTACAAATAATAATTAAAAACTCTAGTTCTTATGACTGTGAGGTCATCTTACAGACATGACCCATGTTAGAACAGATCAAGAATGTCATTTTAGATGGTAGAGTCTTCTAGGATTTCTTCAGTGCTTTTGGAGATCAAAATTACTATGTGATAAGACCCTTTATGGCTGTTAAGGATGAAAGGACCTTCATCTTTAAGTGAGGAAAAGTCCTGGAAACAGTTGCATTGTATAGGATTGACTGAGAGTTAATGTAATTCCAAGGGTTAAACCACTTCAGAGAGTTAACTTGCAGAAAGAGGCATGTTTAGGCTGTTTGTAAAAGTGATTTAAAAAAAAATTAAATTTGTGCCTGTTAGATGAAAAGGTGATGGGTCTCTCTGACCAACGTGAACCTTTTTTGGTTTTTTTTGGTAAGATATAGAAATGCAGACAATTATCAGTCATATGACACCACTCAACCTGTGCTATTTCACTCACCCCTGTTTCCCAGCTGGGGAGTGGATGTTTAACTTTGTGTGTGTGTATATATATACAGACACACACACAGAGTATGTAAATTTAGGAAAGAATAGATTTATCCCTGATGTCTAAAAAATGCAGTTGTGTTTCCAGTTAAATAATAGGTTTGTTACCAGCTTTTGTGTAAAATACTACTCCTTTTTAGAAACCTGCAGGTGCCGTGGTATGAATTCAGTGAGGGAATGAGGGCATTCTCGTTTGGTATCAGTCATTAATGAGGAGCTGACTCTAGAGGGCACTCGTAATCAATAGTGTTCTCCTTCCCATTCTTTAACGTGCCAAGCTGATGTTTCACTGAAGAAAAGCAATAAAAATTGCTATGCATTCCTTCTGCCCTTCTCCCCAGCCACATGGCCTCTCAGTATATTTGAAACATGAATATGGGTTTGGCCTAGAGAGTTAAATCTGGAAGATGTGCCATAATTATTTAGCTCTGGAGGGACTGCTTCCCAAGGCTTCAAAAAAACACTGAGCTCTAACATCCTACCTGTTGTTTTCATGCTGGCTTAAATAATTTGGGTGCTCAAACTGTCTTTTCAGGCCTTCATAGATCATAAATAAAAGGAGGAAATGGCTCAAACTTGATGGCATTTTCTTCCTTTCTTGGACAGCAAGTAAAATACTTTTGTCTCAGAAATAAGCATTGTCTTTGGTTGTGATTTTTAATATTCCTTTCTAGCACCTAGGAATAATAAAAATTGGTAGTAAAACATGTAATAATATGTAAATTCCACTGAGATTTCACATATCCTGTATATGACCAAGGCAGAGAATTACAAGTGCTTTTCAGGGAGTCCACGTGTTGCTGTTCAGTGCAGGTGTTGCTGTTCACAGTCATGGCTCTTCCTGTTAGAGTAGCTTCCTGAGTTAACAGTTGAACTTCTTTTAGCAAGTATATTGAAACCTGAAAACACAGCACAGACAATAATTACATAGTTATAGAATAGACTTCCAGATAACTTAATTCAGGTAGTTTTTCAGTAGGTTTTCCTCTGAGTGTGAGAACTGTTTCCATAATTACTATAAAAAGTCCCCCAAGTATATGAGATCTCACCTAAAGCTGTAGCTCAAGTTCTCAGTCAGAGAATATCTAAATCTGCAAAGATCTGTCCAGATTTCTCTTTGATGCTCTGTGGCAGGAATGATGCATTTCTTTCACAGCTTAAAAGCAAATCTTGTCTTGACTGCTTGGAGTGCCTGGTCATCCTGATCCATGCAAAGTTAGGGAGGATGATTGTCTGGGCTCTCCTCTTTTGTTGTACTGAATATACTTTGCCTTTTTCCTCTGGAAAAGTGTAACTGTTTCCATCTGAATATACAGTGAGGTAAAACAGAACTTGTAATTTTTACCTCTGACTTGAGGGGCTATGAGGATAATAATTGTTTCAGCCTGGTGGAGATTAAAACTTGTCTCCCATGTCTGTTATTAAATGTGGGAATAGCTGCAGACTGTGGAATAAAAGATTTGATTTACAGTGCAACTGTGTGAAAGGCTATAATGGAAGAACTGTAGAGATGTGTTTGGTATAAAAGCTTCATTTAAGAGGAAAAGCAGCAGCCGCCTACTAGACCATTTCTGGTTGTGATTTCTATTTTAGTAGTCTGAAGCCCAATGTGGTGATTTGTGTGGTATAATGATGGTAATTCAGAGCTGGAAGATGAGTTGTCTGTAATTTGGAGCCTTTCTCAGTGTTACAGCTTCTTATCAGGAGAGTTAACGGGAACTGAACTGTCTGTACTACTCACCATTTTCCTCCTTTCTCAAGTTAAAGGTTAAAATTCTTACAGGTGTGTCTGTTAGTTTTGCTAGCATTAAGGACTGCTTTGGACACTTGCACTTTATTGCTGTGGACATATTTTTCTACTTAACGTGGTGAGCAGTTGTTTAATTGGAAAAGCTGTTACTTCTCTTGATCCTGACTATAGTAAAAATCAATGTCTTCTCTGCAGGCTGAACTAATAGGAATCAAACTCATTGAAGGATGAAAATGGTTTAATCAACAGACAGCCATCTTAAAGGTTATTTACAAAAACCCAAACCCACAAACAAACCAAACACCCAAGCTCTGAAACTAATGAGCAAGACATGGTGCTTCCTACCTTACATTGGATGGAAGGAGGGAAAGTAGTACAAGTGTTAATCTGAAATGGATATAGTCATATTCCTGGGAGCTATTTGTTTTCAAAGTCTTCCCATTTAAACACTACCTCCTGTATTTATCTTCAGCCTTTGGATGAACTGAGAAAAATGAGGTATAATGATGGGTTTCTTTATAGTGGAGGCTGTGAATGGCTCTCTATTCATTCCAAAACGTGAATCAAACAGGATTGTCAGGCTTGTTCTGGTCTCCCTTGTCTAGCAAGGTCTACTTATTTAACATGTATCCATTGTGTATCTGGTTATTGGTAAATGGAGGTCCTGTTTGGATGTCTTGTAGCCCTGTAAATTGGGTAATGGCAGATCAATAATTGCTTACATGCCTGTAAAGGGAGGCTACACAGTATGTACTTCATGTTGTTTCTTGAAATTGCAGCACTGTTAATATTTAACCACCATTAACAACTGTGCTTTACAAATGAGCCTGAGAATACAGATGTTGATTCTAGTTAGTTAGCTTTCCAGTTCCCCTTCTTCTCTAGACTTTATTGAGTTGATTTTTTTTTTTTTTTTAACCTGTCAGTTCACTCCTGACAATTCCTTGATTAATATATTTTACAGTCATCACCTGAGCCACACTCGGGCATCCTCAGGGAAGTCAGGCATGTGTGGTGTCTGGGATTTGCAGGGAGGGTACTGGTGGTTCTTGTTGCCTCTGTGTGGTTCCATGGACATGGGGCTACGTGTGCATGTGGGGTTAGAGGCGTGACTAGAAAATGTTCATTCTGAAACTGGAGGTTATAAACAGGAACGAAGTGGAAGAGTGTGTGCTGTGACCCTTTAATGATGACTGTGTTAGGGAAACTGAAACAGTGTAACCTCCAAATGATGCTTTCACCTCTTGATGTGCCACCCTTGGCATGTTCACATCTTAAAAAGCAAAGAAGCAGATTTTACTTCATGAGTAAGTTGCCTACTGAGCTTTAATACAACGATTATTAAAGGATTATTAATGAAGCCATGAGGTGTATGTGTGTACCTGGTACTGATAGAAACTAGCATGACAATTCAGCAGGTCCTGATAGACATTGTGTTCAGAAGAGAATGAGACACCAGCTCACAGACCAAACCAAGAACACCTTTGAGGTTCTGTGTGTCTCCTGGCAGAGAAGCTGTCAGTGTCCCTTGGGATTTTTGTGCACTTTGCACACTGGATTTGTTGTTGTTTAGTGTATGTCTTGATTAATGAATTGAATTATTAGCTGTAGTGGGAACTGAACATATTTAATAACATCTTGTTATCTTGCTTGCTTGGACATTTTTTTGCCCTTATTACTTTCAGTTGGGCTGTTGTCAGCACTTGAGAGGAAATCTGAAGGCTTAACATTTGCAAGTGCAAAGTCTAGTTTCTGCGTGGTCTTTGAGGCTTGAATTTACACCTTGAGTGGGTTTTAAAATGTTTCTTTTACGAGGCTGACACTAGATGGCATCCTGCAGCTTGGCCATGTCACCCGAGTGAAAAATAGTGACTTGTTGCCAGTATTGCCTTCCTAAAAAGACTAAGTTAATTTGTGTGTTTCTGTAGGAGGTGCATTACATATGAAACCAAGGTCAACATAGTTAAGACTAGCGTTTTTCTTGTACATTTTAAAGGAAGTTCAGAATCAGAATCCAGCTATGTGAATGGGATTTTTAAGCCCTTATTGTGATTTTAATGTTAAATGCTGATAAGAAAATGTGCATTGTTTTGACAAGTAGCACAGTACTGATGTACATTAAAATATACTGCAGGATCTATATTTTTTTTTACATGTTGGATAAGTTAGAGTAAAGCATGCTTCAATGGTGCCACCTCTTCATCTACAGAGTGAAAAATATTGTGAAATAATTTTGAAAGGCTTTTTTGACTGTTAATTGGTTGACATTAACGATCAAAAATCTGGCACTTCCTTTTAGCTCGCTTAGAGCTTCTGTGTAGGTGGGTGAAGACTGCTGTGTGAAAAATATTCCTACATCAGTAAATCCCTGTTGGTTTGAAAAACAAATCGAGATAAGCTGAGTCCAACAAACTGCGTGTGTAATTTGTGTGATTTAAGGGAGGTCATGTTGCACTCTGAGCAGTATGTTTTTCAATTTATCTTTTGATAAAGTCCTCCAAAGTGTGAAGAGACCTTTTATAGAAGAATAAAATGTCTAATTTGTTCAGGTTACTGGAAAGTAGCGTGGCCAGGACTGACACATGCCTAATACTGCATTGCAATTCTTATCCTGATAGTTTTTTGTTTTGTTTTTTTTAAAAGCTCTTGAGAAATGGGTGCATGTGAATGGAGGAAAAGTGTCAGTTCTTGACATAAACCACTGTTCCTTCCTGTGAGAAGGAAGCAGTCTTGTTTGCTTAGCCTTTTGAATCTCCAGAGGGAAAATGAGAAGTGGAATAAACTAAGAACCTTAATATTACTCCATGTTTTTTTCTGAGAGGCTGTGGTGGAACAATGTCTGAATTAGTTTTACACCTACAGTATCTTCTCTTACCGTTTTGGGAAATCGAGGGTTTCTTCCCCATGTAACTGAACTGGAGTCATGTGGTTTCAGACTGTTAACATTTTTTCAAGACTATAGTAGAAACTTCCTGTTTTTAGAGATTATCTCCTTGTCTGGAGGGAAGGATTATTATAGGTATGGTCACATCCTGTGGTTATTGTCACTTAAAGTCTGTTGATGAATGTGCAAATGATCCTGACACAAAAACCTGTGAGCTGTAGTCACATTTCCTCTCTCTGCTGTGATTCCAATAAAAGACTGTGAATCCATTGCAAATTTAATGTATCTGTTAGTTCCATTTTTGCTGTACTTAGTGTGTTGAGAAAATCTCTTGGTAAAGAATCTATCTTACTCTGGAAGGAAGATACAAAGGAAGCATTTGGCAGTCATTTCCTTCAGCTTGTGAGTATGAGCATGCCTTGTATTGTAATAGTTTAAACATAACACAGGCTGTTGATAGAGTTAGCAAATTTTCCATTCCTGAAGGTAGTTTTTGTTGGAAATGGAGGGAAGAACAAGCCAACTTCCCTTGTTTTACAATTGCTTTGATAGAGTTTAAAAAGATGCATTTGCTTACTTCTTCCCTCCCTCATTTTCTTTAGCTTTGCCCTTCCCTCCATCCCCCACACATCCATTGAGAGGTTTATATTGTTTTTTTTCTATACAGCTGAAAACACATTGTTTCTTGTGTTTTTTCAAAATCCATTTTTAAAATTTTCAAGTATGTAAAGTTTTCCTTCCAATTACAACTTTTTCTTGACAAATATTTTGATTATTTTTTTTTTAAAGATAATACCTTCTTAAAATTGTGTGTTGCTTTGTAATTAAATTCAAGAAGCTGCTGAACACGTTGGTGTCTTGCTGTAAGTACCACAAAATCTGGCAAACACAACTGGATTTTGTTTTAATATTTCTTGGCTTACAATGTTCCATTCTGTAATTTGGACTTTCCCAGGGCAGGGATTTTCTACAAACATTTTTGTATTTAATTATTGGTCCCTACAGAGAAGAGGAAACAAATGGGAGAAGAAATACTGGAAAAAGTGGTTTCTGCGATTAACAGACGTGAACTTTTTTTTGCTTAAATTTGTCTTGCCTGGTTTGTTTTGATTTGGTGGTATGAAAACTGTAGCTGGGTTTCAAGTTACTTGTCTCACCACTTGTTCCCTGGTAGCTGGGTCACAATATCCTGACTCAGTTTATGACGTTTCATCCTTACATATTTACCTATGCACATAAAAGCTTTTATTTTAAACATCTTGCCAAGTTGCTGCATTCCTGAGGTTGTTAGTCCTTTTATGTTGTTTGGGTTACTTAGGAGTTATTTTTCCCCCCTTCTCTTTTCCCAAAAAAAGCATACTGTCCTTCTAGCTGAATTGTGTCCTTTTTGAGGTGCAGCTACTTTAGAGCATTGTCCTTGAATTAATTTTTAACTGTAAGTACAAGAAATCTGAGGGAACTTGCATTTTTACCTCATAATGAGCAGTGGTATTAACAAGCACTGAGTATGACCAGTGCACAGGTCTTGGGGTTTGTTTAAGTTTTTTCTTTGGAGGGTCTGGGACTTGTGCCACTCTTGACAGGTGGAATTTGGTTCAAAGATGTTACCTTCTCCTGACACCCGTTACAAGGGGAAGCAAAGGAGACAGACGTTACAGTTGTTGGTGACAGTTACAGCAAGGGCCATGCTTGGAGTTCTTGGGCCTGAGGGTGGTTAAAATCAGGTTGAAGTTCCTCTGACTTGTGTGTGCTTGATAGTGTCCTCCTTTCTGAGAGTACTGGTGTGCTGTCACATTTTAAGAGTGACCTGTAAGGACTTACAGCTCGACTGGATGTCTTTTCACACATAAACCTGAATACCACGTAAGTACAGAAAAGGAGTCATAGTTCTCTAAAGTGAGTGGTAGTGTTAGTAGTTTGGTTTACCAGGTTCTAGGTTAGATGCTGTGTACTTAGTGGCTGGGGGAAAAAATAACACCCCCCCCAAATCCCACCGAAACCAACCAGGCAAAACCAGCCCAACAAAAAAGCCTTTGAAGGTTCATGATCTGTAAAGGGTAGAGTTTCCATTTGAGGATTTGAGAGAGACAGGGAAGTGGTAGGTCCAAATTTCTGTGTAATGCACTAAATTAAAAGGACTCTTCATGTGCTGAGCTTTAAGAAGTGGAGCCTGCTGTACCCACATGCTGGAGTGGAAGTGGTCAAGACTGTTTAACTGTGTGCAGAGTTACAGTCTCCTTAGACAGGCTTGGATTACAGAATGAAATGGCCTTTTGATTACGCTGACGCAATAATAACATTGCCCTGAATTTCCTCTTGAAGATTACATTTTAGTAGTGTGGAAAAGCACCCTCGTATGAGTGAGGAGCAGGCTCTAGCTGAGTTAGTGTTGTGGCAAGAAGCTGCTTAAGACTACACATGCTTTTGGTTGTGTATTCACATGTGCTCACAGATCTACAGGTGTAGACAAGACTTGTCCAGCTCCAAGCAGGTTTGAAGAAAGTTGTGTGTTGATAGTAATAACTGTCTTGTCAAGACCTGAGTATCATTTGTTCTCAGCTGTGTTTATACTGATAAAACAGTGGATTATTTGCGAAGGAAGAAAGTGTCACCCCTAACCTGACCAAAGGCTTTCTATTTGGAACAGGTAGAGCCTAGAAGCTTTGATGTGGAATTGAAAACAAACAGAAACTGGTAAGGAATATTCAGTGCTCCTGTTCTGAGCATTTAAGAGGTGACCTTTCATGCTGGTAGCCCATCCTACTTTTCCTTTCCTCTGCTGAGGAATCTTCAGTTGACCGTTGGCCTCAGGATTCTCTAGCTACTTTTCAGCTTAAACTCCCTCTGCTTTAGGTTTTTTGTTTCACTGGAGGTATCACTGTTGTCTGGCTGAGAATATATGCACCTACAGGGAAAGGGAAACTTTTGAGGGCTGGAATGCAGTGACATGTAAGAAAAACAGGGCTGTGACAATGATATGGAGCTGTTAGCTCATTCTCCTTGAACCTACTCCCTTCCTCTTCCCCCCTACCCAATGCCAAATCCAAGGGGAGAGCTTGATTTACGTGGAGCTCTGAGGACAGTGTTAAGTCCCCTTTTAAAAATAGGTTCAGCTTAGCAGGGGTTTAATGCGTTACACTTGCTGCTTGTCTAAGCTGGGAAGTAGTGTTAAATTAGCTTTTAGAAACACTTGTCATGATCACATCTCCTTGTGTTCTTAAATGTAATTTTAGGGCTTCTTTTTGTATAATTTGTGCAAGCCAGACAGTGTTCTTGACCCTGCTTTTCAAGAAAGTTCACTGGATGAGTTAACTGCATGGCTGCAGAGTGAGCTGCTTTTAGGTATTTGTGGGACCTCTGTCTTGGATGTCTCTTAAAAAAAAAAGTAGTTAATTTACCCATTTAATCTGTATAATCTCATTAAGCCTGTTTATGGTTAGTTTGTGTTTCAAGTGTATACGTATCTGGTAGACCTGAAATTGCTCCTTTGGAGCAGTTTTTCCAGTGGATGAGATGTTTATGTGTACTCAATGGCTAATTCTGTTGGAAGAAGTGGAGAATGCTGCTGATGGATAGATCTTGTGGCTTGGAGGGAGTATGTCTGTATTTAATATTCTTCAAATTTGTATGTCTGTATTTCATGTTCTTCAAGTACGGCAGGACTCTTGCGCAAAGTTATGAATTATTCGTGTTTGCTATGAGTAGTATGTCTAGAAAGCAGCACATTTTACAGCCCTTTGAAGATACACTGTCTGTCACTTCACAGTGCTCAATCTTTCATGAGCTGAAGTGCGTAGGTACAGTATACAAAACGTTACAGTATTCACAGAAAGTGCTGAAAACCAAAAGCTGCAACTTCGCGGGTGCTTTGCAGCTCTTGGCTGTAAAGAGAGATGATGTACCTGGCTGGATCTGTACCTGCCTTTCAGCAATACCAGGAATTACAGCAAGTCAAAGCCTTAGTTTTTTTTTCTTTCAGATTTCCAGTTTCTGTTGTTTATTGTCACAACCTTAATGTTTCTCCAACTAGGTGTTCTATTTAATTATAATGTTTATAACGAAGTCAGATACCAGCTCCCTTGGCTGCATGCTTAGGCCTGTAGCATGCAGAGTGCTGTGCTTGTAACTGCATCCCTTGTCTCAGTTCATTATCTGTTAATGGTACTCGACATGACAGGGTTGTTTTGATAAACGGAGGCTGCCAGGAAAGCTGGGCTGGATTTTACAAGTGGTGGAATTGTGCTTTATTTCATTGTGGAACACCAGAGAACTGCTGGAGCAAACACAACAAGGTGTTGTGCGAGGTCTGTTAGCAGTCATTCCATTGAGGGACTCTCCTCTCAAGACTGCTCTAGGTCTTCTCTGTGATCTGTTTGTCTGACCCTAGTGAACGTAGTTGTTGCTTGATGGGTTTTGTGTATGTATAACTCACTTTTCCTCCTCCATATTCAGACATTCATGCTTTTAGTGTTGGTATTAGAAGAAATGAGGCTGTAAGTTTAGAATGCTGTGACTAGCAAAGGTGTGTTTCATGACCAAGAAAAGATTTTCATCATACACAATTTCCAAAAGACAAGATCAAAAGTCCTTACTACAAAATGGGAGTTTTAGACTTTATGCATGTTTGTTTTTTTTTTCTTTTAGTGTATGAAATGGGGCAAATCTCCATATCTCATAGGAAAGCCAATTAGTGAAAGTTCAGTTGTTTCTGATGTGGGTGATTGAATGCTGTGGCTGTTCTGCTCATTCAGGAATCTCCAATATGCTCTATGAAAGCAGATGGGACTTGAGATGATTTCACTGCCATCTACCACATTGCTGAATTCTGGAGCTGATTTGCAAGACAGTGTGTGAGATTCAAGCACACTCTCCACTTCTGTTGCTGTGTTCAGTCTGCTGGATGCTGTTCTCTGCACTGTTTGAACAACTTTCATCCTAATGGGATACAAAAAATTCTACAGATACACTTTTTTTTTTTTTTTAAACTTGAGTGCATTTTTCCAATATATACTGACTTTTAGGTTTTGTGATCCATGCTGTCTGGGTCATCTGTCCTAAAGAGATAAGGTGTTTTTGAACAAATACCAACAAGCAGGTTATTTTACAAATAAATGGAACTTGGCCTGAATTAACTTACTGCTGGAAAGCTCTTCTGGAAGTCTTTAGAAGTAAACACTGATTTAAATACACACTGGAGCAGTAATTCCTTTCTCTTGATTTGCCAGATGTCAGGCCACATTTGATTAGAAAATTGAAGTGAGGATAAATGCAATGTGGTTGTTTTGTACTGACTTGAGGATTGAATTTCAGCTCTGGCAGGTTTGGAGCTATCACACGGCTACTCGGTTACAAAGCTTATTTTGAACCAGTTCTTTGGAAGATAGGCTCCAGTTCAGGAGCTGTTGTACAATGAATATTGCAGGAGTGAAGCCTGTGCTGCTCTACACCATCTTCAATTTGTATTGATCATAGCAGGCTTGCAAGGGCATTAGAATTAATCAGCCACTTCAGCTGTGTTAGTGGTTTTAGGTAGCTATTTCTAGAAAGTACAGAATACATTTTGAAGTTGGACCTTTGTCTCCTGAAGGACTCCTGTGTGAGTAGAAATACCTATGGATAAATAGAAGGAAACTAGACAACTACAAATAGCATCTGGAAAGAAGAAGTTGGCAGACAGAACTTGAGGGTGTTGCTCTAATTAACCGGGTCTGTGAACTTGGATTATTATTTTTCTTTTTTAATTTTTTTTTAATGTTTTAACTTGGCTTGGTAAAACCAGCTCTGAGGAGGTGTACTGCCTTATTTATTTTGGAGCTAAAATACTGCTGCATGGAAATGGATTTGCTTGGCAGGGAAAAAGTCTGCTGCCTTGCCCTCGGGTAATGGATTACATAGATGACTTGTTTTGCATTTCATTCTGCAAGGGAAATAGCAAAGCTTTGCTCAAAAATTAAGTTGGTACTAGCAGCTGAAAGGTCATGGTTGTGTTAAACAGTGCAGGAGATCCTGAGATTCAGACAAGTCACAGGTTTGCACGAAGACACGTAGTAAAAGATAAATATTCATTTTTTTTAGAAATCGCCAATTAAATACAATTAACAAGGAACATGTTTTGCTGAGCAGATGAATTTCTGTTTTTAATGGGGGGAGGGCAGACGTCGTGGAAAGGATTTTAAACAAAATGGCTTACTAATTGAATACCCTGCAACAAAACCCTTGTGCAGAAGCGTCTTTTAACGTGACACTGGACAGGCATCTCTCTTATCCATCTTAGGGATGAATGCCGTGTGTGGCTGGATTCCCTCCACCCCTCTATTTTATCTGCATTTTCCCCACCCCCTGTGTGTTGATCAGCGTTTGTAGAGGCGAGGAGGGCTGGTTGCATTAATATTCCTGGCTGCAGCTCGGGGCTGTGAGCCGCTCATCACTCCCGGGGATGCTTTGCCTCCTTCCTATCTTGCTTGCAGATGCATTTTCTAGCTGACCACGCTATTAAAGAGCTGCCATCAATCACGGGGCTCCCGGTTCCGGCTCGGCTGAGCGGGGAGGAGGCAGAGGCGGGTCGCGGCCGGGGGAAGGAGCCCGTCTCTCGGGCGGTGCGGAGCGGGGGAGCG